>NW_028318250.1:7286250-7600000 GCF_062004578.1 Staurois parvus | reverse complement strand
AGAAACCCATTCCATGAAGCTCTCTACACACTGTTGTTGTGCTAATCTGAAGGCCACACAAAGTTTGGAGATCTTTAGGTATTGACTCTGCAGACAGTTGGCAACTTCTGCGCACTGTGCACTTCAGCATGCGCTGACCCCGCTCTGTCATTTTACATGGCCTACCACTCTGTGGCTAAGTTGCTGTTGTTCCCAGTTGCTTCCACTTTATCATAATACCACTAACAGTTGACTGTGGAATGTTTAGTAGCTAGGGCATTTCACGGATGGACTTATTGCACAGGTGGCAACCTATCACTGTACCACACTTGAATTTACTGAGCTCCTGAGAGCGACCCATTCTTTCACAAATGTTTGTAGAAGCAGTCTGCATGCCTAGGTGCTTGATTTTATATACCCGTGGCCATGGAGGTGATTAGAACACCTGAATCCAAAGATTTGGAGGGGTGTCCCAATACTTTTGGAAATTTAGTGTGTACGTGTTTGTATATATATATATATATATATATATATATATATATATATATATATATACAGGCATACCTCGTTTTACGAACGCCTCGGTTAACGTAATTTTCAGTTTACGAATGAAAATCCATTGAAAATAATGGCTCGGTTTACAAATTCTTCCCGCAATACGGATGGATTAATTGGTTTTCAATGCATTTATGAATTCATTTTTAATTATGTCCCTGTACAGTATTTATGCCTTTATAGTGCACTTTTTAAAGAGTTTTGAACAATAAAAGACTTTTTTTTTTTACTTTTTTCTGACCTCCGGAACGGATTAATTGGTTTTCAATGCATTCCTATGGGAAACTGCTTTTCGATTTACGAATTTTTCGCAATTCGAAAGGTCCAGCAGAACGAATTAAATTTGTAAACCGAGGTATGCTTCTGTGTGTATATATATCTATATATATATATTTTGCAATGCCTCATATACTGATGTGAATGTACAATATATATATATATGTATATTTAAAGCACTGCGTAAATTGACAGCGCTATATAAGTACCTGAAATAAAATGAAAAAAATAAATTTTATATATGTATCACCTCCATGGCCACATTTTTATTATTATTTTGAGTTTTTTAATAATAGCAGCATCCAGTGAGTGTATTTCCTCTCTTTATTATATTGGTGCAATGATGTTGGTATAATAGAAGTGTTATATTTATTGGAACATTTCTTTGGTAACTAACTTTTTAGTGTATATATATATATATATATATATATATATATATATATATATATTCACATTGCAGAAGGGAAACGTATCCTAATCAAACATTGAATTACAAAAAAAAAAAAAAAAAAAACTACTACAGAAATTTGTTCCAAACTGTCATATGTTAACTGTTCACATTCCAGAAGGGCAACTTGCCCAAACCAAACATGGCGCACGAAGTTTCCTGTTAGCACGTGATTACCCGGAATGCTTTGTGGCAGCTCGGTCTCTTCAGTGCGGCCTGTAAACAGCTGAGGCTGCCTCTCCGTGTCCTCGTGTGAACATTCCCTGGGTTTGAAGCTTTGTGCCTGTGTGTGGAACCGGAGAGAACCGTCAAGATGGTGAAGCCGCGGTTTAAGGGACGGAACACCATTAACCCGTCCAGCTCCAGCAGTAACCCAGGTGTGTGAGTCGGTAGGGACAGGAAACGTGTTGTGATACTTGGCTGGGACACTGAGCAGGCATGATGGGTTTTCCCTGACTCGTGTCACTGAGCTCATATCCTGCTGGCCATGGTTAAAGATGACCTGTTTCTTCTAGCATTAGTATATTGGGGCCATTAGTTTATATGGGGGGCTGTCTGTAGGTTGGTGGTCAGGAAGATGTGTGAGCTTCTGGGGAAGACATTGCTTGAAGTGTACTTGAAAACACATTTCCTGAAACTTCATCTTGAGCAGCTGTGCATTGTAGCCAATCAGCTTCTAGCTTTAGTGAAAGATGCGCTTCAGTCTGTTTTGGAGAAATCCACAGATACAAATCCTGTAGGTGCTGACGTTTAAAGGGGGAGTTAAAGCAGAGTTCCAGTGAAGATGTAAAAAATAAGTCGGCAGCTGAAAAAACTGTAGCTGCTGATGTTTTAAAAAACAGCCACTTGCCTGTTTCTCGATCCCACAGTCCCCCCCACTGGCAGCACTGTATACCCGCTGCCGGCATCTTTGGTGTGGGCATTTGGCTGTGACAGCTTGCGCAAGCGAGTAGCGCTGCCCTTTCTGAATGGTCTTGTAGTCTTCTGGCACCTGTCACATGTCCCAGAAGACTACAGGGAGGGGGGAGGACAACTTTCACTTCTGATCGCCTAGGTCAGGGGGTAGGCAACCTGCGGCTCTCCAGCTGTTGCAGGACTACAAGTTATATCATGCCTCTGCAAGTCATAGATGTAACTGTCAGTTTTGCAATGCCTCATGGGAAATGTAGTTCCACAACAGCTAGAGAGCCACAGGTTGCCTACCCCTGGCTTAGGTAAACGCAGCGGAAGGGGGAGCGGGTACCTGTCAATCTCAGTTACCCGCTCCCCAAAGGTGCCAGTCCTTAACAGGTAGCGGGGGACCAGTCCTTAAAGTGGAGCTTCCCTTTCTGGGTGGAGCTCTGCTTTAATGCCCAGAAAAGAAAATTCCAGGCTCCTGTGAGGTTATGCATTATGATAGACTTGTCTCTAAAACAAAGCCCTGCAGCGGTGCGCTGTCACCTCTGGCAGGGATTCCATCTTCACCCGGTCTTCCTTCCATGTTTGTGGGCTCCGGCTGTTTGAATGCCCGAGCTGTGATAATGTCACTCCCGCACAGGAGTCAGGGCCACAGCACAGTGCTTTGAAGGGATGGCATACTCAGTATGCTGTGCCTGCAAAACGCAGTTCCTATTACGCCAGTGATGTCACCAGCTGTAAAACAGGTGAATATCTCCCAAACAGTGCATGTTTAGGAGATATTTATTTTACCTACAGGTAAGATTTATTATAAGCTTACCTGTATGTAAAAGATTCAAAGCGGAGTTCACTACCACTTTAGGCTCCATTCACACTTGTGCAACTTCAAAATTGTGCACTTTTTTTTTTTTTCATTGTGACTTTGGCTTTAACCAAGGATCATTGTTTGTGGTGTACAAAGTTACACACAAGTCGCATGTGTAACATTCAGGTGCAACTTCATGAATTAGGAGGGTTTACATTGAAGCCTATGGCCCTCAAGTCGCATGACCAAAGTAGTGCAGGAACTACTTTCAAGTCGCTGCGACTTGAAGTCACACAGATATGAATGGTACTCATTGGGAAACATGGGGTGTGACTTTGGACCCCAAGTCGCACAAGTGTGAATGGGCACTTATTAAAAGGACAGGATCCAGCACTGTCCTCACCTGGGCCAGTTCTTCTTTTGTCTTCAGGTCCACATGGCTGGCATGTTTACCTGTGAATTCAATCTTTGTGAATGGTCATGCAGCCTTCTGGGACCTGTGATATGTCCTAGAAGGTTGCAAGCAGGAAGAGGGTGAGAATTTCCAGTGCAATTGCAATGGTTATTCAACTGGAAGTGGGAGCGTGTACCTGCCAAAACCTGGAGGAATTGGCTCTCACTGAGCCCACCCTCAAAAAAAAAAAAAAAAAAAAAAGCCAAAAGTAGAGGGGGGCACAAATCAGAACTTCCCCTTTAAAGTGAAGTTCCACTTTAAGTTAGAAGCTGATTGGTCACCATTCAGGGCTGCTTCGGTCTTGGTAAATTCTCCCCGTTGTGTTCTGGTCGATCTAGTGTTATGCCACTCAAGTGCTAGATCATAAAACAGATAACATATATAGGTTTGATGAAGGTTCCCTACGCCCAGGGGTGGACTGACAACTCATGGGGCCCCTGTGTCCTTGCCCAAACTCAAAAAAGCCTATGAAAAAGGTACCAGGGGCATCTCATGGGGCCCCCTACTGGCAGTGCCCGAGTTTCCAAATGGTCAGTCCGCCCCTGCCTACGCCTATGCAATTACTGCATAGAACTAAATCAATCAAATTTGGAACTAATCGTTAAAGCCTACGTGCGGTGAACATAAAAAAAAAAAAATCCTATATACAGTGGGACCACAAGGAACATAGCCATTCCTTATCAGGAAATTGATCACAGCAGCAAAGATAAATAATTTGGTAGCGGCTGGAAGCAATAAAAAGGTACATTTTGAGTGAAGAATAAATAAGCAAATAGAATTTTTTTTAAAAAACAAGCGTTTTTTTAAGTCCCAGTTTACTAGGTCAGGTTCAGCCCTTTGTACCGTTTGTCTTACAGGGTTAGAATGTGATTCCTCTTCAGGGATCAGTCCATCGTCTGGGTAGACCTTTCTTTGGTTTTAGGATGCTTTTTCAATCTTCTAAATTGACATTCTGCGTGGGCCTGTTGTCAACACAGAGGCGTAAAACTGTTGCCAATCCCAACAAGCAAGGATTTGCTTAACCACTCAGGGACATAGTCTCTTCAGACTTACATTGGACACTATCATCAAGAATTACATGGAAGACTAAAACATACGCAGGAGGTCAAGGGATAGCTCAGTAGATTCCAATCCCTCTCGCAACTACTTCTGTATTAGGTCAACAGAAACACAGGATCAGAGTGAGCGCACTAAATGGACGAAGAAGGCTGCTAGCATAAAGGATAAAAACCTCACAATCCTCAGAGAACCTAATAATAGAATAAGTATGCAGTGCTCATAATGTAAACTTGTTATTAGAATATAATAAAACTGCTGATAAATGAAAAATCAAATGGCAAGTAAAATGGTGAATGGATGATGATATTGATACACAAGGTGAGTGGAAATGACTCAAACTCACAACTTGTACCACAAAAAGACATAAAAAATGTAGAGTTCTGGTAATCCAGTAGACGGGTGAATGGATGATATCACTGTTCAATAAGCACAGGGTGTTCAAAGTAGTAACGGATAAAGTGCAGGTGACTTCTTAGTGCTGTAAATGAAGTCTGCTTGCACTTACCAGAAGCGCAAAGGATATGCGCATGTAATAAATATCAGATCGCAATCCGGGACCTCGTAGTCATTACAGTAATGGTCATCAGAAGGTTAGGGGGGTCACCAATGGTTCACACACATCAGGCAGCTCTCCAAACAACATAATGGACCAGAATCCAGTGAAGATGAAAAACGCGGATACTCCCTTAAGCGATTCCAGCTGTTTAGGTGATTCACACCCGGAGGTATTGTTCCAACCTTGGGGTGGCTCAAAAAATGTTGATAAAGCCACCCAAAAACAAAAAGTGCATAATAGTGTAGTTTGTTTATTATAAATCAATTAAAATTGACATAAAGTCCATCACAAAAATGAAACCATGATTGGATATACATCAAAGCAGAGTAGTGCTTAAATGGTAAGAAACAAACAAAAATAGCATGGAAAAGCAATACCAAATTTGCCCACTGAGCTAAAATGTAGATGAAAAAATAAATGCTGAAACTAGATGTGTAGGAAGCAGTAACATAGCTGGCCACTGGGCCCACGTGTAGCCTCAGTGGAGAACGTCAGTCTGACAGGGCTAATCCCCTGTATTAGGTGCCCATAGATTTCTAATCCAGACGCTAACATTCCTTCTAAATTAGCAGAAAAGTACCAACTAAGCCAGTGGGTAAACTTTCTACTTAAAAGTGCGACCCCACTTCTTCATCTGTGATTCTTCCTTAGCAGAACCCTTTTGGGGTCCATGGGTAGCTTGCCTTTCAGGCATTCAGATACAGAGAGCAACTCTTTTTAGTTCTCTGGCCAATTCTATTCCTCTGGCACTTTCTTCAGCTGTTCCTTTTATCTTTTCCCTTGGGGCACATCACTTGTGACTTGTGGGGTTAGCTTGTTTTCTTTTGGCGGAAGCAAAGCCTTTCAAAGAAGACCTTTTTATAGGAGCGTCCCCTGGTTTGGAATTCAATGGGACGATGGTTCTAGGTCAAGGGTACTGAATTTAAATTCACTGGGGTTTAATCAGTAAAATTTTCTTTCAGCGGAGGTCCGAGTGTTATATTGGTGCTATGACTTGAATCCTTCACATCACAGCCTCCCCAGAGACCTGTGTTTTTCTAGTGTAGAAAAACAGAGATCTCTACACAAGTGTGAATCTTTACATCAGTGTCCTCAGTCCCCCCTTTCACATCACAGACCCGCATTTTTACATCAGTTTTCTCAGTCCCTTTTCCAAGGGCAGGACTTTTCATGTTAAAAGCGGGTGAATAGGTGCTTGGACCGCCCTGCTGCCTAGCAACCAATCACCTGCTTCTCAACTTGAAAAGTCCCGCCCTTTGTCCAGACTTGCCCTGCTTCCTGTCTTGCCTGAATAAGGTAGGACAGTGTGGGAAGGGAGAGTGCTGCAATGTTATGAAAGGGACAGACCTGCCACGCCTCCCATGTTGTGCACTTCCTTGAGGAAGATGGCGGCAGCGGGGAGAGGATGCTCAGGCAACTATTTGTCCCAGATAGGACTTTTACTGGGTCTGAATCCAGGCCACTGTCCGCAATTTAGTGATGCCTGTTCTAGGTTGTACTGAGGCCTACTGCTAGTGTCTGGATTCATGCTAATGCTTTGCTCATTCAGGGGGATCAGAAACGCGTTTAGACCCATGTCTAGAGGCCAGAAGTAGACTATGGCTTAGCGTCTTCTTTATTTCCGTCTCAGGCACTCCTTCTGGAGGATTTTTCGCCATAATCCTTCCATTGTGATGACTTTGTGAGAACGAATTCCAGATTTTTTTTTTTTTTAGGAGTTTCTATACACCCCTTTTAGAGATCTAAATTATGATCTCCCTGATATGTCTTGTTGCCATTCCCAGTAGATGCTTGCATCTCATCCCTTAGGCTATGTTCATACTAGCGTTGTGTGCAGGCGGCAGAGAGGCGTTTGGGAAGCGTTTTTACCGCTTCCCAAATGCCTCTGCCAATTCTGCACATTACTGCACATTACAGCACATGGTGCTGTTCTAACGGGAGCGTTTGCGTCGCGGCAAAACGGACGCCTCTGGTCGAGTCAGGAGGTGTTGAAGCCTCCTATTCTAGTCTACGGTGCCGCTCCGCAAACGCCCGGCGTGCGGTTGCGACGCGGTTGTGGGGCGTTTGCGGAGCGGTAACACCATTCAAACTGCATTATAGGCATTTGTGGGGAGTTTTTAACGCTCGGCAAACGCCTAGCAGCCGCCGCTAAACCGCGTTTGCGGAGCGTTTGCCAAGCGTTAAAAAACGCTCTGCAAACGCCGGACCAACGCTTGTCAAGCGTTATAGGGGTAAAACAGCCAAGTGTGAAAGAGCCCTCAAAGTGATAGTAAAGGCTTAATATTTTTTTTAAAATAAACCTGTTATACTTGCCTGCTCTGTGCAGTGGTTTTGCATATAGCAGCCCCGATACTTTTCTTCTTGGGTCCCCTGCTGGCGCTCTGTGTTCCTTCCTCCTACTGAATTCCCCCATAGCAAGCCAATTTCTCAGGAGGCACTCATGTATGCTCACTCCAGAGCACAACTATACTGCATCTTAGCACCACAAACAAAACTCTTGTTAGATTAATTTTGAAATATACAAGGCACACTCACCTATCCATCCATGTCTCAATGCTGTATTTTGCTGAAAAAAAACACTTTGAAAAACACCCTTTTGCATTTCTGCCCATGTCCATCTTGAGTAAGGGAGGATGATTCATGTAGCATTTACTTGTTAAAATCCATGTGCCCATAGCTCAGACATGCAGGCAGAAAAGCATGCGTAGCTGAGAGAGCCCCTCCTCCTCTCCTGTAGACTCCTGGGATGTATGACCTAATTTGCCTAGACAAGGAAACCAGAAAGTAACTTAAAAAATGTGTAAAACATGTTACTGATATACTTTTCTATCCAATTACTAATGCTAGCAGCATAAGGATTAAAAATAATCGAGGTTGATTTAGAGAGTGAAGTCCCACTTTAAGCCCATGCTCCCTCCTCAATGGCTGTGATTGACCGTAGCGGGAGCCAAAGAGGAGGCAGAGAGCCGGGACAGCAGCTGCTCTCGTGCTGCACATCGCTGGACAGGGCTTGGGTAACTATTAGTAGGGGCTGCTGGGGAGGGCTGTACCAATGACTTTATAACCACTTTAATTCTTTGAGGTCAGGAGTACAAAGGCTTAGTGCCTTCCCATTGTGACCGGCTGGTCTTCTGTGCCAGGTCAGGGTTGTGATGGGGTTTTCTGCTCTTAAGACCTGTGCTCTCTGATCCTTGCTTCTCTATCAGAGGAATTTGTTGTGTTTTTTTTTTTTTTTCATGGACTCAACCTGATCAGTGTTTCGCTGTGGTTGGAAGCACAGTAGAGCCTTCTCAGAATATGAATTATTCACATGTCCAATTCCATCACATATCCCAAAAACAGCATTATTCCTCCTTTAAGGACAATGGAGGGAGCCATGCAAATCCTTTTTCTTTTTTGCCATATATTTCATTTTCAGATGCAAAAAATATAGAGAATCGTTTCAATGTTTAATTATCTCATCTAACATAGTTCCATTTAAAAATATATCCATAGAACACCTTATCAAAATATTTTTAGCCCATGGCTTTAACTGTACATCCAGAGCTACCAATGGGCAGCACAGTGGCTAAATGGTTAGTACTTCCGCCTGGCAGTACTAGGGTCGTTGGTTCGAATCCCAGCCACGGCACCTCCTGCCTGGAGTTTGCATGTTCTCCCTGTGCCTTCGTGGGTTTCTTCTGGGTACTCCGGTTTCCTCCTACACTCCAAAGACAATTGTCTCCTGTCTAAATTGGCCCTAATGTGTGTATGTATGAATGTAAGTTAGGGACTTTAGATTGTACACCCTTTGAGGGTTAGGGAGTTATGTTGGCCACCCATTCCTGTGATACTTGCTCCTCTGCTGGGAAGATCATACTATTGTTATTGGTGTACAGGGCTGTTGTTAGAAATCACAGGGCCCCTTACACCCTACTTGAAAGCTCCCCCCACTCCGTTCCTGAAAATATCAAAACAGTATTCTCACTCCAAAATCATTATTGGCAGGCACAAACCTCAAAATTCCTGCTAAATCTAACAGATAAAACTGCATTGAGTCAATAAATAAAGCTCTGTGTGTAAATAAGATCTTGGGACTCATTTACATAGGTGCTTTGTCCTGTACAGTGTGAATCAGTATTTATTTTTTATGTGGTTGTTGGTGTGTGCAGGCAGTCAATGTTATGTTATGGGGATGCAGCAGCTGTACGAACACAGCCTCAGTTCCTAATTTGACAGGTGCGTGGGTACAGGTGCATGACCTCCAAACACTAACAGTGTGTATTTGGGGCCACTCACCTACACCTGCACACTTATCAAATTAGGACCTGCAGTTATGTTTATACAGCTGCTGCATTCTCCGAGTAACAGATGGCTACAGCCACACAAACACTCATTCAGACTGTATGGTCCAGAGAACCCATGTGAATGACCCTTTACATTGTTTTACATTATCTTTTATAATGTTTTTAATTATTTTTTTGCAATTTAAAAAAAAAGTTTACATTTTTAAAATGTTTTTTTTTTTTTTTCATGCTTTTGGTGCTTTGGTGAGATGACAGTTGTTTCTGTTTAGACCCCTGGTATCTCATCTTTGAGACAGAGGAAGGAATTGAGGACACAGATTCCTCAACTCTCTGCAGCCTCTGAAGATGAACAGGAGACAGAGGCTATTGATCATTCATAAACTGAAGCATAGTAAACACATATTACTATGCTTCAGTTATGAATGAACAGAGTGAGTAATCAGCATTGATCACTCACTGTCCTTTCAGAAAAGAAAGGGACCTGTAAATAACATATTTACCACTCCTTCCACCACTCTATCCTGATAGATCCCCCTATGTACCTGCCAGGGCCAGATCTAGCCTGTCTGATATGGGGGGTGCACTACAAAAAGTCAAGGCGCTTGCTTTCTGAACTAAAAAAAGATACATAATGAACTGCTAATGTAATTTGACAAAGACAATGCACACTATTGTGCTATACATTATATGGATTATACATTATATAATTCTTACCCCTGCTCTCTTTACATTAGATCATGTGTTACATACTTCTGCCCACTCTGAGCTGTGCTGTATATTACATAGATTTGACTGCGAGACTCTGTATACTGAAGTGTAATTAAAACATACCTGATAGTATGCAATCGACCATACGGTTTTTTTTTTTTTTCCATGCATTTTTTTTTGCAATTAAAAAAAAAACGCTGCTAAACAGGGATGTGCGATTTGTATCGCCCAACTCCTGGGACATGCAGTTCTGGGCGCCGGGCAGGTAGTTTTTGTTTTCACATAGCTTTGCTACGTGCAAGCAGCAGGGCTTATTTGTTAGGTGGCTATGGTGCCGCCCGAATGCTACTACATACCTCGCAAAGTTGGCATCCCCTGGACCCTCCCCCTGCTATGTCTCCTGGGCCCCGCTTGCCCATCTGTGGGCCCGGGACCAGCTCAGCGGGTGTCGGCATGTAGTACGGAGGAAGGAGACTAGGAAGTGATGTTGTATGACCTCAGTGCTGAGTCCCCATTGACCAATTTCCTGGTTGTTAAAGCCGGCAAAGAATGTCGTGCGATGTGATTTGCACTGCACTACATTCAATGGAGCTCAGAGGAGACATGCAGGGCTCATTAAAGAGAACTTGTCACCAAAAAACCATCACATAGTGGATTTTAAAATACCAGTCAAAGGGAAGTTGCTTTCACAAGACACATGTGGTGTATCAAGAACAACTAAGTTAAATTAGGTAAATACAAAATATCTTTATAGTTGTCATTTATTGCTAGAAGAAGGGTATTTATATGTGTGATATATATATATATATATATATATATATATATATATTTTTTTTTTTATACTATTTTTCATTTTTTGACAACATTGGAGAGATTTCCCTTCACTTCCAGAACCAATGTCCCCATTGGAAGATTTCCCCTCCATTACTTTTTTTGGTGACAACCCAAAATTTGGCATTTTCTTTTACTTTCACTTTCAATAATGGTAAACAAGACAGAGAGGGTGAATCTTCCTAACGGGGACACAGATGGCAATAAAAACCTGACAGGGGGTCTAATCCATCTCCACTTTATCCAAAACAGAAAAAAAAGTTTTGTCTTTAGTTATACTTTATGTAAATGGACCCCAATTATTTTGTGTTTTTCCCATATTTAATTTCCTTTGAATTGCTGTTAAGAAATTGATCCAAAAATGTAGAGACCACTCCAAATTGTCTATAATATTCTTAAATCCTTAAAGCAGAAATCTGGGGAAAAGAATTTTTGGTTCATGCACTGAGGCTGTGTCGGCACTGCGCAGGCCAAATGCTCGTTTTATTCTAGGGGAGAGGACACTGAAGATGTAATCATCTGACCCTGTCACAGCCCCACTGCATGGTGTAAAAAAAAAAAAATGACTGTAGTTCGTGCCTGGACTTATTTAACGCATGCATTTATTTATTTCCTTTACTGAATTGATTAACACCGTTTTATTAGTTATTTTACCTCCATGTTTTTTTTTTGGTTTTGTGCGGTAAATAACTCATAAGGTGATAGTGAATTGACGTTTTCAGTATCTCATGAGATAATTGGAGAAAATGTGTCACATGATTCAATTGTCTCATGAGATATTCTTTAGTGAATTGTGGCCACAGAATGGTAAGGATTATATAATGTAAATCCTTGTGTATAAGACTGAAGTGGTTAGAGTATGTTATATACATCCCAGTGTGCAGAGTGCAGTGAACGAGAGTATGTATTGTACACCACAGAGTACTGAGTACAAGTCAGAGCTTTGGCTGTACTTCTCCTTTAAATGCCTCCTTCCTTAAGCAACACTCCAAAAAGTAACCATCCACTGTTTACCTCTGCACACCACTGTACCTACCATCCACATCTCAACTCTGCACTCAGCATTTACATCCACAGCTCACCTTTGCATCTCCTGTCCATAACTCACCTCATCACCCCCCTTCACATCTTGTCTCTGCCGACTTCTACATCACATTTCTGCATTCCATGTTTACAGTTCACCCTGCTTTCACCTTTACACTCCAGCTCCATCCACAGCTCTCAGCTTGCCACCCAGTCTCCATCCTCAACTTTTACCTTGGCACCTAGTCCCCACCCATCCACAGCTCTCACCTCTGCACTTAGTACTCCCCCCCCCCCCCCACTTCCATCCACTGCTCTCAACCCACTGCATCTAGCACCCCCATCCACAGCTCTCACCTTTCTGCACCTAGAATACCCCTCCCCCCATCCACAGCTCTCACCCCTCTGCACCTCGAATACCCTCCCTATCCACAGCTCTCACCCCTCTGCACCTCGAATACCCTCCCTATCCACAGCTCTCACCCCTCTGTCACCACTAGGCACCTAGAATACCCTCCCCATCCACAGCACTTTCATGCAACTTGAGGGCCACAGACTTCAATGTAAACCCTCCAAAGTCATATAAAAGTTGCACCTGAATGTTATACATGCCACTTGTGTGCGATTTTGTGCAGCTCAAGCAATCATCCTTGGTCAAAGCCAAAGTCGCACTCAACCAAAGTTCCGTCAAAGTTGCATTAAAGCAATTCTAATGATTAATTTTTTGTTTCTTGTGGAAATAACAAACATACTGTACTTACCTGCTGTGTGCAGTGGTTTTCCACAGAGGAGCCCGGATCCTCCTCTTCTTGGGTCCTCCGCAAGCTCTCCTGGCCCTTCGCTGCCAGGTGTCCCCAGAGCAAGCTGCTTGCTATGGGGGCACCCACTGCTCCGTGTGACCATTCACACACAGAGTCCATGGCATGGCCCTGCTCCCTCTCTCTCCTCGCTGGCTGGCTGTGATTGACAGCAGCAGGAGCCAATGGCTCCCACTTGCTGTCTCAGCCAGAGGAGGCAGAGACTCAGGACGACCGTATTTAAATCGGAGGTGATATTAGGAATGTCGGGGGCTTTTAAAAATAAGAGACTTTATGGCGACTTAACATTGTGGTGTTTATCTCCTCCCTTCCCTGCCTCTCTCCAGCACCGCACCTGGGGACTAGCAGGGAGGGGAGAGACCTTGCAGTGTAATGAACAATTGGCTGCTTGTCAGGAAAGGGTGGGTCAGGGCTTATACTTTATCTGAAAACAGAGACCCTAGAGAATAAAATAGTGGTAGTTCCAATTGTTTATGTTGCATGATTTTACCGCAAAATTTTAGTACAAAATACAAGCAAGTTAATTTTAGGGCACAAAAAAAGCAATAAATTACCCTATTTTTTTGTAAAATATAAGAGATGAGGTTGCAGCAAGTAAATAGATATCCAAGGATAAGTTCGCCTTTGGAACATGTAAACGTTCCACCCGTTGTTAGGGTGAAACATTTAACATGTTCCCATAGCCTGAGCCGTGCCTGCCACCCCCCCCCCCCCCGACAGGTAGTACGGGGAGAAGTTTCCCCATACTATCTGTCAGTTTTGAAAATAGCATGGCCGTGCGGGGCTCTGCCTACGAGGCCGCATCACTCATTCACAGTGTTCTGTGAATGAGTGCCTACAAGTCCCAGCAGCCTTAGCGGCTGTTAGCTTGTAATTTTTCAGTGAACTACCATGGCACTGTGGAGCGCTGTGGTAGTTCTTTGCTTCCTGTCAGTATATCTGCTTGCTCGCACATCCCGTACGGCTAGCAGATATTCTGACAGTTCTGCAGGAGACCTGCATGGCATCAGCAATCTACTGATCGCTGTGCAATTCTTTCCAGGTTCCAATGGACAAAAATAATAAATGCACATTTTTATTCTTTTTTTTACCTGCAAAAAAATGTGCATTTATTATTTTTGTCCAAAAGGTAAACATATCCTTTAAGGTACCATAGTTTGTTGCCATTTCACAGGCGTGAACAGTTTTAAATCTTGACATGTTTAGTATCTATTTACTCAACGCAGTATCCTCTTTTTTTTATATTTTACCAAAAATTGGATATTTGTTTTTGTGTATACTAAAATTGTTAAAGTATTTTTTTACCTACAGATTTGTGTGTGTGATAAATGGCTGCGCAAATATCGTGTGAGAAAAATTTGTAACAGCCACCATTTTCTTTTCGGGACTTTTTGCTTTAAAAAAATATATAATGTTTGGGGGTTCTAATTTTTTATTTTTTTTTTGCCTAAAATAAAAAAAAAATTCAGATTTTTTTTTTTTTACCATGTATTTACGAAATGTTAATATTGCCCCGGACGGCGAGTGTATCACCTGAGGTTAGTCACTTCACTGGTTGTATGTAAACCAGGGCTTTAACCCCTGGTTCACATATCCACTTTCCTGCGGGCCACGTTTTACGCGGGCACAAGAGCCCATTCATTTGAATGGATTCCCAGGCCCCAGGACACAGGGAAGAAATCACTGCACTTCTTCTGAAAACACAGCCCGCACGAGAACCTCGGTTCCCAATGCAGTTGTGATTTCCAGTGCGGGAGGCGTGCCATTAGAATTAATGGCACCCGCCTGTGGGTCCGCATTCTTCTGTGTGGGTGGATGTTTGTGCGGTTCCGCAGCTGCACCACCCTCACATATGTAAACCTAGCCTAAGGCTTGTGCAAAGGTGTGGCAAGGGGTCGTTAGGGTGTCTTTAATAGCAGGTAGTACTGTGGTTTTATCCCCCGCAGTCATTCACACCTGAATAAGGGCAAGCAGCTGTTCAGGGCTATGATGCTTTGCTTCATGGTCACAAAAACATCAAATAGTATGACACACTTGGTATTTGAAAGGAAATGTACCCAACCGTGTGCAATGGGTCGACATTTTCAGGATAAATAGGTGGCATGGAGGTAGCACATTGCCTCCTCACCGCCTATCAAAGGCTTCTGAAAAGCAATCTACTGCATATTGCTTTTCACAGGGGCACCAAGGGCTGCCATATGTGAGAATAAGCCCTTCTTTCCTTGAATTCTGCTACACACATTCTCTGTGTCCTGTGATGCCCTGTACACATTACTGTGCCACACATTACAAAGAGCCTGCATTCTGAACTGCAAAGGTACGGAGGAGTTTCAGGAGGTACAATAGGGATGTCCAATTCCTATCGCCTGACGCCTGGGACATGTAGTTCTGGGCGTCAGGCAGACAAAAATTTTTTATTTTTTTTCTACCTTTAGCCCTGCTGCGGGTAAGCAGCAGGCTCACCTGTCAGGTGGAAGCATTTGGGTGGCAGCGCTGACAGTGCCAACCTCCCCTTCCCGCATTACATTCAGTGGAGCACAGGGGAGACATGCAGGGTCTTTTACACCCTGAATGCCTCAATAAAGAGAACCTGTCAACAAAAAATCATCACATAGAGAACAAAGTTTTTTTTGTTTTTTTTTTAATAAATTGTAAAAAATGAAAGTTACACGGAAGCACATACCATTCCCCCCCAAAAAAATTGAGGCACCCCCACATATACGCAAGTACAAACGTAAAAACACGCTGGGGCGCCTACACATGAAAACGTTGATAGCGATACACATGTCACATATCGCCGTGCACGCCGGAATGATAGCAATAATTCTAGCACCAGACCTCCTCCATAACGCTAAACTTATGACCTATAAGGGGCTTTAAACATGTCGAGGAATGCTCCTAAATTGGGCTTCAACCCTAGAGTGGAGATGCAGTCTGCACAAGCAGAAAAAAAGTTGTCCTTTTTTTTTCTGCACAGTGCGACCACAGATCAGGATGGGAGCAAGTGCACTTGGTCCCCTGAGGCATGTATCAGACTTGTGGACTGCCAGTAACAATTCTATGTATTTCTGAAAACAGATCGTGTGAAGGGCGCTGGAGGCAACAATATGAGAGACCGGGCAACAATCAAGCGTTTAAATATGTATCGCCAGAAAGAACGGAGGTAAGTTTACTTCATCATATTCTTATGTAATGCTCTCTTGAAAACTTATATTCAAAGTACCTTTTTATCTAGCCTTTTCTAAAGGCAACCAATATCTTCGCCTTATTATAAGACAGCTATATTTGTGTCTACACAATGTTATTTTTATTTTGTTTGTCACTTTCTCTTCATTTCTTGATAGATTATCTCCATGTACCAGCTATGACAGCAAATCAAGAGTTTTGGGCACTGTCACTACCCCTTTGTTTATTATCTGTCCCTAGGGTCGTGTGATTTTTTTTTTTTTTCCTTCTGATTTCTTGATTATGGAAAACTTGTTGGTTAGACCTAGAGGATGTTGCAGCATGGTGTTATTTATACTGGGCTTACTTTAAACTGCTGTGTCTTAAAGGGGATTACTGGGAACAGGGTTGGACTGACCATTTTGGAACTCTGGCACTGCCCGAGGGCCCGGGGTCAGTAGGGGACCCCATGAGATGCCCCTGGTACCTTTCATAGGCTTTTGTGGGTGTGATTTGAGTGTGGGCGAGGACACAGGGGCCCCATGATTCCCTATTGCCCGGGGGCCCCATGAGTTGTCAGTCCGCCCCTGACTGGGAATAATTTGCCAAAGAACTTTGATCCAGCAGGACCCAAAGCAGCAGGTGTTTGTACATGTGGGCTTTGAAATGCCAGGCAGAGTTTGGTCCATTTTTCACTGGTGTTCTAGTTGAGTGGGCATCTGCCTTGTATTCTCAGGTGGGGTATTGCTTTTTACATGGCAATCAAGAGATTTCAATGCCGCTGTAGGGGAATTGGCAGAAAATGTATCAATGCAGTACATTTATTCAGAGTAATCCCATTATGGAGGGGGATTTAAAATCTCTACCTAATGTTTGCTACATGTGCAAGACTTGCATTGTCAGGCAGAATTTTGTGTTGATTTAAAGTGTTACTAAAGGATGCTTTTGTGTTAATAGAAAAGAAAAAAAAAATTTATACTTGCCTGCTCTGTGCAACGGTACTACTCAGAGCGGCCCCGTTCCTCCTCCTCTTGCATCCCCCGCCAGCAATCTTGGCTGCTCCTCTTCTTAGTGTGTACCTATAGCAAGCCCTTTGCTATGGGGGCACTCTATGTCTGCTCACTTCCGAGCTGTGTGTCTATGCAGTTGCTCTCCATAGACACACAGCGGGACTTAGCCCCGCCACCCACTTCCTCCTCACTGCGGATGATTGAGAGCAGCAAACCAATGGCTCCTGCTGCTGCTGGAGTGCTGTGGGAATAGGAAGAGAGGGGAGTAGAGATGCAGCTGTGCACAGCGATGGAACTCTTCTCCCCTCTTTTCCCCTTCACACAAGAAAGGGGGAGGACAGAGAAATATAAACTTTTTTTTTTTATCTTGATGCAAGCAATGCATTAAGGTAAAAAAAAAAAACTTTTTAGCTTTGGTATCATTTTTTGAGGGTAGTGGCTTGAACAGTTAATGTTTACAGCCAGGAGAGAAATTGTGTAGGTTGCTAGTGTTGACCTTTCCTTATGAAAATGTTGGTTTATTAGCTGTCTGTTGCTGTGTTGGCTTTAGTCTTTTTTTCCATTTGATTAAAAGAAAAGCTGTAGTTCTTTTTAATTACTGGATATACCATAGAAACAGTATAATCTGTTTATGAACATTGGTTTGGCTCTCACTTCAGGAACAACCGTGGGAAAGTAATCAAGCCTCTACAATATCAGTCTTCAGTCGCATCTGGCACAGTGGCTCGAGTAGAGCCCAACATCAAATGGTTTGGTAAGTTTTTCATTGTAAGTCACTTAGTGCCTTCTTTTATTGTGGTTGGAGATTTATTTTGTCTTTTTTTTATCTTTTGTCCATTAGAGATATTTTATTCTTTTTTTTTTTTTTTTTTTTTAATCAGGAAATACCCGTGTGATTAAGCAATCATCTTTGCAAAACTTCCAGGAAGAGATGGAGGCTGTAATGAAAGATCCATATAAGGTGGTGATGAAACAGAGCAAACTACCAATGTCCCTATTGTATGATCGAAAGAAACCTCATGTAAGTCATTAAGCAGTTAAAGGAAAAAAAAATATTTTTGTGATATAAATGCCTTACTTCCAGCACCCCTTCACCATTACAACCTGTAGTGTGCCTAGGAGGATATATGGAAAGCATGCAGGCTGAGGTACCACTAGGAGCTGAACAGTGTTTAACACTGGGCACTCTTCAGACATCCTTCCTTTAAGCAGCTTAAGGATCAAATGTTTGCTTGTTTTCCTACTTGATGTGGCAACATTAGTAATGGAAAGTACATAAGCAGAAAGGCACTATTGTACTTACAGAAAATACTATCTTCAATTAGGGCTCAATTACACTTGCGGTTCAGAGTGGTTAAAACATGTGGTTGAGCCGCATTCTTGCAACCTTCCCTTAAGCTGCAAACGCTGGGAATATACATATGCTACAGCAAAAAGGATCCGCCCCTCCCGTCATGTTCATTGAGTGGTACCGCCATTGAATGCAACCTATTCAAGCAGTGGGTTGGCATTTTGAGGGTTAGAACAGACGGTGAGCTGGTGACCTATCGCCTCCTCATGACCTGTCAGACTGCTCTGAAATCGATCCACCATGGATCACTTTTCAAAGGTGCAACAATACCAGCCTTAAGTTTAATAGTAGCTTTAGAGTGCCTCCCTCTTTTCCTAAGGTAATGAAGTTCTTTAAAGGACACACATTCCAGGCTGCTGGCAGTGGACATCAGTTGAAAAGGGTATGGTTTCATCTGAAATGTCAGAAAAAATGTGTAATTTGTAATATGACAAACTATGGGACAAAAACTGCTGGAAGGAGTGTTTGTTTTTTTTTTTTTTTTGTTCATGCACCATTAGCTTTTTCTACTTTGAGCTATGAAATATGTCGAATGTGTCTAAAATATAGCCATTGCCTGCTCAGTTTTATTACTTTATGCTAATTAAACTCTCTCCAGAGCAAATGATTTTACTTTCCAAAAAGGAAACCTCTTCTGGAACTGCACATTCAAGCTTAGCAACTTGACTTTCTGCTTAGGTTTGGTTTTATAACCAAAGACAGCATATGTTTTCAGATTTATTAGACAAGAATATTATTATTATACTGTCTAATAATATGACATAACCCTGTTCTCAAGCTGGGAACTTTCATCTTGTTTCAAATATTCAGAACCTCTTCACATTCATCACTCATTTTTTAGGAACATAAAGTTCTGTTATGCATGCACGTTTAAAGCAATGTTTTATGTTTTTTTTTTCCCATTAGCCTAATGCACATGTGTTTTATTAAATATAAAAGGGAAATGTTATCGGAGTATAACGCTACACAGAAACATAGGCTGCAAAACTTTCTTCCAGAGAACGTGGGTGTTATGTTTGGAGAATAAATTAGCACATGTGTTGTATCTAATTAGAGATATCATACCTGTGGCTTTCTCTATTCTATAGATTAATCACAGTGTTTTGTTTTTTTATTGGCTTCTGCCGTTTCTACTGAACATTTGTTTCATGGGAGTACCCTGGCATTGTAGAATTACCATGCTGGCCCAGAAAGTGTGTGAAATTGGCCTTGGTTTTCCCTAATGTTTTTGTTTCATCATATTTTTTGGAAACTATCTTCAAAGAACTGAAGACGAACTCTGAAGGCATAGTCTGAGGCACAAATGTCCCAACGCTTTCCAAAAGCACAGTGTGTAAGCACACTTCAAGAAAACTGCATGCTTCTGGGGTTTGATAAGCTTTTTGTTTCTTGCTTAAGGCGAAGTTCCACTTAAAGCAGAAGCTCTTTAAAAGGTGCCACCCCCTAAAAGGTGCCAAATATGGCAGTGGAGGGGGGGAGGAGGCATATAAGCGGAGCTACTGCTTTTGAGGGGGGGAGCAGGTACCTGGTTTTGACAGGTACCCGCTCTGACTTCCGGCTCAGTTCACTGGCCTCCTCCTTGCTCTCGCAGTCTCCTGGGAACTTTCACAGGTCCCAGGAGACTGCCGGACCAATCGGGAGGCGTGACTCATGCGCAGTGGGCGCCAGGCTGAGAAGCCACAGGCTTCACAGTAGAGATGCTGGCGCTGTGGAGGACAGATGGAGAGAAGGGACGGAGTACATCGCTGTACCCCAGGACAGGTAAGTGTGTGTTTTATTAAAAGTCAGCAGCTACAGTTTTTGTAGCTGCTGACTTTTAATAAACATAAAACGGCTGCAACTCCACTTTAAATACAGTGGGTAAAGAAAAGAACTGCCTCCTTTAAAATAATGACCACACAATGGTTGAAGGAAAAAAAGGTGAATGTGCTTGCATGGCCTAGTCAAAGTCCAGACTTAAACCTTGTTGAAAATCTGTGGAATGACTTGAAGACTGCAATTCACAATCGTTCGCCATTAAGTTTAACGGAACTTTAGCAATTCTGCAAAGAAACATTGCAAAGTCTAAAAGTGCAAAGTTAGTAAAGACATATGCCAACAGACTAAAGACTGTCATTAAAGCAAAAGATGGTTCAACAAAATACTACAAGGGGGTGGTCCTTTTTCTGATTCGGTGATTCTGTTTTGTTTTGTTTTTCCCCTAGCATTTTGGTGTTCTATCTTTCACTTGGATGTTATAAGTTGCACTTAGTAAATACAGCTGGATAAAGCAAAAACTGCCTGTCTTCATTTTAGGCTGCAATGCAACAAAATGTTTGAAAATTGCATTCATGGATTAGGTGGATTGCTTCTAACCAGAGTATTAAACAAAAAAAAAACCCCACAACCATTTTAATATAATTACATTATTCTTAGTTATCTCATAGGACTAGAGAACCCCACCCCTCTGTTGTGGGGGGGGGGGTGTATGTTGCCCTAATACAGTAGTGTGGGTGAGCATTGTCACCTTAGGACAGGAAGTGTTACTTCAGACCGTGCCACTGCTGTGCTATATCAATCATCAGACAACCTTGCAGGAAGCTAATTTGATCATCTCCTGGGTGGAGAAATGTCCAGAAATTTCTGCTGTTCACATCTTGCCACTGAACGATTGGAAGGTGAATTTACCTCAGTCGTCACTGCTTGGACCAGGGCGAATTGTATTTAAATCTGACATCTTCAATTTCCTATGTCAGAATTTGAGGGACTCCAGATATCAATATCCTGGTATTCAGGTTCAACAACGTTACTCTTATTTGTGGCTAGAACAAGGATCCTCTAGCACTGGCATTGTTTATTATGGTAATTTTCTGGATTTAGTTCAGGTTACTGTATGCCTTCCGGCTGTGGATTCTTCCTCCACTGCTGCGCAAAAGAGAAGAAATCGGTAATGCTGTCTCAAGGCCCTCTGCTCCATCCTGCTTTTCAGTGACTGCCTTTATAGGCATGGCTGATAAAATCCAGGTATTGAGGGACGGGTGCACAGTGCCTTGAAAAGAATTCACACCCCTTGAAATTTTCCACGTTTTGTCATGTTACAGCCAAAAACATAAATGTATTTTATTGAGATTTTATGTGATAGACCAATACAAAGTGGCACACAATTGTGAAGTGTAAGGAGAATAATGAATGGTTTTCACAATTTTTTACAAGTATCTGAAAAGTGTGACCTGCATTTTTATTCAGCCCTCTGAGTCAATAATTTGTAGATCCATCTTTTGCTGCAGTTACAGATGCAAAAGATTTCCTGACTTTTCCTGATTTTTGGGTATGTGTCTACCAGCTTTGCACATCTAGAGTGAATTTTTTGCCCATTCTTTGCAAAATAGCTCAATCTCTGTCAGATTGGTTGGAGAGCAAATGTGAGCAGCAATTTTCAAGTCTTGCCACAGATTCTCAATTGGATTAAGGTCTGGACTTTGACTGGGCTATTCTAACACATGAATATGCTTTGATCTAAACAATTCTATTGTAGCTCTGGCTGTATGTTTAGGGTCCTTCTGCTGGAAAGTAAACCTCTTCCCCATTCTCAAGCCTTTTGCAGACTCTAACAGGTTTTCTTCTAAGATTGCCCTGTATTTAGCTCCATCCATCTTCCCATCAACTCTGACCAGCTTCCCTGTCCCCGCTGAAGAAAAGCATCCCCACAACATGATGCTGCCACCACTATGTTTCACGGTGGGGATGCTGTGTTAAGGGTGATGTGCAGTGTTTGTTTTCCACCACACAAAGCCTTTTTGCTTTTAGGTCAAAAAGTTCAATTTTGGTCTCATCTGACCAGAGCACCTTCTTCCACATGTTTGCTGTGTCCCCCACATGGTTTCTCGCAAACTGCAAACATGACTTCTTATGGCTTTCTTTCAACAATGGCTTTCTTCTTGCCCCTCTTCCATAAAGGCCAGATTTGTTGAGTGCACGACTAATAGTTGTCCTGTGGACAGATTCTCCCACCTGAGCTGTGGATCTCTGTAGCTCCTCTAGACTTACCATGGGCCTCTTGGCTGCTTCTTTGATAAACTGTCTGAGATGTTCAAACTTGTGATATTTTTTATTACCTAACCCTGCTTTACAATTATCCACAACTTTATCCCTGACCTGTCTGATGTGTTCCTTGGACTTCATGATGCTGTTTGTCACTAATGTTCTCTAACAAACCTAATGAGGTCTTCACAGAACAGCTGTATTTATACTGAAATTAAATTACACACAGATGGACTCTTACTAATTAGGTGACTTCTGAAGGCAATTGGTTCCACTAGATTTTAGTTAGGGGTATCAGAATAAAGGGGGCTGAATACAAATGCATTCCACACTTTTCAAATATTTATTTTGTAAAAAACTTTGAAAACCATTTCTTTTCCTTCCACTTCACAATTATGTGCCACTATCGCATAAAATACAGCTATGTTTTTGGTTGTAACATGACAAAATGTGGAAAATTTCAAGGAGTATGAATACTTTTTCAAGGCACTGTATCTGGCTCAGTCATTCTCACATTCCCAAAATCTGAAAAGCCACTTAAAGAAAAATCTACTACCGTACTTGGAAATAGTTTTTCATATGGTGTAAACGCAGGTGTTTCAACCCCAGAGATTACATAGTACCTTGCATTCTGGACTTCCTACAATTGGGACTTGAATAGAAATTGGCTTCAGATATTCTTTAAGGAATAGGTCTCGAGTTTGTCTATTCCATTCCAGAATCCTTTGACTTCACTTGTTAAAACCTTTATTCAAGTTGTCTTGTGGATCATTTTCATATAATAGCACCTGTGCTTTCTTGGGATCTCTCTTGTTCTTTGCCCTGCAGAAACCATCATTTTGAACCTGTTACGGAACTCCCCTTAGGTGATCTTGCCTGCAAAGTGGCCTTCTTCATGGCTATCATATCTGTCGGACACATTTCAGAGTTAGGGATACTCTTGTAAGGAGCTCTAACTGTTTCACCACAAGGATAATATGGTCTTGTGTCCAAAGTCCTTCTTTCTAGCTAAAGGTGGTATAAGCCTGTCAGTGAAGACATTGTCCTTTCTTCCTACCTTGTGCCCTGCTCCTAACCATCCCAAACAAATTGGTCTCCATTGTCTGTCTGGCCATAATCAGAGCTATCTGAAAGTCACAGCCTCTATCCTTAGACAAAACTTGTCCATTTTTAACAGGGTCTCAAAGGGGACACCCTGCTTCCAAGTCCACTATTGCTAGACAGATAAAACAATTCAATGTGTAGGAGATTACATGCAAGGTACCTTCAGTACCCTTATATGCTCCCTTCACCAGATCAGTGTGAGTTTCCTAAGCATTCTGACATCAAGCATCTGTTGCTCACCTTCTCCAAGTTCTACTGGGTGGCCTCTGTGGATGCAGCCTTTGGCCACCAGATTCTATCAGCAGCACTTTTAGGCCATGTGCATACTGTATTCTCTGACACCCTTTCTCCTACAGGAGTTTAGCAGCAAAAAAAGCAGTATAAAGTCGTGTTTTTGCATGCATTCACACATCTGGCGTTAATGCATTTTGTTGGCCATAATCGTAATTTTTTCCGATCATTAGAGTGCATTAACATGCAAACGTGCTTAAATGTGCATAGCATTAAGGTACATTTTGGTGCTTTTGAGCATTTTTTATGCTCAAAAGCTTCTCTCCTGAATGCAACTTTTGGTGGGGTTTTTTTTCTGCTTCTAAATGCCCTTGCCTCTAAACTTCTGTAAGTACCTATAGCGTGCATGGGCACATAAGCTAACATGGAACGGCATTTAAAGGCAGAAAAAAAAAGCCTGTAAAAGAAGCCTTTTTGAGCTCAAGTGTGCATGACCCCTAAGTTCAGTCTTAGACCATTGTCTGTTTTGATGAGCCCATTGACACAGTTCTTTTAGCCTTGCGCTTGCCCACTCCTCCGATTCTTTGCTTGAGGATGTTTCAGGGTCTGTGAATATCCAACCTGTGTTCATCAAGGTTTATTTTGTCTGTCTGCCTCTTTTGTTTTCATAGAACTCCAAAGTTCACATCTTGGACACAGAAGCTTTTGAAATAACATTTGGTCCGAAGTCTCAACGAAAAAGGCCAAACCTTGCTGCTGGTGATATGCATGAGCTTCTTCTGAATGCTGAGGCCTCAGCAGAGAGCTATGACCAGGAGAAAGACAGAGACTTGGTTACTGAAGATACTGGAGTCAGGTATAAAACTAGAAACCAACTCAAGGTTCTTTCCTATGCTTATAAAAAAAAAAAGGTTGTTTTATTTGCTGTTTGCTCCCCTATTGAAGAAATTTACTCTTAGTTCCTGTCTTGGGTACCATAATCACAGGCGATTGTATAAGGTGATTCCCACAGTGACCGGAAATTCTATCCTACAGGGCACCTCAATAAAAACTGTTCTGTGTGGCCGTGTTTTTATAAAAGGTCGGGTAATTTTTTGCAGGTACTGCATCCTATTTATATGAATGGGCTGCTTTGCCTGTTCACACTCATTTGCACAGACCCACACCCATGTGAACCTACACAAAATGCCTATTTGTGAAATATTTTTGTTTTTATTTAGAGAGGAAGCCCGGGAAGAAATATATAAAAAGGGACAATCCAAGAGAATATGGGGTGAATTGTACAAGGTATTTAAAATATTTGCATTAACTGTGACTGACTTTTTTTTTTTTTACGATGCTGCTTATTGTTTGCATAGCGTACATATCATGGCCCTACCCCCATCATAAAACCTATACTGTTTTGTGAAAGCAGTTTAGATAGATACAAGTTACTAACTACCATGTTTGCTGACAAGAAATAAGGGGAAGATTTTGACTCGTGGGCTGCAGCAGTCCCTTCTCCTAGTCTTCGTGTTAAAGTTGTCAGGTTGTTAAGGGCGGCCTCAGATTCCTCATTTTTGAGGGTATCACATTCTGGATTGCACAGCTGACTTGGTAAAAGTGTTTGTATTTTTAATGATTTTGTTAAAGCTGAATTTAGATTCCAAAACCTCCTTGCAGATAACCAAAGTAGCCTGGTCCATGACCTGCCTGGGATGGGCCTATGAAGGAGCACAGCACACTTGTGAAGTCATCACTCTGCTGTCTTTCTCTAAGCATTTTTGCTCTAAGAAATAAAGCCCTAATTTATCCAAGAGCACTGCCTCTCCTGATTTTACTCTGAGTGTAGGCAGCTGGTGCCAAATAGGATTCATATACCTGTGCTGGTTTTAGATAGGTACATAACTAGATGAAATGGTGTGTGTTTTTTTTTTTTTTTTTTTTTATCTTGACAACTTTTTTCTTTGACCACCTCAGTAGTGAACACCTTCACCCCCTCCTGCCCCACCCAATTTTCACCTTTCAGCGACTCACACTTTGACAATTACTCAGTCATGCAACACTGTACACATTAAAAAAAACACATAACTTTTTTATATATCACACAAATAGAGCTTTCTTTTGGTGGTATTTAATCACCACTGGGTTTATTTTTTGCTAAACAAACGAAAAAAGACTACATTTGACAAAAAAAATATTTTTTCCTTAGTTTTTGTTATAAATTTTTTTTTCATAAATTTTGACATACAGTATCTCACAGAAGTGAGTACACCTCTTACATTTTTGTAAATATTATATCTTTTCATGCGACAACACTGAAGAAATGACACTTTGCTACATTGTAAAGTAGTGAGTGTACATTTTGTAGAACAGAACTTGTGAGTGCACCCCTAAGTGAAAATGTCCAAATTGGGCCCAATTACTTTACTCACTTTTGTTGCCAGCGGTTTAGACATTAATGGCTGTGTGAGTTATTTTCAGGGGACAGCAAATTTACACTGTTATACAAGCTGTACACTCACTACTTTACATTGTAGCAAAGTATAATTTCTTCCGTGCTGTCTTTTGAAAAGATATAATAAAATATTTAAAAAAATGTGAGGGGTGTACTTCTGTGAGATACTGTATTTATAGTATTACATTCTTTGGTAAAAATGACCAAATCAGTATATATTGTTTGTTCTTTGTGAAAGTTATGCAGGCCATAGACGGGTCAAACATCGGCCGATTTTTCGAATGATAAATGAAAAATCGGTCGTTCGTTCGGCCGACGTTATCACCAGCTAATAAAAAAATCGTCCGACTAAATCATAAAGTTCACCCCATAACTTCTGTCCCTTTCAGGTCACAGCTCATGCGCAGATTTTTTATTGTTAAAACAATCGTCCGATTTGGCCATCATTGCCAGGAAAATCGGCCGATCGTCCAAATCGGCCACAAATTTTACAACATAACCGATAATCTCAAAGTGCAAATTACACGAAAAACGTCCGACGAACTAATCCACTAACGGTACGAAAATCGGCCGATTTGTGTTTTTTTTTTTTTTTTTTTTTTTATTCTTTTGGACGAAAAATCGAGACGATTAACGACCCATCTATGGCCTGCATAAGTCTACAAGCTATGGTACGCATCATTGAAAATTGATCACACTTGATGTACTGACTGCCTATCTCATTTATTGAGGACCTAAAATGCCAGGACAGTACAAATACCCCCCCAACAATGACCCCTTTTTGGATAATAGCCCAAGGTATTTAGTAAGAGTCATGGTGCATTTTTTGAAGTTGTAATTTCTTTTCCCCACAGTTATTTGGAAAATGAAGAAATTTAAATGCATGTTTTTTTCTTCCACAAAATGGTAATTTTAACAACTTTTTTCTCTCACACGGCATAGGCGTACTTTGCAATTACACCCCAAAACACATTCTGCTACATCTCCCAAGTAAGGGATACTACGTGTGAGATTTTTTTTTTACAGCCTAGCTACATAGAGGGGCCCAAAATCCAAGAAGCACCTTTTGGGCTTTCAAAGAGCATAAATTACGCATCTAATTTCCTGGCTACCTATCACACTTTTGAAGGTCTGGGAGCACCAGGGCAATGAGCTCACAAAATGACCACATTTTGGAAAATAATTACCCCAATGTATTTTCTATGAGACACAATGAGTCTTTTGAATATGTGTACATTTTTTGCCACAAATATTTGGAAAATGTGGAAAGAAAATGAAAACATTTTTTTTTACATAAAGATGTCAATTTGTCAGATATTTCTAAGTCAAAGCATGGACATGTAAATTTTGCTACTCCACTTGAGTCCCACATGTGAGACTTTTTCACAGCCTAGCCACATGGAGAGGCCCAAAATCCAAAGAGCACCTTCAGTCGTTATTGGGGCTTAAATTACACATCCAATTTCCTGACTACCTATTACATTGTTGGAGGCCCGATGGGAACACTGACAGATGATACTGTGTACTTGTACAGGGACAGATGGTGCTTGATACACTGGTGTGGGTTGGCTGCACTGTGATGATCCGCGTAAAGCTGCAAAGTAAAATCAGCAGCTACACACAGATTGCAGACAGTCTGCACCAATCTCTATGTCCCCCTCTTCACTGAACTTAGAGGGAGAGCTGATACAGAGGCACATGCCTCTGTTTACATTGTGTAATGGCTACGATTGGACACAGCCATCACATGATCGGGAGGGCCAGTCAGAAAACCCATATCCTGATCTGTGATGTGCTGTGTCCGAGGGACACACCCATCACAGGATCATGCTGCTGTGCAGCCATGAGTCTGAGATGACCAGTGGCCAGGTGGGAAGCAGTTAAAGATGAACTGGACTCTGGAAGCTGTGGCCACAAAATGCAGATAGAGGACAAATGACTAGTTGCCAGTATTGCTTGTAGGCTTTCTGCAGCTGATCTTTATACCAGTACTGACCTTTCATGCTTTATTCTGTACTGTGACTCTGTGTGGAGGTAGCCATCCTAGCAGAGGCAAGGCTTTGCTTCCTCATGCCATAACCTCCAGCAAGCAGAACAGTGAGTAACACAGGAGTGACATAACCAAATTTCATTTCAAATGAGACTAGGAAATCTCACACTGTAGATATACAGTTTCAAGGCTTTAGGCACCCTTACCATACTAGGAGATGCACTGCTTTTTGTAGGAGGAATTTAAGACAAAAGTACTTTGTTTAGAATACTGCTTAGACAATCAACATATTTGTTACCTATAACATACAGTAGTAAACCTTCACTTGTGGGTTCAGGTCCACTTTAAAGTTTTTTTTTGGCCTGTGGTCATACAGGACACAGGCTTTGCCACTTGAAGTAGTCAGGATCTTTAAACCATTAACTAGATGCAAAATACATTTTTAAATTCTGTATTTGAATTTTACATGTGACATTCATACAAGAATGTTTAATGAAAAACATTCTTGGCACTTGCTACGTTTATATTTGCTACAAGTTGTCACTGACTTTATATGCTCCCGATTTTAGCTTTTCTGTGTCATGCCATTTGAAGTAAAATGGATGTGGAGCTATTTAACCAGACATTGCTCGGCTGCAAACGTTAAGTAAAAATAAATAAAATTATGTTAACTACATGCAGAACTCTTTTAAAAAGAATATGAATGTATCGAGTGGATTGTATTAAAACTAATTTAAAACAAATGGAAGTTGTTTTGCTAAATTGTTCCAAAGCAAATAGTGTGCAGGGACTAATTTCAAAATGGTGTGAAAATGTTCAGCTAGAAAGTCAGACTGCCTCTTCTGGTTTTGCTGATTAACAGCAGGGTTGACATGCTCTCAGTAAGTGAGAAAAAGAGATGGGCAACACTAGAGTTGGGTAGTGTTATTCTTAGGCCTGGTAACTTAATTGCTTCTTTGTTCCTTTTTTTTAAGTGTAGTTTAGCTATAGTGATATACTAGATTTGCTATCCCATACCTACAGTGAAAAACGTAAAAATAAATATAGGAGCGTGGTTGTCATTCTGTATGTCTCTGGGCACTGTGGCTACCCAACACTTACGCCATGTTGGATAGTGTGTTTGAAAAAACTCTGGCACCATAGATCTCTACAGTATTGCTTGGGTTACAATTAGGTAATTTTCATATTGATTGTCATGTACTGGGTAGAAATGACTGATGCTGAGTAAGTTGTGTTAAAATTGTATTCTTCTTATTGCTTACAGGTAATTGATTCCTCTGATGTCGTCATACAAGTTCTGGATGCCAGAGATCCTATGGGAACCCGCTCACCTCACATTGAGACTTATATCAAAAAAGAAAAACCATGGAAGCATTTGTTGTTTGTCCTCAATAAGTGTGACTTGGTTCCTACATGGGCCACGGTAAGATCTTCATGTACTCTTCCTGCTCCCTGGTTGTAAAAAGGGATCAATCACTTAAGAATATCTGTTGTGTGGTGTTGTGTGTTTTGTTTTTTTTTTTAAATTTTATTTATTTATATATATATATATATATATATATATATATATATATATATATATATATATATATATATATATATATATATATATATATGTGTGTGTGTGTGTGTTTAAAGCAGAGTTTCGGGCATTTTTTTTTTCCTTTTAAAAACACCCCCCCCCCCCCCCCCCCTCCGTGGTCATGGCAGCTTATGCCATGCAATTTGGAATAAGCTACTCAGCCCTCCTCTCTCACAATCAGTATTTAAGCTCCTCCTAGATAACTAGGAGGGTGCTACATATTCATACTGGATAGGGCTTGCTTGGCTGCTTTTGGGCTGGTGGTGTATGTACATTGCATATTCTTTGCAGTATAGATTTTTTTCCATCAGTACAAGTGTTATATACGGTATGTGTATATAAAGCCACAACTTTATTTTCGGTTAATTTTGAATAGCGGTGAGGGTGTGTTTTTTTTTTTTTTTTTTTTTTTTTTGTTATCTGTCTCTGCTGGGCAGATTCACCCCCTTTTATTTTTTGTCCATTGCCATTAGAATAGAAAGTGAAGAACAGGATTGGAGGGGAAATATCAAACTGTGACCCTTGTTTTGGCTTTTGTTTTTTTAATGTTTTAAAAAAAAATTTTTTTTTAACCGCTTCCACGCTCCTGTATAGCAGATATACTGCTATACAGCGGTACCTGTGCGCAAAATCACGTGTATATATACGTGATTTTGCATACTCAGGTAGGGGGGCACACGTGAGTGCCCTACCCCCGCCGCAATTCGCTGCCGCCGATGTCAATCACTGGGTCCCTGCCGGTGATTAGCTGCCAGCGCCCGGTGATTACAGACAATCACCGACTGGGAGGAAGACTGTTTGTAACCAAAACAGTCTCCCTCCCTGTCAGCTCGAGCTCACTACTTGGTCTGGATCAGTGTGCTTACAGTAAAGCACACCCCCGCCTCGTAGTAAAACACTCCCAGCACATAGTTAACTTTTTGATCGCCCCTCACATTAACCCTTTCCTGCCCAGTGCCATTAGTACAGTGTCAGTGTTTTTTTTTTTTTTTGGTTTTTTTTTTCTTTTAGCACTGATCACTGTATTGGTGTCACTGGGGAAAATCCCAGTATCTATACCGCCATTTGTAAACGCTATAACTTTCACATAAACCAATTTACACATATTGAGATTTTTTTCTTTAGCAAATACATTAGCCTAAATTTATGATGAAATTTTATTTTTAACTTTTTTTTTTTTTTTTTTTTTTTGTACTGGACATGTTTAATAGCAAAAAGTACAAAACATTGTTTTTTTATTCCTCAAAATTGTCAGGCTTTTTTTGCTTATTGCGCAAAAAAAAAAACGCACAGGTGATCAAATACCACCGCTCAATTAGTGGGAAAAAAGGACGTAAATTTAATTTGGGTGCAGCGTTGCATGACCGCGCAATTGTCAGAGTAACGCAGCGTCGTAACGCAAAAAATGGCCATCTCAGAAAGAGGGATAAATCCTCTGGAGGGAAAGTGGTTAATATCATGATATAAACAGTTTTTAATATCACGGTGCCCAGTGTGCCATTATTTAGGGACTTCAGGTAGAAGGTATGACCAGCACACAGTCCAGGGAAACTCCTAACATTTTGTGGTCCATATAGCTGACAGACATCTGGCTTAATTAGCTATTTACTCATTCTGATGACTTGCATCGTATACCCGCTTGCTGAAATCTACTTCTTTTTCACAATGAGGTTCTGAGAATATTACATACAGAAATATGGCAGTTCCCCCCCCCCCCCCCCTTCCTGGGAACAAAATATATTAGTACTGTTGGTCCGGAAAGCTTCTGTTTTATAATGACAATTTTTAGTCTTTCAGCCTTGTGGTTTACATAGAGATATTGTCATAAAAACCTGTAATTTCATGGTAGATGAGAATAGCTTTGCTCCAAAACGTTTGTCTGTAAAACCTCAGAATTTGTTTGATGCGTGGCTTCCTTTTAATGTGACTGTTACTGGTTTTTTTTTTCTTCCAAAATCCTTTTTTGGTTGGATATCTTGAATTATCTCAAAGATTGCAAGCTTTAAGTAGTACTTCCAAGCCTGTCTTTAAAATTGACCTTTTCATCCATGTATACTGAAAATACATAGCTTAGGCAGGCCATAGCAACTGGAACAGAGGACCTTGGTCTGACATCAGAAAGAATATGATAAGCTGGCACTGAGCTGTTCTGCCTTGCTTTTTTTTTTCCTGCATTCATGCACTCAGAAGTGGGTTTGCACAAAGATCTGCTTGTTTCCTCATATTTAGACTGCTTGCAGGAGACCTAAAAGTGAAGTGTTTTTTTTTTTTACTTTATAACAAACCATCTCACATCCACACAAATGTAGCTGCCAGTGCTTGGTATTCAAATGTTAGCACCTTCCCTTCCACTTTCATCCCTCAGTGATACATCATGTGGCCAAATGTTTGTGGACACCTGACCATCACACCTAAATGAGCTTGTTGGACATCCAAGTCTAAATCATGGCCTTTAACATAGAGTTGCGCTCCCCTTCTAAGTGTTTGTGGGAATTTGTGAACCATTCTTCAAAGGATTTCTGAGGTCAGGTTCCAATGTTGGAAGCAAAGGCCTGGCTTATTGTCAGTGATCTGGTTCATCTCAAAGGTGTTCAGTAGGTCGGGGCTGTATGCTGGCCACTTGACAAAGGGCCCTTTTGCCAAAGTTTGAAAGCATACAGTTGTCTAAAAGGTTTGTATACCATAGCATTAACAGTACGGTTCACTGTAATAGCTGAATTCAATAATTTGGATAAGTATCAGTCTATTTTGCGGGGTATGATCGGGTGTCCACAAATGTATGGCCAAATAGTGTATATGCCATGTTTTCTGACCCGTCGTGTTATTTTAATTGAGAAATGAAGCGTCATGCCAATGTTTCTACCTTGAAACAGGTAGTTTGATACTTAAAGAATAATAAGGGCTCAAAGTTTTGGGGCTCCTGTGGAGTGCCGGATTATAAAGAAATCTATGTGCATGTGTATTCTGTGCGTCTAAGGGGTCCATGTTTATTAACCACTTCTAGTCCGGACACTTTCATCCCCTTCCCGTCCAGGCCAATGTTCAGCTTTCAGTGCTGTCACACTTTGGATGACAATTGTGCGGTCATGCAACACTATACCCATATAACTTTTTTAGCATTTTTTTGAGCCAGATGAAACTTTATTTTGGTGATATTTATTCACCACTGCGATTTTTTTTTTTTTTTTTTTTTTTTTCGTTTTGTTGTTTTTTTTTTTGCTATATAAATGAAAAAGTCCAAACATGTTGAAAAAAAAAAGTGTTTTTCTTATAAAATTTTGCAAATCTTTCTTCATAAATCTTAGCCAAAATGTATTCATCTTTTTAGTAAAAAAAAAAAAACTCAAAATAGTTTTATAACAAAAAATTATAATTTTCCCAACAAATGTTTACATTTTTTATCTTTTTATATAATTTTTTTTTATCATGCCGTCACCCTAGCAGTACAGTGTCACCATAGTGACACAGTACTACTTGTGAGGGGGTGATGATTTTTTTTTTTCTTTTTTTAACCATAAAGCCTGTAAAAGCAGTCATTTCTCCTTCTCTCTAGCTGCATTCTTGCAGCCATTGAGAAATACTGTGAGAGCTGTGATTGTTCACAGCTTGTCACATAGTACAAGGCTGTTGTGAATAGCCTTGTACCATGTGACCTCTGTAATCATTCACAGATTTCACACGTAGTAAGCAATGATGTCAGGAAGTGACATCTTACTACTATTCATGTGTTCACTGATTGGCCAATCAGTGGTCACATGGATCGGGACCTCACACAGAGGTCCCGTACAGCGAAACTCCAGACACAGCGGGCACCGCATCGCGGTGCCGGGCACTCCCAGGGAGGCCATACAGGCCGTGAATGCGGAGTCCGTTTATAAACGGCCACCTGCTCCTGCACTGCTCCCATCCAGTAATTTATGTACATGGGCCAGACGTGAAGTGGTTAAGGAAGTGACTTCCATGACTTGTAAAATGTAAAAACGTATTTGTCTGTGTAAATTTTTCCTTACATTTGTTTTCAAATATATTTATTACACATAAGACTAACAGTTAAAATGCAGAAAGGCTGTCAACGGATGTCTGTCTTGTATTAGTATAAATTAATTGGATTGTTTTAAGAGCACAGCAGGGTTTTGACATTTAGCGGAATTTGCTTTTGCTGTGGGTAATACTCTTGTTTTACGTGAATATGGGATTAACAAACCCCAGGTTAAAGCTTTTATTAAAGAGCCACATTTTATAGATATATTTAATTTGTCTTTAGATCCCACTGCACAGGAAAATAATTGGAAATCTTAATTCATCTAGCAAGAAAAGATGTTATTGTTTCAAGTCTAAATCTGTCTAAACATGCTTTCCTTAGAAGTATAGATTCAGTCCATTTATTAGTATGTGAACATTAAAGTGAGAGGCTCAATTCTGCCTAAAAATGTAGGGTTGTTTTTTTTCATTTAGAATTCTGAAAGCTGCCTTTGACATCTGTAATGCAGGCTTTAGGTAGAATCTTTGAAGGCTCTGGAATAGACCGTGAAATAGAAACATGTGATGAATATCTGTTCTCTTTCAGAAACGCTGGGTTGCCCAATTGTCTGAGGAGTATCCAACGCTGGCCTTTCACTCCAGCCTTACCAATCCATTTGGTAAAGGTGCTTTCATCCAGCTTCTCAGGCAGTTTGGAAAAGTAAGGCAAAGCTGAGTTTTTTCCTTCACATATACTTTTAATTAGAATATACAGTGTATTGGTATATATATTTTATGTTGAGGATGTGAGGAAAATATATACTTACTGGCAGGTGGTACACTAGGCTACTTTTGATATGTTTACCTTTCTATTTTAACTGTTCTGTTGAATGAAAAGCATATTCACATAGTTCAAGATTAAAGTGGTTGTAAAGGCTGAAGGATTTTTACCTTAGGTAAAAAACCTTTTCTGTGCAGCATTCTCGCCCCCTCTCGACCCAACACTGGAGTCTTGGCTATCTCAGGACTCCCTCTTCTCATTGGGAGAGACAGCAGCAGGAGCCATTGAATGGACACACGGAGCAGCGGCTGGGGAGTGCACATGCTCAGGTGCCCCATAGCAAGCTTCTTGCTGTGGGGGCACCAGACAGGAGGGAGGGGCCAGGAGTGCCAGTGGTGCACCCAAGAGGAGGAGAATCCAGGTTGCTTTGTGCAAAACCACTGCACGCAGCAGGTAAGTATAACTTTTTTTTTTAAGCCTTTAGAATCACTTTAAATTTATACATACAAGGAGGAGTACCGTATGTACTCTCCAGCGCCTCAGGATGCTGAGGTTGGTCATCAGCTCTGAGGAAAGGGATTCGTCCCCGAAGCGCGTCACATATTTGACCGCACTGACAGTGAGAACACCTTGCCTGCCGTTGTAGCCATTGTCATTTTTCTATGCTTTTTAGATACATGCTTAGTCTGTGAGTATGTTTTTATTATTTCATTCCTACAATAAACCTTGGATAATGCACTAGGTGTGTCCACCACCTGTTTTCTCTCTTTACAAGGAGGAGTGTCTCACTGCTTCCAGTTCCTTCCTACATGCTTTATTGCAATATTTACAGTTGGTTTAAATGCTTTCCTAAACTTAAAAAGGTGTCCTAAAACCTCTATAGTTTTTCTTAGTATGATGCTTTTGGTGATACCAGATGGGAAAATGACAAATTTGCTTTGTCACCCTTCTTTCCAGTAGTGCCAATATGATTGTAATGTGCAGCTTTAAAAGGTATTGATCTAAAAGGAATATGTCTTTGACTTTATTCTTTAGCTTTAATCTGTTCCTCCAAGTGTTCTAAGTGAAAGATGAACTTACAACCCTAATTCCAAAAAAAGGTTGGGACGCCATGTAAAATCTACATAAAAACAGAAGGCAATGATTTTGCAAATCTCTTAAACCCATATATTATTCAAAACCGAAAATAGTATCAAGTGTACCATTTTATGAAAAAAATTTAATTTTAAATTGATGGCAGCAACACAAAAATACTTGGGATAGGTCTACAAAACAAAATGAACAAGGAAGAGCTTGAAGAAGATTTTGCAACTAATTGGGTTAGTTGACAACAGGTCAGTAACATGATTGGGTATAAAAAAAGCATCTTTTTCCGAGTGTCTAGAAGTAAAGATGGGCAGAGGTTCAAGAGTCTGTGGAAAGCTGCATCTAAAAATTGTCGAACAATTTCAGAATAATGTTCCTCAGTGTAAAATTGCAAATATTGTAAACACATCATCTACAGTACATAATATCAAAAGATTCCAAGAATCTGAAGAAATCTCTGTGCTCAAATGATAAGGCCGAAATGTAATATCGGAAGCCTGTGATCTTCAGGTCCTCATACGGCCCTGCATTAAAAACAGGCATGATTCTGTAATGGACATCACTGCGGGGCTCAGGAATATTCCCAAAAATCATTGTCTGTAAACAAAGTTTACCATGCCATCCAAAAATGCAAGGTAAACCTTTATCATGCAAAGAAGCCATATCTGAATATGATCCAGAAACACCACTGTCTTCTCTGGGCCAAAGCTTATTTAAAATGGTCTGTTGGAAAAATCTTCTGTGGTCAGACAAATCGAAATTTGACATTCTTTTGGCAACCATGGGTGCTGTGTCCTCTGAACTTAAGGATCTTCCAGCTTGTTATCAGAGCTCAGTTCAAAAGCCTGTATCTCTGATTATATGGGGGTGCATTAGTTTGTATGGTATGGGCAGCTTACACACCTGGAAAGGCACCATCAATGCTGAAAGATATATCCAGGTTTTAGAGCAGTATATGCTCCCATTAAAGCTACATCTTTCAGGGAGGGCCTTGCTTATTTCAGTAGGACAATGCTATACTGCATCTATGACAACAGCATGACTTCCAAGTGGAAGAATCTGGGTGCCTAATTGGCTTGCCTGCAGTCCAGACTTTTCACCAGTTGGACATTTTTTGTTTCAAGATGAGCCAAATATTTTCAAGAAGATCCAGGACTGGATAGAATCTCATATCAGGCTAGAATGGGACAACATACCTCTCCCAAAACTCCAGCAACTGGTCTCCTTAGTTCCCAGACTTTTACAGAGTCTTGTTAAAAGAAGAGGAGATAATATATTGTAGTAAACAAGGCCCTGTCCCAAATTTTTTGAGACATGATACCATCAATTTCAAAATTACCTTTTTTTTTGATAGGTTTTCTATTGTGAATAAAAAATGGGTTTATGAAATTTGCCAATCATTGCATTGTTTTTTTTCTTTTTTTTGTTAACATCAGAAAACAATTTGAGAAAACCTACATGGTACAGGTATCATGGGAGAGAGCAGAAAATAATTGGTACATATGCCACCATAAATCAAAATCTGAAACGTGTATGATCCTATCCTGTCATTAAGCATAGTTACAATCATGGGAAGTATAACAAAAAATAATGGAGGCATGATGGGCACAGGCAGATAACTACCATCAATGTTGGCAGTGTAAATAGGAAATTATAATAATTTATATGTTCCAGAATTTGACAGCCATCTATCCCATATTGTTTATATTTGTTTGGGTAACTCCTATGTTCATATATTCATTTTTTTTATATGGGAGTGTCACATTAAAAAATCTCACCTAAGACTGTATTGAAGTGGGCTTGTATCCAATTCCATGCCACTGTTTTTATGGCCTTGAAGAGCATTTCATGCAAGAATATAGTAAGAAATGTATCGCTGTCTGAGAGTAAGCCAAGTAGGCATTGTTTAGGGTTGGGGGCAGTCAGTGAGTCCATTTCATTGCGGACCACTTGGAGCCAGTATGTCTGAATAACTTGGCATGCCCAAAGCAGATGGTAAAGAGTTTCCGGAAGCTGAGGCACACAGTGGACACATAGGATTGCGGTTAAGCTGGTATTGGCAAACTGCTGAGGTGTAAGATAGGCTTGATGTTGTATATACAATTGTGTTAACCAGTCTGATAATCTAGAGGAAGCTGTTTTTAGAAGTTTCCAGAATCTCCTCCCAATCTGTCTCCTCAATGACCCCAAGATCAGCTTCTCATTGCATTCTGCTATGTAGATTTTACACAGTGTCCCAACTTTTTTTGGAATTGGAGTTGTAGAATTAACAAGGCTGTGTGCATGCCTCTCCAGCTTATACTCTATTGGTTGTCCTCTGTGTGACTCTTGTAGTCCTTGATATAATTTTGCCACCTCCCTCATCCCCCACCCCTGTTCTCTCTCTGGTAACTGTTGTAGGTCATCAGTTGTTTCCAAGGCTAACTGAATGTCAGTCCAATGATTGGCAAGCTATGCAAAATTAGCACTTGACATGAAACACGCTGTTTGTTTTTTTTTTTTTTTTTCTTTTCATAATTGCACTTTAAAAGGCAAAAGAGTGTTTGAACAATTATTACAGCATAGGTATTGGATAACTATTGTACTGCATTCTGGCAATTTTAATCCAAGCTTAATTGTTGTAATACTTACCAGAAAACAGATTATCTTCAAAGGGGAAGGCAGTTCCAGTGATTATCTGGTGACTCAGCTGTAAAATCTGCTGGCATCCCAAGCTCATTTTTATAAAGCCCCAGCCTTTCCTTGTGCCAAAAATGCAAATGGTGCTTTTCATAGCTAATCTTTTTGGAAGTTAAAGCTATACATTATATTTTTCAGTCAAAAGTTGTAGTCTTCCCTTTTTACATGGCCAGAATCTAGGTATATTATGTAATGTATTTTAGGATAAGAGCATATTGCCAATAATTTTTGACTTTTTAGTTCCATGTAATTTTGGCCTGGTTTTCAGATTTTCATTTTGTCCTGTCCTTGTCACAGCTGCACACAGACAAAAAACAAATCAGCGTCGGATTCATTGGTTATCCAAATGTAGGTAAAAGCTCTGTGATCAACACACTACGATCAAAGAAGGTCTGCAATGTAGCCCCAATTGCTGGTGAAACAAAGGTAAGCAACACTTTTTCAGTACACAGCATGTCCAAACAAATATCCTGGCAAATAGTAATTTGGGTGTGCCATGGAAACCTGTACCTCTGGCCTGTACCAAAATTAATTCAAGAGGATTGTGGTAATTGTGATTTTTGTTTTGTGTTTTAGCACTGTCAGCTATAACACTGAAAGTGGGACTCCAGGTCATAACTATCTGCTCTTAAATCTGTTCCCATCCCCCTGCTAACCCTTATTCTAACTTCCCTGTTAAAGGATGCTTTATACTTACCTATTCTCAGAGCTCTCCATTCCAGTCACCTGATCTCCCCAGTGGCCAGGAGAGAGCACCAACAGCTGAAATGCTTGGGCTGTGACATCACCCATAGACCTATTATGCAGCATCCCTTGCCAGCTGTCTCTCCCCTCCCTTCCCCAAACCCTCTGCTGGAAACTGATCACATGACTGGATCCGGGCATCCTGGGAATAGGTTAGTATAGGTATCCTCCTTCAGCAGGGTAGATCCAATATTTTGTTTTGTTTGTGTTTTTTTTGGGGGGGGGGGTTGGGGAGATTTAAAGTATAGTTATAGCCTGGAACTCCACTTAAAGTGTTACTAAACCGAGGACCCTACTTTTACTTTATCTGGTTTCTTACAGTACACAGGACATGGAAATGTAATTATTTTCATAAATATAAACTGCTAAATACCTTTTCTTGTCAGCAGTGTGTAGCAGTCTTGTGACTTCTATCAGTGTCCAGCTGAGCAGTGGTTAATCTGGTTGGAGGAGTTTTCATTCTCTCTGGCTGTCCTATGAGGCTGCATAACCCCTGACCCTCTGTCTGGATATTGCTGATTGGCCCTGTGCTGATCACATGCACCCTCTCAAAAAAATAAAAGCAACTCTCTAACAATACACACTAAACTAAGCATGTTCAGAGTGACTCATAGAGCTCTGTACTATCAGCAGATGGATTTGGGACAGTAGAAGGGGAGGATCAGAGAAGTCAAGATCAAACAGCCTTTTTACACAATGTGGAGGATTACCCCTTTAGGTTCCACAGTAACTATAACAAGCATGCTTTACTGCATATACAGACTGATTTTACTGTTGTGGGTTTAGTAACACTTTAAAGGTTAGGGAATTACTGCGGCTGTTTGTGATGCCTGACAGGTGAAAGGTGGGCTAGTGGCCTTTATCGGTGACTGAAATGGTGCCCCAAGGGCCAGATACAAGCAAGCAAAGGGCCACATTTGGCCCCAGGGTCGCAGTTTGGAGACCACTGGCCTAAAGTATAACTAAAGGCAAAACTTTTCTTTATGGATAGCGTACAGGAGGATAAGAACGCATGTCAGCGTGCCCAATTAAGGAGATTCACCCTCTCTATTTTTCCCGTTTACTATTATCGTTGAAAGTGAAAGCAAAAGAAAATCCCAAATTTTGGGTTGTCTCCTTAAAAGTAGAGGGGAAATCTTCCAATGGGGGCACTAGTTCTGGTGACCTTGGTCCCCAAGGAATTCCCTTAATTTGCAGGGATTTTCCTCTTGCTATGGGACAGGAAGTGAAGGGAAATCTCTGCAATAGGACACAGGTGGTGAAAAAAAACAAAATCTAACGGGTATAGCCTTCCCATACTCTATCCAAAATGAAAAACAAATTTGTCCTTTTAGTTCTACTTTAAACCCCTTTTTAAAGTGGGTCGGTTGTAAGAAGGAGGATTTTAACTAAAAGAGAAAACTGCAGCACAAGCAACAAATTGACATCCATCATCATTAATGTGCTTATTTATTTGTGTAACCTTACCATGTCACACGTGTGTGTGTGTGACATTGTAATTGCGGTCTTGCCTGATCTAGTTAACGATGATATGACTGGCAAGGATAGCTATGCTGCAAATATGTTTTATTAGTTTAAGGCTGATTGATCTTTTTCATGTAGTCCGCATCAAAGCTGTTGCACTGAACTTGGTTTATACAATATTTTTAAATAATGCCATGTATGACCTGCCTTTTATGTGATGCTTTTCTTTTTGTAGGTTTGGCAGTATATCACACTTATGCGTCGGATATTTCTAATTGATTGCCCTGGTGTAGTTTATCCATCTGGAGACTCAGAAACAGACATAGTGCTGAAAGGAGTGGTAAGTCTACCAAGCATTATCATGTGAATGCTGACAATGAGTAGGTAGATGAGTGGAGCAGGGATGTTGCCTTCATCCTCTTTGTAGCAGTATGCATGGAAAAAAAAAAAGATTTACTTACCGAAAAAATCTATTAAAGGACACAGGAATTTAGAAACCGTGGGTTATACTACTGCTTTCAGGAGATGGGGACACTGGCAAACGAAAAATGCCAGCCTCTGTATAACACCTCCACTGCCTATCATCATGTCTCAGTTTTGTGAGAAAGCAGTACACAGGGTCAAAGATGAAGCATTTTCAGGAAGTACAGAAATCTTGTATCCTAATCCTACAGTACAGGAATTGTAGTCATAGACCATGGGTTATATGCCACTGCTTTCAGGTGATTGGACACTGGCAAAAGCTTTGCCTGGAATGCACCTCCGTCCCACCAATGCACTCTTGTATAACCCCACCCATTTTGCGGGACTCCCATTTTTTTTGCTAGTGTCTTTAGGCGATGAACCTCTTCTCCTCTGGGAAAGTTTGTATACCATTTATTTTTTTCACTACTTCAATTGATACTTTTAACAATCCAACCGCTTATTGCATTTGAAACTCATTGGCAGTTTATTGGTCAGTTGCCTTCAATGTACATTTAGGGCAGTGGTCTCCAAACTGTGGCTCAGGGGGCCAGATGCTGCCCTTTGCTTGCTTTTATCTGGCCCTTGGAGCACTATTTCATCCACTGACTCCAGCAATGGGGCAAAATTCCCCCCAACTGACACCAATGAAGGGGCACAATTCCTCCCAATGACACCAATGATGGGCGCAATTCCTCCCAATGACACCAATGAAGTGGAGCAATTCCTCCCAATGCCACCAATGATGGGGCACGATTCTCCAATGACACAACGATGGGGCATAGTTCTTGTCATTAGCACCAAAAATGGGGCATTGTTTACACCCATTGATACTGGAACTTTTTCTATTCTGATGTCCACAGTCCGGCCTCCCCTAAAGTTGAAGAACAGTAAATTGGCCCTTTTGTATATAAAGATTGGAGACCCCTGATTTAGGGAATTGTACCCAGGCTCCGCAACAGTGGGGCCAGCTTGTAATGTTTGCTTTGGGCACTAGATCCCGTGTTTGGTGCTCAGATTGTCAAGTAGTGCAACAACTGTAGTTAGCCTCAGGGTGCTAAACCACTCCAGGGCCATGGTTCATTTGTGGCACCCATACCCTGAAAACTCCTTCGGGGAGGTTATGCTCACCATGAACGGTAAAGTTTGGTCCCCTTTTGGGAACCTGTAACATGCATCAGGTAAGACAGGATTTCCCTGTAATTTGTAAATGTGTCCTCTTTTTAGACATTGCTCAGCACCAGTACCCCCTTTTTTGCAGACAAGCAAATGCCCTCTCATTCCACATTCATTTTGAGAGTACCCCACAAAGGACACCTCATTTAGCAATGTGTAGACAAGGTGCAGAGGAGCTGAGAAAAAGGTGCCTAACAGCACTTATGCTACAGAAGGATAACCAGCGAAATACTCAGAGTGAAAGCTCACCAGCCTTGGAGCAAGGTCCTAAAATGACATAGCTCTCTTGCTCGAATCCATTGTCATTCCTAGGGGATACAAAATAGATTTTTTTTAATCCATACTGCCTGCTCGATTCATACGCTTTTGTCCATCAGCATCACCTCAAAGACAGGTGGACCTGGTGGGCAAACCTCAAACTTCAGGCACAAGGAGTGGTAATCCTAGTTCCTGCAGAGGAATGGTTCAAAGATATTATTTTTTTTTTTCTCAGTCCTATTCATGGTCCCAGACCAAATGGAGGTATATATTAGTGGACAGCCAAGATGCATCATTTCCGCACATTAACTGCTTTGCTGTGGGAGACCAACAATTTCAACTTGTAGCTCTGCCTTTCAGTCTCTCCTCTGTGCCAATAGTCTTCACAAATGAACCACATTCTTGTCTTCCAACATTTTGCAATCCAGCTTCTTCATGCTTTCGGATTGTTGATCAACTTCAAGAAGTCTGCACTCCAGCAATCCCATCACCTGGAGTATCTGAGACTAATTCAAACTCAGTAAAAGTTTCCTTCTCCAGTAAAGAAATTGCTTCCAACTCAGCCCTAGAATCCATTAAATTGTTCTTTTCTGGCTCCTTGGAAGGTGGTAACGATGGATGATGACCTGTAAATCGTGGGCGGAATCTACTTTTATTTGAATTTCCTGGGCACCTGGTCCCCACAGGTGTGGGCGCTCACTATCAACATTCTGGAACTGAGAGCTATAAGACTGACCGTCTGAATCCCTATCTTACAGGGTCACCCAGTAAGGGTTCAGTTGGCCAACACCAAGGCTGTAACCTACATAAATCATTGAGGGGTTACCTGAATTCATGCAGCCATGAACAGAGAGATCCTGATTTCTCCTGGGTGGAGAACCATATTCCGACTGTCACAGCTATCTACATACTAAGAACAGAAAATTGGCAAGCTTGATTCCTGAATTGTAAACGCCTGGACTCAAGGGAGGAGTTCCTCTACCCTGAGATTTTTCTATTGTTGTTCCGGAAATGGGGAACACCAGTTGTTTACATCATGGCCTCCAGATTCAACAAGGAAATGTACAAGTTTATGACCAGGTCCAGGGATCCCCTGACTTTAGCAGCAGATGCCCGAGTGATCCATTTGGTCCCCATTTAAACTGGTGTATGCATTCCCTCAAGTAAAGCTGCTCTTTGTACACATACATACTCAGATCCCTGGCAGATTAGCCTCTTCCAAACAGGTCAGTCCTCCCCTAACAAGGCCCTTTGTTTAACCCTGCTTTTCAGTCTTTGGCTTTAATGGCATAACTGTTGAAACCCAGGTTCTAAAGGATAGGAATGTTGGTAATTCTGTCATTCCTACCTTGCTGAAAGCAATACATTTTCTACTTCTTGTAACATCTATCATCTCACTAAAATGTCTGTTTTTACTGGGGCAAGAGTAGGCACCTCAACCCTGGGAAAATTTCATCCCTCAAATCCTGGCCTTCCTCCAGTCTACTCTGGACCAGCATCTGGTGCTTAGTTCTGTAAAGGGACTGGATACTGCCCTCCAATCTATTCCAAAAGCCTTTGGCTTTACAGTCTTGTCAAGACCTTTATCTCCCTAGATTCTGAATCTGGTAGGTTCAGTTCTTCAAAGACTTCTTTTTGAACTGACATGTTACCCCATTGCAAGATTTCACCAGTGAAGTGGCCTTTTTTGGTGGTCGGACATGTCTCCGGTTGCTTGGTGGCTTTTTTTAAAGAATCTAATCTTCTCCTTAGAGATTAATTCGGTCCTGAGACCCAAACCTTTCTTCTTCCCCAAGGTGGTCTCTTTTCCGTTAACCTTAAATGAGAACATTATCCTCCCTTCCTTTTTGTCCTGCCCCAATGCACGCCAAGGAGATTTCACTTTATTGGTTGAATGTGGTCAAATTGGTTACTGATTTTCTTAGTGGCAACATCTTCAGAAAAGCTGAATCCTTTCTTGCCATCCCAGAAGGACCATCCTGCTTTTTCACCATAGCTAGGTATCTCAGGCAGTTCATTTACAGGACGTATGCCCTTAAGGAAAGGATTCCTCCCTTCCCTCTGAGTCCACTCAGCCAGATCCGTTAAATGTGTTCTCGCTGCTCAAAGGTGAGCTGGCATGAGGCTGAACGCCCAGTCGCAGCTGCAGTAAATTCAAACAAAAAACCTGGGATGGCTGCACTCCTAACATAGGATCCAAAACGTCTTTATTGAAAATCCATAAGAGCAACACACATGTACAGATGTACAGACGGGAAGAGGTTAATGCTTTTCACCTGAAAATGTGCTTTGTCGAAACCTCAGATTTGGTCTGCAAAACTGCCCACCCACTCTTCTGTTCTGTTCTTTGCTAGACTCCCTGGCTTTTGCATTTGTGAGCTTTTGATACAAACTGATCCAAGCTGTCATCAGAGTGTTTCAGGTCTGTTGACTTCTTTTCCCCCTCAATTTATGGTTGGGAACATCCCATGGTCTATAAGTTCTGCACTGTACGATTTAGGGTAATGGGAATTTCTATTTAGCAGTAAATTCAATATTTTGGAATACAGTAGAAGACTCAGGTCGGTGGAGTGGTATGAAAGTGCACTGAGGGCATTCCCAGCAAAGCTTTTGCCGGTGTCCAGTCACCTGGTAGATAGCACTCCATTGGCTTCTTCCTTTGCCACAAGGGCCACAGAAAGATGTAAGAAACTGACATTTTATACCTCAGAAAATAATCAGGCTGCTATACTTCTACCGGATGGCTTTCATTTGAAAGCCAACATTCAGCTTGTGGAGTGTGTTTAAAAAAAACAAAACACCCCATTGTCGTAAGACATAAGGTGGTTTCAGTTAATGGGGTAAAGCAGTATTAAACCCAGAAATATAAACCTTTATTAAATTGCAGCTTACCAATTCTATCATGTGGTGACTGCAATAGTTTTCTTTTTTCAATTTTTTGTCTTTATATTCACCATGTGAGCAAGGCTGTCAGTCTGTTTTTCAGTTTACTTTAAAAGCCCAAGCTGTCTAGACAAAGATGGTTGAGACAAATCCTGTAAAACTGACAGGGGTGCTTACAATGGTCAGCTTTTATGCATTTATATAAAACCATTATCTCAAAGAGAGAAGCTGTTGCTGTAACTGTTTAAAAAAAAAAAAAAAAAAAGTTAGCTGGAATTCTAGTTTAATTTCTTAGTCAAGTCCATCCAAATCCAAAGTGCATCTAACACTACTCTGTCCCCAGCCTAATAATGCTGCTGGTCAGTTATCTCCATTGCTTCCCCGTCCTGAATGGAGATAGGAAGTGTCCCAGAAAGTAACAGCGTTTTACTAGCCTGATCACCAGGTGAAAATAAAGGGGGGGAAGCCTAGAAAAAAAAAACTAATGCAGCCACATCTAAAGATTAGTAAGCTGTTTGGGATCTCCCTTTCCGGACCATGGTTTCTTTGTGGGACTGATTTAATTCAATTCAAACTGGTTTACCGGGCCTACTACACTCCCTATAGACTTCATAAGATGAACCCTTCCTGCTCTCCGGAGTGCTGGAGATGTGGAAGTCTCCCAGGAAAATTCTCTCGTGTGTTCTGGTTCTGTCCAGCAGTCGTCGACTTCTGGAAGGAAGTTTTGATTTTGTATAATCAAATGACCTCGGTCCCTCTGCAACTCTTCATGTCATTCTGCATACTGAGCCTAGTTGAAAGTCTGTTACCCACAATAGCTGAGCGCACTCTGGTCAGTTTGCTCTTATTTTATGCGAGAAAGGCCAAAGCTTTGCATTGGAAAAAACCCACCCCTCCATCTCTCACATTCAAGAAGCAATTCATCAATAATAGCCTACCGCTTTACAAAGATACGTACACTAATAGAGGTTGCCCTAAAAAATACAAGAGAGTATGATCGAAATGGTCTCCTGGCCCTAGCAACATCCCTAACGTCCCGTTTAATTCCCATTGTCTAGTTACTCCTCTTATGTTCTGAAAATTCTCCATTTCTCCATTCTCCATTTTCTTTAGTCAACTGGGCCTCACCTTGTGTTCATCAATGTAACCCTCTGTTCTTACTGTCAAGCTTGCTTATCTACCATGTACAACTCCTGCAAGGGTACATTGTTGTGAACCATTATGTTTACATTAGGCGTAACTATACGCTGTAAAACTCTCAATAACAGATATATAAAAAAAAATAAACTCCTGCCCATAGTAACTGTCACTAATGGTTCAGCCTGGGACTATACCAGAGCAGCTTCAGTATAATTAGGATCTTTTCTTTACTGGGCTAGGTAGAGCTGAGATGACATAGCTCCCAGTGCCCTAGCTCAATCCATCTTGCTCATTGAGTCTTCAGAGACAGATGGGGCTGTGCCACAAATCTGGTCCAGGAAAGTGTTCCGCAGCTGATACAGTGCACTAAGGTTTGAAAAGAACCACAATGCAGCGCTCAGTGCCCAAAGGTCACATTCCAAACTAGCCAGGCATGTTCAATCCAGCAGGATCCTGGGTATGGCCTCTACAGCTTTTGCTAAGGAAATGCTGATCAAGATAGCTGCTATGTAGAGATCAACTCAGGCAGTGGTCTACAAGCGATCTTTATTGCAGTCCCTGAGGAAAAAATACCTGTAATGTTGCACAAAATCTTAATGGAACGCTCCATGGGGGAAAAAAACAAAGTCAAAAGGCTAGCAAAAATGGCTAAACCATCTTTCTTTTTTTCTTTTTTTTTTTTTTGGTCCAACAGAGCTGAAGAAAAGGTGTCCAACCTACGACACTAGCAAAAACTGGGGCATGCTGGGTACAGGAGTGGCTATATGGGGTTTGGCTTACAACATTTTCTGTTTGCCAGTGTCCCAGCCTCTTGTAGGCATTTTATTTGACGGTTTCTGAATTTGTGTCCTTCAACAGAAAATGACGAAAGAGAACGTTTATTCCGATTGATAGCAAGACAAAAAGGGAGAAAATTACAGTTTGGTATTTTATAGAAAAAGTGGGCAGCTCCTAAAAAGTGTGTCTGGCTATTACAGTTAACAGTTCTCCAGGCCAACTCCAATGCCAAGTGATGCGGTGCCCCTCCAATCCCAGGTTAAAGACACCACTTGCTGTGAGCCCAGGGTGTCAAGGTTCTACCCTTAACCCCGGACTTCCAGGAGAATCCTGCAGAGGGTGGAATGAAATCATATGTGGTGCCACTCTCTGCAATATTTAACATTTGTCAACTCTTGCAGAAAAATTACGTTACTTGACCGGACCCAAAATCGCTGAAGAAAGGCAGTTAAGGTGTTTGAGTGTTTTTGATGGCTCAGAGGTGGTTCAGAGGGAACTACAGGCTTTAACCACTTGCCATCCGGCCGCTGTATATAAATGGCCGAACGGTGGCAGTCCAGGGGCGGGTTGCCGTTCATAAACGGTGCCCGCCAGTTTGGACTGTGCGCGCTCCCTGGGAGCACGCAGCACTGCGATCCGGTGCCCGCTGTGTCCTCTGGACACAGTGGAACACCGATCGTCGTATGGGACCTCTGTGCGAGGTCCCGATCATGTGATCACTGATTGGCCAATCAGTGATCACATGCAGAGTAGTAAGCAAGATGTCACTTCTGACATCATTGCTTACTACGTGTGAAATCTGTGAATTATCACAGAGATCACATGGTACAAGGCTATTCACAACAGCCTTGTACCATGTGACAAGCTGTGACCAATCACAGCTCACACAGTATATCTCAATGGCTGCAAGAATGCAGCCAGAGAGAAGGAGAAATGATTGCTTTTAAACCCATAAAGGCTGTAAAAGCAATCTGTAAAAAAAAAAAAAATCTTCATCACCCCCCACAAGTAGTACAGTGTCACTATGGCACTGTAATGCTAGGGTGACAGTATGTAAAAAAAAAAAAACATAAATAATATTAAAATAAAAAAAAAGTAAAAAAAAATGTTTTAAATTATAATTTTTGGTTAGAAACTAATTTAGGTTATTTTTTTTTTTACTAAAAAGAAAACTGAATAAAGTTTGGCCAACATTTGATGAAATATAATTTATTTGCAAAATTTTATAAGAAAAACACTTTTTTTCAAAATTTTTGGACTTTTTCATTTCTATAGCAAAAAAAAAAAAATCCCAGTGGTAAATAAATACCACCAAAATAAAGCTTTATCTGTCTCAAATAAATGCTAAAAAATTCATATGGGTACAGTGTTGCATGACCGCACAATTGTCATTCAAAGTGTGATCGCGCTGAAAGCTGAAAATTGGCCTGGACAAAGGGGGTGAAAGTGTCCTGACTGGAAGTGGTTAATACATGCTGGAATAGTTGATTGACTTTCAGCTGTTACTCCTGTGTTGGTTCAGAACTCTTGATTTGATTATTTGGGGGAAAAAGGTTGTTTAAGGAGTATACTTTACTATTCTTTCTGTTCGTCTCTACTTAGGTACAAGTGGAAAAGATCAAAAGCCCAGAAGATCACATAGCTGCTGTTCTTGAGAGAGCCAAACCAGAATACGTAAGCAAGACCTACAAGATAGACTCTTGGGAAAATGCTGAGGATTTCCTTGACAAACTAGCTTTTAAAACAGGGAAATTGTTGAAGGTTAGTACCAATTCCTTTCTTTTACCCAGGTTAAAAAATATTGATGGTCTACAGTGTATCACATAATACATAATCTGGCTGAAAAAAAGACAAAGGTCCGTCAACCAAGAAAAAGAAAATTATAAGCCTATACCCACAGCTGTTCCAGAGGCAGGCAAAAAACCCAGCAAAGCGTGATCCAATTTGTTCCTGCAGGGAAAAAATTATTTCCTGATCCCCCAAGAGGCAGTCAGATATTCCCTGAATCAACTTTACTTATAAATGTTAGTAACCAGTGTATCCAAGAAAGAATCCAGGCCTTTTTTAAAGCACTGGCAAGAACCAACTCTTGAGGTAGTCTATTCCACATTTTCACAGCTCTCACTGTGAAGAAAACTTTCTGTATTTGGAGATTAAATTTCTTTTCCTCCCAGATGTACAGGGTGCCCCCTTGTCCTCTGTGATGACCTCAGGGTGATTAACTCTACACTGAGTTCACTATATGACCCACTGATGTATTTATACATGTTGATCATATCCCTCCTTAATCTCCTCTTCTCAAGAGAGAATACATTCAGTTCCTCTAATCTTTCCTCATAGACGAGCTCCTCCATGCCTCTTATCAGTTTGGTTGCCCTTCTCTGTACTCTCTCCAGTTCCCCAATGTTCTTTTTGTGAATTGGTGCCCAAAATTGAACTGCATATTCCATATGAGGTGTTACTAATGATTTGTACAGGGGTAATATTATATCTCTCTCTCCTCTTTTAATACAAGAGAGAATTTTGCTTGCTTTAGAAACTACACCTTGGCATTGCATGCCATTATTAAGCTTATGATCTACCAGAACTCCCAGATCCTTCTCCACCATTGATTCCCCCAGTTGTACTCCCCCCTAGTATGTATGATTTATGAATATTCTTAGCCTCCAGACCCTATAAGTTTATAAATATATTAAAAAGTAAGGGTTCCAACACTGAACCTTGGGGTACACCACTGACAACCCTAGACCATTCAGAGTATGAATCATTACCCACTACTCTCTGAATACGATCATTTAGTCAGTTTTCTATCCATTTACATACTGATTTTTCCAAGCCTGAAGACTTTACCTTACACATTAGCCGTGAGTGGGGAACTGTGTCAAACGCTTTTGCAAAATCCAAGTATATCATGTCCACAGCCACCCCTCTGTCCAAGGTTTTGCTCACCGCCTCATAAAAAGAAGTCAGATTTGTTTGACAACTTCTGTCTTTTGCTTATTTAACTATCCAGCATCTTCCCAACTATAGAAATTAAATTAACAGGTCTATAATTACTTGGTAAAGATTTTGACCCCTTTTTAAATAAAGGCACCACATTGGCCTTACGCCAATCCAGTGGTACTATGCCAGTCATTAAAGAGTCCCTAAAAATTATGGCTTTGAAATGAGAGCTCAATTCTTTAAGGGCCTGTGGGTGTATGCCATCTGGTTCTGGTGCTTTATTCACCTTTTTATTCTGTCTATAAATATTACTGGATCGTATCAATCATGAGCCAATGTGGATCATCTGGAGTGTGTCAATACCATGCCCATTATGGACAAGAGCTCCCCCATGCTCCTTTTTGTACACAGAGCTTAAGAAAAGGGCCTTCATGCTCGGACCTGACCTTTTTTGACTACTAATATATTTGAAGAATTTTATAGGGTATCTTTTGCAATCTGTCGTTCGTTTTCAATTTTTGCGGCCTTTATTTCCTTTTTGCATATTCTGCTATATTCTTTGTAATGTTTAAACAATAGAATTCCTTCATTTTTATATTTAATAAAAGCGCTTTTCTTCATATCTATAGCTTTTTTAACTGTGGCTGTAAGCCACATAGGTTTGCTTTTTAGCCTTTTAAACTTGTTGTCCTTGGGAATATATTTTGCAGTGTGTTCACATGCAGTATTTTTGAAGAACTCCCATTTCTGTGTTGTGTTCATCAATGCTAATATTCCCTCCCAGTCTGCGTCTTGGAGAGCAGCTCTCAGCCTTGGAATAGTAGCTCTCTTAAAGTTGAGTGTTTTATTTTTCCTGTATGTGCTTGATATTTACTGTTAACAATAAATGAAATCCTGTTATGGTCACTGCTACCCAGATGTTTTTATATGGACATTCATAATAAGCTCTCCATGGTTTGAGATTACCAGGTCCAGCAGAGCATCGTTCCTAGTTGGAGCCTCTATGAACTTTATCATAAATTGTAGGTATGCTTGCTATTTTTGTAAGCCCCTTTTATATAATTTCCAATTGCTACTTATCTGGATATTGTATGGTGAATTAGGTTGTAGCATCACTAGAGAGCCCACCTCAAATACCTGGCACCCCTGAGTGTCAAGCAAACATGTAGCGCCTTCCTGCCGCCCCAGTGCAATAATTTGTGCTAGTCATGGGGTGGGGGATTGAAAAATGTATTGGGGGGAATGGGGGATAGAACAATGGCTTATAGCTGTCACAACTTTGAGAAAGCCAAACTTTCATATGAAGCCGGGGATACCAGCAGTTCCTAGTGGTAGGAAAGTGAGGCAGAAGCAAGATAGCTTATTTTCCCTGCTAAGTAGTGGTACATATTTTTCTAACACTATCTGTTTTATTCTTTTTTTTTTGGTTTGTTTTTTTTCTAGTAGCATGTTGCAAATAAACCCCTTGAAAATATTTTATACACATGATATTTCATCCACTTTTTTGCAGGGTGGAGAACCAGACAGACAAACTGTGTCAAAGATGGTTCTTAATGACTGGCAGAGGGGAAGAATACCATTCTTTGTGAAACCACCAAATGCTGATCCACCCCCTGAGGTAACATCTCTAATAGATGCATTGTATTGTTGTAGAAACGATTACTTGTCTTTATAAAAACAAAAATAGAACTTTAAACCTCAACTGTAGTTTATGCAAAAATTTTAAATAAACCCAGGTGGTTCAATATAAGTAATAATTATGTTACTGCTTGTTTTTATAAAGCTGCCCTTGCACAAAATGCCTATGTCCAGCAGATTTTATAAATCCACCCTGGCAGAAGACTACGAAGTTCAGTAGTGTGGCAAGTCAGAGCTGCAACAATCTATTCAACAAAGCTCATGCTCATTTTTTGATTACAGCACCGAAGCTGTGACAAGATCCTGTTGGACGGCTGTCCTCAAAGAGCACAGCAAACTGCTATAGCATGCTGCCGAATATTGGAGTTTGCAGCTCCAACAAACTTTACAAAAACAAACCATAAGGGCACACTCATACCAGCGCACTGCAGTAACTTGTGCATTTTGGGGTGCCATTGCAGTCCACTGGAGAAAATGATGTGTGTGTGTGTATATATATATATATATATGTACATATGTACATATGTATGTATGTATGTATGTATGTATGTACATATGTATGTATGTACATATGTATGTATGTATGTACGTGTGTATATATATATGTATGTGTATATATATATGTATATATATATATATATATATATATATATATATATATATATATATATATATATATATATATATATATATATTATTATTTTTTTTTTTTTTTTTTTTTTGGGTACTTATATAGCGCTGTCAGTTTACGCAGCGCTTTACATATATATTGTACATTCACATCAGTCTCTAACCCTCAAGGGGCGTACAGTCTAAGGTCCCTAACTCACATTCATACATACACATACTAGGGACAATTTAGACAGGAGCCAATTAACCAACCAGCATGTCGTTGGAGTGTGGGAGGAAACCAGAGTACCCGGAGGAAGCCCATGCAGGCACAGGGAGAACATGCAGCCTCCAGGCAGGTGGTGCCATGGTTGGGATTCGAACCAGCGAAGCTAGTACTGCCAGGCATAACTTTTAGTTCATTGTAGTACATTGGGCCACAGTGTCTTGAAAAAATATTCATATCCCTTAACATTTTCCACATTTTTCATGTTTACAACCAAAAACCAAAAGCACACCCTCCTGCTTGCCTGAGCAATGGGCAGATGTATTCCAGGAAGTAAATGCTACGTGAATCATCTGCCCTTAGTCAAGATGACCATGTCCAGAAATGCTAGGGGATGTTTTTCAAAGTACTATCCAAGCAAAATAAAGCATGGCGACATGGTTGGGGGAGTTTGCTTTGAATATTAAAAGTTAATTAAATGGTGGTTTTTGGTTTTTGGTGCTCAGATGCAATGTAGTTCTGCTTTAATGTCTGTTACATTGCACTCTAATTTGAGTTAACAGGTGTGCATTTAAGGTACCAGAGTGGTGTCAAGGGGCCTTATGAAAATTTTAATTTGTTGCCTTGCACCACTCTGACTTGACTTCAAAAATTAAAAACTTTGTTTTAAGCTGTTAAAAAATAGCAAGTTGGCACTACAAAAATTTTAGTTTTTATTATGTGAATGATGGGCTTGGGGATAACCAGAAAATCTGAATTACCAAAACCTCTAAGTTTTTTTCTTTTTTTTTTTTCATTTTTAAAATGGCTAACAGCTGAAATTATTATTTATTTATTTATTTATTTTTTTTAAGTGAACATTCATACCAATTAAATATGGCAAGTGAGAGCTAAATTAACAGTAGCTTAGGTACTCAAAATAACTGCATAATTATAGCTTTTTTTTCCATGTCATTTGCTAGGCTTTGCAAACATCCCAAACCACATCAAACGAGAATGTTGTAAATGATGAGAAATGTGACGACGAAAGCTCGGTTTCAGATGCACAGGAAGCTGTACTTTCAGAAAAGAGAGAAATAAAGGAAATTGTTTCACATATGAGACAAAATTTTGGCAAGATCAATGTGGCACCTGAGTTTTCACAGGAGGACCTGGTACCTATAGAAGTAGATGGCATGTCGGATATTTCAGACCTAGATTCTACAGAGATGGGAGAGCAATCAGAAGAAGAGGAAGATCAAGTTGCTAACACTGTGCACAATGACGAAAGTACAGAGTTTACTAATCAACAGGCTGAAAAACAAAATTCAAAAACACTGTTAAAAGATTTAGATGACAGAATAGCAAAGTGCAAGAAATTCCTTGATAAAGCCAAAGCAAAACGATTCTCTGCTTTAAGGTAATATAATCGGGGAAAGGATGGTTATGCTATACTATAAAATTTACATTCATGGTAAACAGGATTAACCCTTTTACTGTTAGAATGTTTTTTCTATTTTTTGAACATTTTAAAAAATATTTTTTGACCTAAAGATTGGTCCAAACCCCCAAACATACAGTATTTGCTGAAAGCAGTGACCCTGGAGGATAAATTGGTAGTATTTGCAAATTTTTATGTCGCTTATTAGCATGATGATTTATCAAGTGCAAATTTTCAGCAAACAAATACACATGTTTTATACAGTATATTACCCATTTTTTTTTTTCTGGTAAAATATAAAAGTTGTGCTTGAGATGAGTAAATTGATACACAACATGTCAGGCCTTAAAATTTTATATGCCTGTGAAGCTTCCAAATCTCCTACAGGTCATCAGTTTTAGAGTCGAACATAAATAATTCCTTTAGAATAACTGCCCTGACTCTGGAGTGCATAGTGATATGCAACACAGTTAATGGTTTTGTATGTAGGTGCCCCAAACATGCTCTACCTGCTAACCTGTAAGATGTGCACTCAGATACCTCACATGTTAAGGGTTTGGGTGCTTGGCCAAAGTAAGAGAAGCCAGCTTTTTCTGCAGTGTGAGCAAAGCCTAAACCTGTATGGATTGAATTATGAGAGCTGCTGTTACTGACTTGCATCCGACTTGATGGTCCGGGGCTTTCCTCATTAGGTCCCTATTCACACTTTCAAATGGAGGTGTTTGCGATTGCTCGCAGGAGACTTAGTGGGTTCCCTGCGATTTAGCGGAAGTTGGGAAGCCCCATCGAAAGCAATGGCAGTGTGTTCAGGCCTGAACATCTGCACGTAATCGCTGCACGAGAAATTACATGCAAATGGCCTGTATTAGCTGTGGGCACTGCCAGTCTCTCATTGCTTTCAATTGTGCTTCCTGGTAGCAGATAATTGCAGGGAACCCTGCTGAGTCTTCTGCAGGTACTCACAAACCTCCCCATTCTCAATTGTTTCACCGACTGGGAAGTCATTAATCTAAAACAAGCATTTACACATCAGGTATGTATATTTAATTTTTTTTAGCCCAGAGAAAATTGGCTGGTAGATTTAAGCAATAGATCCTATCTAGTCATTTAAGGGCAATACATCCACATTCCTTTTATTAAAATGTGTAAACCCAAAACCAAAAATGCAATATATTGGAACTCGCTGTCCTTAGAGGTTGTGGCCATATTTGTTTATTTGTTCAGGCCAAGTACATTTTCTGCAGGCACAGAAGAATACTTGTTGATCATCCCAAAATTCCTGTGTCCTTGTAACTTCATGTGGACTAGACTGAACTGAAATCTCAAATGTTATCAGCCTTCCCAGTTCTCTACCACAAACGCCCTCTTCCTATCTAATGGGGATGAGGAGAACCTAGGGTGAGAATGCTGCTTTTGCATTGATACAGTACAGAGTGATTGTTCTCACCATAGTTAATAAGGTTGAATAAAGACATTGGTCCATCCAATTCAACATCTCTTTGTACACGTTCACTCATGTCACAACCATTTTCCATATCCCTGTACATTGTGTTCGATAAGAAACACAATAGGTTTTTTTAAATTGTATTTACTCTCCCCACTGACCCAAATAACTGTTGAAGGGTGTTCCATATCCTTCTCTATCTAAGAGTAATGAACCCCTTACACCATTTAGGATTGGATGGCTTCTTTTCCAAATTCATTGTGTGGCTGCATTTCATCTTTAGAGACCTAAGATGAAATGGTTTCCTCCCAATTCTAGAGTCACCATTTAAAGATTTCTATTTTGTGATCCTATTCCCTCTTAATTGCCATTCCCTATAACTGAGATCCTCCACCCCCACCTTGTTAGCTTGGTTGCCCTTCTGTGGACTCTCTCCAGTTCAAGCACATTCTTCTTGAACATTGGTAACCAAAACTGGATCGCATACTCAAGATGTGGCTGAACCAGAGTTTTTGTAAATTGTAGAATTAGTTTAATCTCTTTTCAGTAAATACCCTTTTTATTGCTATTGCTATTAGTCTGATGGTCTTGCTGTAGCTTGGCATTGCATGCTGTCTTGCATCTGTGATCTACTAGGACCCCCAGATCATTTTTCAGCCTCGATTTCCCCCAGAGGTTCTCCCCCAAGCGAATAACTTGCATTCATATTTTTAGCTCCCAAATGCATTACTTTATTTTTTTTCAGTTTTAATCCTCATCTATCATATTGCTGCCCACCCCTTTATTTTAAATTGGTCTTCTTTTAAAGTTGCTATATTCTGCTAAGTTATTGCCCTGCTTAGTTTTGTATCATCAGCAAACACTGAGCTTTATCTGCTTATTCCAACCACTATTTCATTTATGAACAAGTTGAACAGAATTGGTCCCAGGACAGAGCCCAGGGGCACACTGCTCGCAATTCCAGACCATTAATCGCCACCCCTGCAAATAGCTTTCTTTTCAGATACTTACAATATCATCAATGTCAAAGGACCTCTATTTGTAAAGTAAGCTTTTATGGGGTACTGTGTCAAATGCTTTTGCGAAATCTAGATATACTACATCCACAGGTGTTCCTTTATCCAAATTGCAGTTTACCTCCCCATAGAATGTAGATGGGAAGGAAATGTGTTTCTGGTATAATTATCAGATGACAAAAAAACAGCCACTACATTTTAGGCTCCATTCACATATAGAAGCTTTGAATCATGGGCAGAATCTGCCCATGATTTCAAACTGCGCTGTTAAAATGTGAAATCGCTCAGCAGTGTATTCAGGTGCCATTCATTTCAGTGGCACCTGAAAACTCAGGGTGATTTTGCTGTGCGACAATCAAGCAACAAAATTGTGTGATGCCCAAAAGAAGTTCTGGAACTTCTTTTGGGCGACATGTCGCATGAGTTTGCTTGCGTAGTCCTCACGCGACAGTCACAGCAAAATCGTCCCGCGTTCTCCGTTGCCATTGAAATGGATGACACCTGAACACACTAGTAAGCGATTTCACATTTTAACAGTGAGTTTTGAAATTGCGGGCACATCTGAAGCAATTCTGCCTGTGATTCAAAATGCTTTTATGTGAACGGAGTCTTAGGACTGGCAAACTGAAATATATATATATTTTTTTTGTTGTGGGGTTTAAGTACACTTTTATGTGTACGAATTTGTACTAATATGTTAGGAATTTCCCCATCTCTTCCCCTCCCCATGACACCATTTTTTTTTTTTTTATCAATTAACATTTTTTATAAATGTCGAGGAAGAACATTTTGTTGCCTCTCAGTAATAAAGGAAAAATAAAAAAGGGGGGTTCAAAAATCAACTCGCCAGCCAGCTTGCCAACAACCAAATTAACCTGTCTTAACAGTATGCGTTAAAAAGAGGAGTTTAGCTAGCACACATTTGCAAATACATACGTAAGCCACAGAGCCACATCACGGCACCCTGATATTCTGTGGTCCTAACTCTACAAATTTGAGTCCCCATAGTAGAGGCACATGCATTTAAAGGATAGACCAAGGGCAGGTGCACATAAAGGGAGCCCACCCCTCTTAAAGGTCCAGGAGTGCAAAGAACACCCAGCATGTAGCACAATGGCAGCCAGGGTGCCCAATGCACTCACCTTAAAAACAACAGTAAAGTAATATATATATTTTTTTTTTTGTGGGGTTTAAGTACACTTTTATGTGTGCAAATTTGTTAACATTTTTTATAAATGTCTTGAGAAAGAACATTTTGTTGCCTCAACAGATAGATGGGTATAAATCTCTAGCCTTTCTCGTCTTCATCTGTTTTTCTGTAGAATTACTTTTTATTTTAATTGACTGCATTTTCTATTATGGTATAAAACAGGCTTTGGATTTGCACAGATAGTGTTGGTGAAAATGGTTAGTTTCAGATTTTCTTGTGTTCTATGAGGGTAGACAGTGTACTGGAAATCCAAAGAGGATTTTGGAGGTATAAAATGTTATTGAAGGATTTTTGAAAAAGACCATTTATTCACTGCTTGCTTTTTTAGTTCAGGACTTGCCAGTTCTCAAATAAATAAGTAACCTTTCTCTCATTAGCACTTGTTGTGCAAGAGAATAAAACCAGCACCACATGTTGGGAAGCCTTGGGACAGGAGCCATTTGGTCTGTTTCTGGACATTGGCTAATGAATAATGAAAATTTGTATATATATATACACACATATATATATATAAATAAAACGATACGCTGAAAGAATACGTATAATTAGGATTAGGGCCGGTTGAAAAGTAATATGCATGGAACAATAAACGAGAAAAATAACTGAAAAGTAAATTAAACTATTCGTCTTTTTATTCTCCTAAAGTGGGAGCTTTCCACAGTTTAACTTTTGCTGTTCCTGGAAACCAGCCATGCTGAATGGAACAGATGTTACTGAGGCCGAAATACCATCTTGTTGTAGAAATTAGCTTTTTTTTTTTTTACACTACAATACAATATTTTCATCTACATTTATCCTTGAACAAATGGAAGGGTTAACGTTTGTGACCCATCTGTAATTTTTTAGGCATATTGGCTACCTGACACAAAATGGACCATTTTAAAGTGAACCTGATATGGCCTTAAATGTTGTTGAAGAATAGGGACATTTGCATTACCGTAAGTACCTGTGTTAGTCTTCAAAGCAGCACCCCAATATGCTGGCTTTACCCAAGATCTTGAACTGTGGCCAAATAGCAGATAATCCCCTTGTTTCATGGTAATAAGCACTGGCCCCATCATTTAGCTGTCAGATTCCAGAACTTGGTCAACTTGTGCTTTGATCATGTAGGGCATATACAATGTGTTCCTTTTAGCTGCTGCCATCTTTCGGTTTCAATACTTGCTTTCCTTTTGCTGTCTCACTACTGTTCAGCTGTAGGAAATGAAGAGAAATATCTGGCACTTTTGGGTATTGAAAGCACCTGACTTGCGCCTCACCTTCTCTTTTGCATCACTGATGGTTGGTGATTTCCCACTTAAGTTACTAGCACTGTCACTTGGGCTTAGTTAAGAGTCTTAATCTATGTGTAAGGCTGGCCAATATACAGTACGTGTGTGTGTGTGTATGTATATGTGTGTGTGTGTGTATGTATATATATATATATATATATATATATATATATATATATATATATATATATATATATATATATATATATATATATATATATATACATACACACATACACACACACACGCACACTGTATGTACACACGTACCTTGGTTTAGAATTGAATGCGTTCTCCGGGACGTTCCTGAAATACGGTTTGTCATAGGAATGCATTGAAAACCAATTAAACCGTTCCGGAGGTCAGAAAAAAGTTTAAAAAGTTTTAAAAAAAAAAAGTCGCTGTGACTATAGTTCAGTGCCGGTTTTTAAATGTAATTACCAGCTTTTTTTTTTTTTTTCCTTCACTATAGCTCAGAGAATCAGCTGTCCCCCCAGCTAAAAGAAAGAAAGTTTCCTTTTAGTTTGTTTCCCGAGAGAAAAAAAATAAAGTATCCTTTAGCTCCGAGGAAAGTGACAGCTAATTCTGTGAGCTATAGTGAAGAAAAAAAAAATGGTAATTGCATTTAAAAATCTGCACTGACATACACTTCGTATTGCGGGAAAAAATTACATTAACCGAGGTGTTCGTAAATATAAATATAAATGTATATGTGTGTGTGTTCTTTTTTTTTTTTCATTCAACCAGTGGTTTGTAATTAAGAAAATTACTTGATTCCCCCATCCGCCCCCACTTCAAGATTGTATTCTGACAATGGGGAGGCTTCCCTGCAGTCAGAATACACTGATCAGCATTGCTGTTTATAGATTTATTTTTGTACAATCAGCCTGCCTATACATGGATCGAAAGTCAGCTGGTTTCTGCTGAACCAGCCAAATTTCAATACACGTATGGCCACGTTAACTTTCAAGTTACTCTTGGTGGCAAAGTTATGTGTCGGAGTCAAAGAAAATGTAAGTGGATGCTCTTGTGGAGCATGGTAGGTAAGTGAACCAATTGTTTTGCCTTACTTGAACAAAGCAGGGGTCCACTTTAGGTGGGCATCAAAGGCAGTGAACTTGACAGCTGAATGCCAGGGAGCTTAATTTCAACTTTTGCAGAAAAAGATGCTCATATAAAGCTACTGTATGATGCAATGTGCTCTAGACTAGACATGCATTGCTTTTATGCCTTACATTGGTACTTATAATCACAGTACGGTTTCAGCACTGTTATTTTAGCAACACTTCAGACTAGGTCAAGTTCACTTTAACAAAGCCTGCATACAGTTCTAGAAACACTGCAATCTTTTCTATGGGGAAAAAAAAAATCTGTGTACAAGCTTGGGTACAAGTAATATCCCTGTTTTTACAGTAAGGTTAAAATAAGTGGCAGTTTTTTAAAACCCCTAAACCAAATTGTGTTGGCACTAGGGTACATAAGTAAGGCAATACTAGGGCTGTTATACGCAAGCACCTCAAGGAATCAAGTCCTAATGTTATACTATTCAATGAAATTTCAATTACTGTTCGAGTTGATGCTATTCGAAGTCTGAATTGCTTAATAAGAACATTATGGAAAGCAATAGTTTCTTGGTTCACTTGTATTGCAATACATGTTTAGGCTGTCTAGCTGTATCAGTGGTCCCTGGATACTCCAGGAATGCCAAATTGTCCCCAATGTATGCTATGATGCCTAGGACATTAGTCAGGACAGTCATTAGTAGTTAATGAGAGGAACCAAGTCTACTGGTGAACACATTATTTAAGACCCCCAAAGGTGTCAAATAGCAGTTGCATAGTGCTTGATTGGTGAGATTAGGGTTAGCTCTCTGACAAAGACAAGTGTTAGGGTAGGGTAACTTTATTTAATTCTTTTTTTTTTTTTTTTATCCTAGTAATGGGGGTTGGCTAGGAGCATTAACGTATATATTAGTTTGCAGAGGGTTAACTGAGAATGCTAGTTGCTACACGTAGTCAAAGGCTTTTTAACAGGAGCCTGTGCTTAGGTGAATATTTTCTGAAGATTATCTGGTTCGTGGTATGTGCCTAGGGACTTATTGTATGCTGTTGAAAGCTGTGGTTTCTTACAGTGAAGTGTGTTTCAAAAATTGTCAGTATTGTGAGGAATTTGATAGGGTTGTTGAGATTATGGGAAAAACAATAAATGTTACCAAATAGTTTATATACTTGCTTGCTTTCCAAGCATGAAATTATATATTTGTGCCCATTTACTGCAAAATGCAGTACTGATGTGTGTTTTAACTTTTTTTTTTTTTTTTTTTACTTTCAGAATTCCTAAGGATCTAAGTGAGCATTTATTTGCAAGACCCAAAATAAGGGATGAAGATGAAGAACAGCAACAAAATGAAGGTAATTTTTACACTTAATTTGGTAATCTCCTCAGGTTGCTAATAGCTGCCACCCACATTTATCATGCTCTCTAACTATTAATGCCCATTAATTACCTGGCCTTTACACTTCACTGCTTAAAGTTAATTATTTTCTGAACTGTTTCAGCCATGCAATTACCAGCTGCCATTCATCCTCCTAAAAACTGCCACAGCAGTCTTTTGTATGTTACGGTATATTTTTCATGTTGGTGAAAAAAACTACTGGAGCTCTGTACAACTCAATGAAAACCTGTTGTCCTTGTATACACATGAAACCATCACACCTGTTGTTGAATAATGCAAAAATAGCTACCGCAGACCATTGCTATGATAGGTGACCTAAACAAAATGAAAACTATGGACCAGAGCCCACTGGCACTGGTCACTGGTTGAATAACTTGACACCATCTGTTTAACTGCTCACTATAATAAAGCAGAAACCAAGGCATAGGAGGAGGTCCTTGCTATATAACGTGTTGCCAATATTAACTACCTGCCGACCGCAGATAGCCCAATGACAGCTGCACTGCGGCCGGCCAGTTCTGAGTGGACGTCATATGACGTCCTCCCAGAACGCGCTCTCCTGCGCGCCCCAGGGGGCGCGCACCCGGACACAGCTGATCACGTGATGTGGTAAAAGGCCAATCACAGCGGCCTTTTACCATGTGATCAGCGGTGTCCAATGACACGCTGATCAGAGGGTAATGCAAGTGCCGGTTCTCGGCTGCACTTTCCTCACGCTGTCAGATCGTGAGGAAAGTACTGCCGAGAACCGGCAGTTGTCAGAGCGGGGATCGGCACCGATCATCAGGGCACTGATGATCAGTGCCCTGATGATCGGTGCCCAGCAGTGCCACCCGCAAGTTCCGCCCAGCAGTGCGCCCACTAGCTCCGCCCTCCCGTGCCCAGCAGTGCACCCACCTGTGCCCAGCAGTGCACCCACCTGTGCCACTCTGCAGTGCCACCTACCTGTGCCCAGAAGTGCCACCTACATGTGCCCAGCAGTGCCCACCCACCAGTGCCACCCACCTGTGCCCACCCACCAGTGCTGCCCACCAGTGCCACCCACCAGTGCAGCCCAGCAGTGCTGCCAGTCAGTGCCACCAGTCAGTGCCCAGGGGTTGTGCCAGTCAGTGCCGCCAGTCAGTGCCCAGCAGTGATGCCAGTCAGTGCCGTCAGTACCCATCATCAGTGTCACCTATCAGTGCCGCCTATCCGTGCCACCTCATTAGTGCTGCCTATCAGTGCCGCCTATCAGTGCCCATCAGTGCTGCCTCATCAACGCACTTCAGTGAAGGAGAAAAAATACCTGTTTGAAAAATTTTATAATAGAAACAAAGAAACTTTTTTTTTTTTTTTTTCAAATTTTTTGCATTTTTTTTTTTATAGCACAAAAAGTAAAGCGCCCAGTGGCGATTAAATACCACCAAAAGAAAGCTCTATTTGTGAGAAAAAAATGATCAAAATTTCATATGGGTACAATGTTGCATGACCGCGCAATTGTCCATCAAAGTGCGGCAGCGCTGAAAGCTGAAAATTGGCCTGGTAAATAAGGGGGTATAAGTGCCTGGTAGGCAAGTGGTTAAAGTAATACTAAATGTTAAGATTTTTTTTTTTTTTTGTTTAAAATAATAAACATGTTATACTTGCCTGGTCTGTGCAATGGTTTTGCACAGAATAGCCCTAATCCTCCTCTTCTTGGGTCCCCCGCCTGTACTCTCCTGGCTCTTCCTCCCAGCTGAGTGCCCGCACAGCAATGCTGCTTGCATTCTGGCACCCATGCATGCTCGCTCCTGAGCCAGCTCTGTGTGTCCATAAGATGAAAATCGCACAAGTGAATAGAGCCTTACACAGGATTTCCCTTCAGGAGTATTTCAACAAAAATTATATTTTTTGTTGCAGAGGGTGCCTGAAATAAGACTTGTATCTCAGCACAGACGTCTTGGAAAGTCGGTGAACCAATCACACAAACAGGAAATGTTCCTGTGGTGTGTTCTGTACATCATCTGTGTACAGAACACTTTTAGGTGACCATATTGCATAGCATTTTGTAGAAAATGACAGAGCTTAAGATTGAAAAGAAAAGGTAATTTTTAATTTTCAAATACAGTATGACAATTGTGGTTCTCTTGTTCTGGGAGGATGTTTATAGGCATCCTTCCAGCATATGTGCCTCATACGTGCCCCCTGGGGCGAGCAGCAGGCACACTCCTTTAGACACAGCTGATCACAAATTGTGGTAAAGGGCAAATCACTATGTCACTTTACCATGTAACATCTTGGACATGGCTCAGGCAAAGATTTTTCTTTACCAAGAAAATATTTCTTGTCAGAGTCCCAGGTCAACTAAACATCGCTTGGCTCACTTCTGCATGAGGGCTCCGGTGGCCTCCTTCAAAGCCATTCTCTTTGCTTAGTTCCACTCAAGACCTTTGCAGCTTGAAATACTTATGTCAAGCAGATCCCTTCTCTGGATTGCCCACTACTGCTGTCCAGCCAAGTAAAATCTTGGCATGGTGGATTTCCAACTCAGCCCTAGAATCCAGGAAAGCATTCTTTCTCTCCCTGGGATGCTGTAATGACATACCCAAGCGTGAGGAATTGGGAGTATATTCCACAACTCCCTGACTGTGCAGAGAACCTGGTCCCCACAGAAATCGATGCTCCCTATCAACCTTTTGGAACAGAGAGCCATAAGACTGACTCTTCTGCACAGTGACCCAAACAGCGTTCAGTCAGACAATGCCACAGCTATGGCCTGCATAAACCATCAAGAATGAAGCAAGCCTGAATATCACCTGAACAGAGCAATATTTCAACTTTCTCCACTGTACACGCCAGGAGTTCCTCAATCGCCAATGCTTAGTCTCAGGAGAGTGTTCCCTCCACCTTGAGATCTTCCTGATCCTCTGTCAGAAATGGGACCGCCAGATGTTGCCATCGTGGCTTCCCAGATTCAACAAAAAGCTGAACTGGTTAGTGGCTGGGTCCAGAGATTCCCTGGTTTTCACAGTGCATGCCCTGATGGTCCAAATTCAGATTGGTATATGCATTCCCTCCAGTGAAGGTTCTCCCTGGATTGCTCCACAAGATAGTGGATGAACAAATTCCAGTGATCCTCATCGCTTCAAATTTGCCCAGGCAAACTTGGTACACAGACTTCTGGCCTGCAAGCCTTGGCCTCTGCCAAACACGCTAGACCTCTTGTTACAGGGCCCTCTGTTCCACTCTGCATTTCAGTTACTGGCTTAAAGGGTGCGGCTATGGAAGCCCAGGTCCTAAAAGATAATTGGCATTGATGATTCTGTCATTCCCTTTTACACAGGGAGAGAAAATCGATTTCTCACAGGATTTGCCATTGCACCTGAAGGATTTACTTAGCTGGTGCAAAAATAAGCACCTCAATAGGCCCAGGAATATTCTGTTCCTTGCATCTTGGCTTTCCTCCAGTCTGGCGTGGACCAGCATCTGGCTTTTAGTACTGTACAGGGACAGGTTTCAGCCTTATCCATTCTTTTCCAGAACCTTTGGCTTCACACTCTTGTCAGGGCTTTTATACAAATAGTTGCTTATATTAATTCCCCACTCCAACCTCCAGTATCTTCATGGAACCTGAATCTGGTGCTTTCAGTTCTTCAAAAACTTCCGTTTGAGCCAATTTGGTATATCTTATTGGCAAATTTCACTGGTAAGATGGCCGTTTCTGATGGTTGTTAGTCAGGCGTCTCCTAGCTGGCAGCCCGTTCTTGCATGGAGCCTTTTTTTTGTCTTACATAAGAACAAGGTGGTCCTGAGACCCTAACTTTTCTTCCACCCCAATGTCTTCCTTTCACTGCATACAGGATATTGCTCTCTCTTCTCTATGTCCTGTTCTGCAATGTGCTGAAGAAAACCCACTTCACTGCCTAGATGTGATCAGAGTTGTTAGGGTCTACCTGTCCACAACATCTTCCTTCTAAAGACCCCAAGAAGAGACATCCCTCATCTTCCACTGTTGCTAGGTGGCTCAGGCTGCTCATTTCCTGGATTTACACCCTCAAGGAAAAGGGTTCCTCCTTTCCCTTATAGGGCCTATTCCACTGAATTGATGGGTGTTTCTTTCACTTTCCAGCATCAAACATCCATTTCACAGGTTTGCAAGACTGCCCCCTGGTCTTCTGTTCATGCTTTTTTCAAGTTTTACCGGTTGGATTTGCAGGCCTCTGCTGATGTGAGCTTTAACTGTTAATCGAGCGCTTCAAACTTGGTTATCTGAGTGTTTAGGGTGTATTGACCTTTCCTTGTGTGGGCCTGTTTGCTGTGTTGTTGCCCACCCCTCCGTTTATTGTTGGAGGTGTTCCTTAGTCTGACTTGCTGTCCTGTGCCCTGTATGATTAAAATAATAGGAATATTGAATTACCAGTAAATTCTATATTTTGGAGTACAGCACAGGACACCAGTCCTTCCTCTCTGTCCTCTGCTTCTCCTTTGCTTGCTACAACAATAGAGTCTCTCAGAGTGGGTGGGGATATACAGGAATATTGCCAAAAGTATTGGGACACCTGCATTTACACGCACATAAACTTTAATGGCATCCCAGTCTTCGTCCGTAGGGTACAATATTGAGTTGGCCCACCCTTTGCAGCTCTAACAGCTTCAACTCTTTTGGGAAGGCTGTCCACAAGGTTTAGGAGTGTCTATGGGAATGTTTGACTATTCTTCCAGAAGCGCATTTGTGAGGTCAGGTACTGATGTCGGATGAGAAGGCCTGGCTTACAGTCTCTGCTCTAATTCATCCCAAAGGTGTCCTGTCAGGTTGAGGTCAGGACTATGTGCAGGCCAGTCAAGTTCCTGTACCCCAAACTGGCTCATTCATGTCTTTATGGACCTTACTTTGTGCACTGGTGTGCAGTCATGTTGGAACAGGAAGGGGCCATCCCCAAACTGTTCCCACAAAGTTGGAAGCATGAAATTTGTCCAAAATGTCTTGGTATGCTGACACCTTAAGAGTTCCCTTCACTGGAACTAAGGGGCCAAGCCCAACCCCTGCAAAACAACCCCACACCATATTCCCCCCCTTCACCAAATTTTACACTTTGAAAATGCAGTCAGGCAAGTACCGTTCTCCTGGCAACTGCCAAACCTAGACATGTCCATCGGATTGCCAGACAGAAGCATGATTCATCACTCCAGAGAACACTGCTCTAGAGTCCAGTGGCGTGTTTTACACCACTGCATCCGACAATTTGCATTGCACTTGGTGATGTAAGGCTTGGATGCAGCTGCTCGTCCATGGAAACCCATTCCATGAAGCTCTCTATGCACTGTTGTGCTAATCTGAAGACCACACGAAGTTTGGAGGTCTTTGGCTATTGACTCTGCAGACAGTTGGCGACTTCTGCGCACTGTGTGCTTTAGCATGCGCTGATCCCTCTCTGTCATTTTACGTGGCCTACTACTTCATGGCTGAGTTGCTGTTGTTCCCAGTTGCTTCCACTTTGTTAAAATACCACTAGCAGTTGTCTGGAATATGTAGTAGGAAGGAAATTTCACAGATGAACTTATTGCACAGGTGTTAATCTGTCTATGGCTTGCTGCCCGCCCTATACTGTACTACACGATATGGAATTTAATGATTTTTTTTTCTTTTGTTATTTTGTAATGTTTGTTATTGTTCTGTGAGGGATTTCAAAGGATCCCAAATAAATTGTCACACTACTCACTAGCAGAGCGTAAAGCTTCACACTAATAAACAATTTTTTACAGGAAAGAGCAAACTGGGAAAGAAAAGGAAACGGTTTGAAGAGGAGGAGGAAGAGGAGAATGTAAAGTCACAGAAAAAACTAACATCAAAAGAGGTATGTATGGTCAGTAGCAATATAAGGTGGGAATTGAAGTGGTTTTGTAGATAAAACTATAAAAAAAAAAAAAAAAAAAAAAAAAAAATTACATTTGAAATGGGTTGAATTTATTTTTTCATTATTTTGAAAAAGACTGACAATATGATGATATGTGTTGTAACCAAGTTTAACCTTTGTACTTTGTCTTGCCACTTGAGATTCTTTTTTTTTTTTTTTCTTCCAAAAACTATTTTATTAAGAAAAGTGGCACAATAACATATACAGGTTACATTCGGATCATGAAAAAACTCAGTAAATGCCAGTATCCCTCTGTCGGGATATACATCTGAAGCATACATAGTTTCATCACATAACAATGCTGAAAGCAAGAATAAACAAAAAACTTAATCCAAACAAAAACCGAAATGAAGAATGAAGTGAACATAACAATTGGGTATATGAATCAGCGAATTCTCGTATAGTCCCTCTAATTACAGAATGCAATGCTATACACGGTGAAAGGATGGTGATAGCAGTGGGTAGTTGGATGTCCACCCCTGGAGGTGGAAGCTGAAGAACTGTAGTTGTACCTTTTGGGTCTGCTGGTAATCGAAGTTCACCAAAACTCAGAGAAATGGGAAGGTAATGGTAAGTGTGTAGGATAGAGAGAGTGAGGGAAAAAAAAGGGGGGGGGGGTAGGGAGGAATGGGGGTTCGGCTGCAACTGCTCCGGGTAAAATTGTTCATAATAATCAGAGTAACAGTCAGAGGTCCTGTATGTCAATCTAGGTTAGCATATGTAGTAGTCCAAGATATAAGTCAGTCCCAGCAATATCTGGGCCGTATTATTCAGTCTCAGTCAAGTAGGGTGTAAATTATATGCATGACACCTGAGATAGTTACGTATACCTAGTGGCAATCAAACTATGTATACAATAACTATCTATACAATTTAGAAATAGACTAATTCTTGGTCTGATTAAGTTAGATCTTGGATGCTAGATATAAAAAGACACTTATGTAGACACAGATTTAAGTCTGTATTGCTCTTTTTTTGTATGACTGTATTTTCTAGTCCATGTATAATCCAAAATCTAGCAAAATATGAAGGTGCATTCATGTGTTTATTCAGGGCAGGAAAAGGATCGGTAAATTTGCTTTGCTATTGGTCCTTTGCACTTTTATTTCATGGACCTACCATTTGGCTTCTCATCTGCACCTGGGTTTTTCAAAGAGATAGCCCCAGTACTAGCCTTACTGCACACTTGGAGTATTCTCATTATGGAAAACATAAACAGCCTCTTATTGAGGGAACAATCTGTGCAGTTTCTGGTGGACAATGTAACCCCGACTGTCCAAACCCTGCAGAGGTTCAGATGGCTCCTGGATTCAGATGAAGGTTCAGATGGATTTTAGAAATACAGTAGATGCTGGAACCAGGCCATTGTTTGGAGTATCTGAATCTAGACCTGGACACAGCCTAATCCAACATTTTTCCTTCCCCCAAAAGAAATCTCAAACTCTCTGCTCCCATTTCAGTAAACACCCACATCTTTGCTTTTGCATGAGATTCTTGGGGTTGATATTGGCTATATTGGAGGCAGTCCCATCTTCCCAGTTACACTTCAAAACCCTAGAACACAATATTTTATCATCAAGTCATTTCAGTCTCTGGACAGGCTGATTTGTCTGCCACTTAGGATCAGGGTGTCCCTGGCATGCTTGGTGGATCAGAAACCCAGCTCTGGGGTTGAAGTCCTACTTTTCCATGTTTTGGAAGATTCTCAGACGGATGCTGGCCTTTTTGGGAAAAGCGGAATCCTGGGCAATCTTTTGGTGCAGAGGATATGAACTTTACAGTATTTTATCCCCCAGTTAACATTCTAGAGCTTCAGGCAATTTGGATATCCCTACAGAGCTGGAACACCCTGCCGAAGGGTTATTTGATTCAGATTCAGTCAAACTATATCACGGCAGCAGTGTACATCAAGCATCAGAAAGGAGACAAGTCTTGCCACTGCAAGAGAGGTGGAATAGAACCAATCCTGGGCAGAACTTCATGTTCTGCTTTGGCTGCCATTTACATGCCAGCCATGATCAAGTGGCAGTCAGCCTTCACCTAGAGTTGTTGTTCCAGGACCTTTCACAGTTGGGGGACACTGGATGTGGACCTCCTGGCCTCCAAGTTTAACAAAAAACTGGACAGATTTGTCTCCATGTACAGACATCTTCTAGTGGAAACAGTCAATGTTCTACAGGATTGGTACCCTTATCTACAATTTTTTTCCTTCACTGAAAACTTCATCCTTGTTGTCTTCACAGGATAGAGGTGGCGAGTGTTCCCTTGATTGTCATAGCTCCGGAGACAGATGTGGTACTCTGATTTGATAAGACTCCTGGTGGATGCTCTGTGGGCTCTTTGGATCATCTAGATCTCCTGTCTTATGAACCATTTTACTATCTTGCTTCACGGTCACTGATTTTAATTACATTGCTCTTGAAGCTCCGTTTCTGAGAGACATGGGTATCTCTAAATTGGTTACACTCACTCTGCTAAAAGATGGGTAGTCTACTTCTTGCAAGGTCTTGCACTGAACACGGAAAGCATACTTTGCTTGATGTGAGGCTTTTCTGTTCACTTTGGCAGTGAACTGTCTGTCAACATCCTTGCACTAAGTGCATAAAATTGTCCTTACATCAGTCCTAATGATGACACAGGACCTTAGACCATCTAAATGTAGGTGAGATAAGGCTGCTAGGATTGGCTTAGCAGCGTGGAGGAGTCTTCAAAGGATCAGGTAAGTAAAACCGATGTAGCTGGTCCCCTAGACCTAAACTAGCAGTTAACCCTTGCAGTGCGGTGGAATTCCCACTGCAAGATTGGACTTCTAATTTTCCCTGAGTTCAGCAAAGGATCAGGTCTCTGTTCTTGCTGTCTTCTTTTAGAGACCATTGGCTTCCCATTCCTTGACTTAGACTGTTGTTCAGGGTGTCCTCCATGTGGCTGTCCCTGTTTGTTTTCCTGTCACTCTGTGGAACCTGAGTTTGGTTCTCTCTGCACTTCAGAAACCACCCTTTGAACCCACCAGAGATATTCCTCTCCCGACTCTCATAAGGCAATGTTTCCTGTAGCCATCATCTCTGTGAAGTGAGTGTAGGAGCTAGTGACCTTCTGTTCAGAACTCTTTTTTTGTCTTGCACAAGGAGAAGGTGATGGTGAAGCCCAGGACTTTCTTCCCATCTAAAGTCATTTTTGATCTATTGCCTCAATCAGGATATGATTAATCCATCACTAGTTCTAGTTCCAGTCTGGATGCTCAGGCTGTGAGCTTCATGTCTTGGCCACTGCATCATTTGGAAAGTCTGACTCATGTCGTAGTTCCAGATGGCACCCATAAAGGTGAGCCAGCTTCTTGTTCCACCATTTCTTGGTGGCTCAGACAGATCACAGATGTTCTTAAGAGAAGGGTTCCCCCTGTCAAAGTACACTCTACTAGTTATGTGAGTGCCTCTTGGGCTCTTTGGAACAGAGGCTACTGCTTCCAAGATTTTCAAGGCTGCCTCCTGGTCTTTTGTCCATAGTTGTTCCAACAAGTTCTACCAGGTGGATGTTCAGGCCTCATCTTATGCCAGTTTTGGGCATGAGCTCATTCAGGCAGCCTTTTGAGCTGCAGACTGTTTTGTTTTGGGGATTGTTGCCCACCACTCAGTTGGACCACTTTTTCATATTTTGACTTAAAGTTCCATTTTTACTGTCAGGATGTCCAAAAGGGCAAACGGGCAGGAATTTTAATGCAGAAGAGACATGCTTTGTCTCTTCTACATTAAAGTTAGCTAACTGCCTGTGCAGCTCACTGTAAAATTTGGCACTGCAGAATTTGTCTGAACTCCTGTGTATGAGTGGGAGTGAAGCCATGCACGCCTGGCCAATTACAGTGGCCACCGGCTGCTCGAAGATGTCAGCGACCACATGGGGAGATCTGAGACGCCGCATTCAAGGTAAGTATAGTTCCACTTTAATGACTTCCTGTGGTCCTCAATTGATCAAGAAAAGGATTTTATGCAGAGTTTAAAAATGCTGTTTTCTTTGAGTCCAGTGAGGGACATAGGTCCTTCTCCTCTGATACGATCAATTTCTTGATACTGCTTTGCTACAAACTGCAGCATACTGGGAGTGGAAGGTGTTCTCTGAGCTGGCCTACAATTTTTTTTTCTTTGCCAGGGTCCAATATTCCTGTAGGTGTCAGTTCACCAAAATCCTATTTTTCAGATCACCTGATGCTACTTTAGCATACTTTCACTGATCATTATGGATTTCTACTTGTCCCTGAATCCCCAAAAATAGCAATATAATGGGTTACCTTTTACAAAAGGTCAGACCAATTTCAAGTATCTTGGTTCTGCTTCTATCCTGTTTTGTTGTGGACAAGCTGCTGTACCTTGGGCAGAATAAGTGGCATTTTCACAACAAGACAGAATATAAACCAAATTAGACAAGTAGGCCTTAATGCTTTAAAATTACACTTTTCGGCAACAGAATCAACCCTCAAGGCATTTTACCGTACGCTTTTTTTATGCTGATGTTTTGTTTGTTTTTTTTTTAAATAGAGGAGGCGCATAGAGAGGCAACAGCATTCAAAAAAAGTGGGGGTGCGGTACTACGACACTCACAATGTCAAAAACAAGAATCGCAACAAAAAGGTGGACTCTCAATCCCAAGGTGTCAGAAAGAAGAAATCAAAGCAGAAACATTGATTATTGTTTCATTATTAAATGCTCTAGTTTTACAAACTGTGCCTTTTTATTTTTCTTTTGAAATTTGTATGCAAAAATATTTCAAGCTGATTCTGTTAGAGAGAAAATATTTTCTAGATCCCCTAGTGCACAAATTGATACTGAAGGAACACCATGCTTTACTTTTGTGTGTGCTGGGGTCATGGAAAATACAACGAGGCTGGGTTTTGATATCTAATATTTCACATTTCAGCCTTTATCCATTATGGTATCATGGGGGGGAGAAATGTCAGGTGAAGTCTGCTCATTGGAGGAGAGCGGGCTGAGTCACCAGCACGGCTAGAGAATGGCCTGTGTTCTCATGCTTGGTGTGGTCACTTTTTAATAGGAAAGCAGAGAGCCTAGCGGCAACACCAGAGATTTCACACAAAGAAAGCAATACAAAAAGAACAGGATACTTTTTCATCCAAGTACATGGTACAGCAAGCACATATCAGCAATATGTTGTTGGGTTTATATATTTTTTTTAAATGCAGTACCACAGTGGACAAAACCTAAAAGGACTATAGAAATGGATTGCACTTGGCAGCAGTTGCCATATTAAGGAAGTTAGGTATTTATACTTGGGTTGGCACCACAGAGTGCCGTTTTGTTTTTATGTAGCCTCCTATTGTACCTGTTTGGTACAATAATGGTAATAATAAATAAATAATATGAGTACCATCATCCCTTTTACATTTGTTGATGATAAACTTTTTTTATTTTATATAGCACCTTTTAAAGGTAGCTTCTTAAAGTGTTTATAAAGACAAGAGAAACAAAAACAGAAGTACACAGGATAAAACAAAAGAAAAAAAGGGGACAATTATGCGAAAGCTTGTCTAAAGAAAAATATTTTTAGATTTAATTTGATTGAATTCAAAGATGATGATTCTCTAATGTTCTTTGGAAGTGAAATTGAGTTTTGGAGAATAACAGAAGGTTCTGTCCCTCATCAAGTACTTGTGCATGGGGCGGGGACACACAGCAGACCAGAATTTGAGGAGCAGAGGTAATGGGGGGGGGGAAAGAGCAAGTTGATGAAAGTTCAGACAGATCATGGGGTGCCAAGCCATTAGGATCCTCGTGCTCACCTATAAGGCTTTTAAACGCTATGCAAAACCTGACTGGTAGCCAGTGCAAGGACTCCAGGATTCTGGCTGCAGATTTTTCTACATATGTAGTCAATTAATAGTGGATTTAGGTACACCAGCAAATAGAGCACTGCAGTAGTCAAGTCTGGAGAACAAAAATATATGGTTCAGCTACAGTGTATGAGAATTGGGGGGGGGGGGGGGGGAGATGGTCTGACAACTTTTTGTACATGTCTTTCAAACGTTAAACAAATATCACGTCCAGATTTTACAATTTAGACTGAAGCTCAAGTATGGTGTCATTTATAGATATGCTACCGGGACTAGCCTTACATAATTGATGTGGGGGGGGGGGGGGGTGCCAATAAGCATGACTTCAGTCTCGTCACAGGTTAATTTAAGGAAATTGTGAGCTATCCATGTTTTTATATCACAAATGCAGTTGGGTAGGAGAGACGCAGCCAAAGTAGAGCCAGGTTTAGTGTGGATGCATATATGAGTGTCATCAGCATAGAAGTGATAATTAAGCCTGTGTGATCTAAGCAGCTTGCCTAGAGGGAAAATGTTAAAAAGTAAGGGACCCAAGATTGAGCCCTGAGGAACACCAAACTTGGCTGGACCAACTTCAGACTGGAATTCGTCAAGAGAAACAAAGTGACAGTGATCAGTAATACATGACTTAATCCATTTCAGAGCCAATTCTGAGACTCCAAATATGGTTTCAAGGTGAGAGAGTAAAAAAAATTGTAGACTACAGTATCAAATGCAGGAATAGGAAGTTAACAGATGGACGTTAGTGACTGACCAAAGCGGTTTTTGTGCTGTGCAGTTGCCTCAAACCAGATTGGAGGGGTTCAAATAAGTTAGGTGGTTATGTGACTGAGATGTCACAGCCCACTTGAGGATTTTGGCAAGAGAAGTTAGATATAGGGTGAAAGTTGTTAAAATTGTCCAGAGCCATGTTGGGTCTTTTTTGTACTGGGGTGATAGTGGCACCTTTTGAGGATCATTGGTACAAAACTTGTGCTAAGGGAGTAATTTATTATGAGAATAATGGGGCATAGAGAACTAAAACATGATTTAAATAAATGGGTAGGAATAGGATCAAGTATGCTGCTGGAAGATTTCATATTAGAGACCAGTTTAATCAGAGACTAAAGTCAAGTAGAAGGAAGAAGAGAGAATAGAACCAGTAAAACTGGGTGGTCTAGGAAGTGATGTGGCAGAAATGTGTGGTGTAAGGATTTGATGCCTTATTTTGTCAGTTTTCAAGAGAAAAAAATAATGTGTTTACAGAGCTGTTTTGAGGCTGCAGATGGGGTGGGACAGTAAAGTTTTAATCTATCAATCGTGCAGAAGAGTTGGTCTGTGGTTGTTAGGATTGTATTCCAATTGCATGGGAAAACGTTTGATCTAGCAGTCTGTTTGACCCTTATAATCTCACCAATAGACCTTCCAAACCTGATAATGAATATTCAGGCCAGAACGGTGCCACCTACGCTCAAGTCTCTGCAGGACTACCTTCACTGATCACAGTTGGTCTTTATACCACAGAGCTGGATGGTAAAATTTGAGTCTTGAATTGAGCAAAGGTGTCAAGGGAAGATGAAAGTGCATGATTAAGGGCATCTTTGTCATCAATGGTGTCAGAAAAGAGATGTTGGACTGGAAGTAACAGAATTTGCAAATTTGGGCTGATCAATAGAAGCCCAGTTGTGATAGTTTACAGATCGAGACAAGGTGTTAGAAACCGCTAATTCCAGCCTGAAAGGAATAGCTGGGTGGACAAACAGTCCTAATGCCTAGTACACATGAGAAAATCAAACGCAGGAGAAAAAAACACTTTTGTAGTGATCGGCCAATAATCTGTTCATCAGTGCACAGCTTTCGAGAGACTATCACTGAAAGGGTATAGTGTCACAATCACAACTGTTCAGACATAACACAAATATGCGGCCCCACAGAACTGGACTTTTTTCTGTGGGGACGCATATTTGCATACCTCACTTTGTGCTGGAAGCATGCTCTCAGCACAAAGACCGGGGTGTTCCTGAGAGCCCTGGGTCCCGGTCTAACGATCGGGACCTGAGACTCCCGATTCTGGGTCACATGATCGCTGTGAAAGCTTCTGATTGGCTATCACAGTGAAGCCCGCTGCCTTGTTTTTTTCTTCTCTCTCTGAATGGAGGGGAGAGATACATTGTATTTCTCTCTCTCTCCTTGCAGAGAGGAAAAAAAAAAAAAACTGGTTCTAAATGTGCACTATGTGCAGGCCAGTCAAGTTCCTCCACCCCAAACTCGCTCATCCATGTCTTTATGGACCTTGCTTTGTGCACTGGTGCACAGTCATGCTGGAACAGGAAGTGGTTATCCCCAAACTGTTCCCACAAAGTTGGGAGCATGAAATTGTCCAAAATGTCTTTGTATGCTGACACCTTAAGAGTTCCCTTCACTGGAACTAAGGGGCCAAGCCCACCCCCTGAAAAACCACCCCAGACCATAATCCCACCTCCACCAAACTTTACACTTGGCACAATGCAGTCAGGCAAGGACTGTTCTCCTGGCAACCGCCAAACCCAAACAGATCTGTTGGATTGCCAGACAGAGAAGCGTGATTCGTTACTCCAGAAAACACGTCTCTACTGCTCTAGAGTCTAGTGGTGGCTTTACACCACTGTATCCGATGCATTGCATTGCACTTGGTGATGTAAGGCTTGGATGCAGCTGCTCTGCCATGGAAACCCATTCCATGATGCTCTCTACACACTGTTGTGCTAATCTGAAGGCCACACGAAGTTTGAAGGTCTTTAGCTACTGATTCAGAATGGATTCAAGGCACGTCACTGAAAGTAGACTTTTTGAGGTCGGCACCAGTGTGGCATGGTCTTGCATAGGTACTTGATGGGAGGAGATGGCATTCTGTGCCACAATGCATTTATCTCTATGGTTGTAAAAATCCCAATATTCCGGCAGAGATTTGCACCTTTAGCCAAGAAATAATTCTGTTTTAGTTGCAGTGCAGTGTACCTGCTCAGCATGACTGAGGGATCCGAGTACAGTAGAGGAAAAAAAGTCTAGTTATTTGCAGTGCAAGGAAAGAGGTCCAGTGACCCAGGAAAGATTCAGAGGTAAGGCAGAAGCAAGCTGGGGCAGATTGTGAAATGGAGTAGTTACTTATAGAGAAACAATCACAGAAATCGGAGAACTCAATCTAGGGAGTCTAAAAATCTGATAAATTATTCTTTGTAATCAGAATTTAAATTTAAGAATTTGAAATCCGAATATAAGAAAAAGTTTGAAAAAAATTGTAATTAGTGTGATCGCGCCAGTGTACCCTCCACAACCAGGAGGAAAGCTGTTGATACAATTAGTGGGACTAGTGTGGTTCCCCAAATGGTCCAACAACATCAACAAGCTAATAGTATACCATTTATTAAATATCTTAAAAAATAGAACATTATTGCTTCTTGCATAAAAATAAGGCATATGCAAAGTATATCAGAATACATAATTTACAACTACGCTTTCGAATCCCCATTAGCAATAACAATTTAAATGTTTTATTGTTTATCGGGGCAGGTGTTTCTCTATGCATTTTGCCTGATCGGCAGCTGGTTCAGCTTCTCACCGCGTGGCTGAGAGCCAGAGCCAGCCCTTCCTGTCTGCTCCCAAGCCTGGCACTCCAGCAAGCAATGGAGGGACAAAGCAAAGAGTGGTGACAGTAGTCATAGCACTTTGCTCAGAGCTGACTGAGAACTGAGTGATCAGTGATTGCTCAGTTCTTAGTCTTAGAGACAGTAGGGGACAGCTGTAGCATTGGACTGATGCTGCAGCATAGAGGGGAGTATGAAGGTTTATTCTTAACCCCAAACTTCTCCTTTAATCACGTGTGTGCAGTCTGAAAAGGACTCTTTCAGCATTGGTCCTAAGACAATACACACAGTATTCTTTGCTGATCAGTTTTGTCATGTATGGTTGTGTTTTATCTGTGTTGTATTGGCTAACTGTGGAACTCCTCCACATCAGGATATGCAATGTGTAAAATGTGCCAATAGTGTGTAATACTGGAAAAAAACTCCAGAGAAGCCATGAAATTGACATAGAAACAGAATTTTTGTTTTCTTTACATAACTCACACATTTCTTACAGCAGTCTGATTTGTGAGTTTTCTCCAATGATTCCAAGAGATAAACCCTATGCATAAATGTCTATTGAATGTCCAGTCACCTAATAACAACCAGGTTTGGAGCCTCGTCTATCCAATTCAATATCATAAACGGATGTTTGGCTATAGACCCAAACTCTGAAGGAGGATTAAAACACAAACACAAGTAATTGGTTGTGATCTGTTGGTTTAATGTACATATCAGTTGTTAATCTGGTACCTGTATGTGTTACCAAGGCATCCAAGAAACTCCTTCTAGTGTGTTTCTGTGGGTGCGCACTGTTGATGAACGAATGAATCAGATGCCAATGGGGACCCAACGTTTCCCTGCCACAGCGAACAATCATCAATTTAGGACTGCAATGTGAGGATATGTGTGGTGTATGCCACACTGGAAAAAGACAGTTTGGATATCTCCTTAGAGTTGACCCCTTCTGTGACAGACCCAACCAGGACAGGGGCTTTTGGAGGAGACTAGGGGCTAGCCTTCTACCCACTGATTATGGCCCATGGAGAGAACAGATTATTCTCGAATGATGGATAACAATGTGATGAACACTGAGAGTGAGCCGTGGATTAATTCTCTGTGTAAAGACAATACAGCTTCCCCTCTGGAGTGGATAGAAAGGTGTAATATTAATCTTATACAGGTTAGTGATCAGAGGAAATATAGGACCTTCCTGCATAATGTGTTGGAGAAGCTCCTCCACTTGGGACAGAAATATTTACCAACAATCTCCCTCAAGAAATCTATGAAGATATATGAATTCCACTTTTTCAGACTGTTAGAATATTGTATGAGTTTTGTCTTATGATGGACAGATTATACAAGTGAAAGCAAACACCTGAAAGAAAGCATGTGTAATGTACTTTGCGTATTCAGGATTGGAGCTACTGAACTCTCTGGGGTGGTCTCCCTGACTTGGATGGGTGCTTGGCTGTTGATTAGCTTACTGTTAATGAAATCATTGTTAGCTGTTGGCTGTACTGTTTTCACTGTTTAGGATAATGTGATCAAGCTCTTACCTTATCATTGTATAATATTTATTCCAATGTGTAATATTTGTTTTTATTGTTCATGTGGAGACTGCCCCTATTTCTGAAGTGTATAAAAACCTGTATTTCTGTTCAATAAAGTAGTTCCAGTTTTGCACCTAAGCTAGTCTCATCTAGTTTTGGATGCAATATCTGACTAGAATACTTTGGTCCTATGAGGAAGAAGTTCTCTGATAAAGGCACTCAAGCTAGGGGCCAGGCGATCCATCACAACTTCCTTCAATTCTTCACTAGTAAAATCATAATATCTTAATTGTACAAGACACAGGCTTAGTATCTTTAGACCCTGGATTATAGGTTCATACTTTCACGTGACCGGACACTGTTACATCAGAGAAGGCTGGAGAGCAGATTTTTGGAAATTGATCACCCAGCAGAAAACTTAGAGCATCTGAATTGTCCTGTGGATGTTTGCAGACAGCTGGAAGGTAGGTGAGTCCTTCAGGAGAAGGTCATCCAGAAAACGTAAGACGTGGATGACCTGAGTTCTAAGAAAAGGTGATATGACCTTTTGCGAACAAACTGCAAATTATTATCTGCCACTGCAACGTGCAGAAAACATGGAGTAGGTGGATAAATGGGAATATGCAGATAGGCATCTTGGATCTCTATGGATACCAGGTATCCCCCTTGCCTTAGAAAAACAATAATGAATCTTGTGGAATCAATGTGAAATTTTGTGGCTGACTTCCCACTGCACAAGTGCTGTGGAGAGCTCTCATAGCGGCATTACAGGCTATTAGCACAGCATGGGGTCTGGGTGCAACTCCTAAGGTTTTTCCAAGGTTGCACCATAGTGGATGCAAGGCTTCTATTGTGGTATAAGAAGACAGTGAAGGAATTGATTGAAGAATCTAAAAATTAAATAATAAAATAGTTAAGAGTGATTTCTCTGTAAGGCAGAAGAGGTCCATCACCTTAGGACACTAGCAAAAAACTAAGGACCCACAGACATGGATAAAGTTATAGGGGAGGTGACCAGGGGGCATGTCCCCAAGAGCTTGCCAGTGTCCAATAACCTTTAAAGTATGAGCATATAACCCAAGGTTTAGGAACATTCAGCTTGTGTCTTCAGCTGTACCCCAAGATTTGGAATTTACAGGTACTTTTTTTTTTCTAGGATCCAATAACGGATCCATAAATAATTTCTCATATGCATCTTAATTAGAAAGCTGGTGACATATTTCTTCTTCATAATACAGTGGGGTTGATTTACTAAAACTGGAGAGTGCAAAATCTGGTACAGATCTGCATAGAAATCAGCTTCCAGTTTATTGTCAAAGTTTAATTGAACAAGCTGAAGTTAGAATCCAATTGGCTACCATACAGAGCTGCACCAGATTTTGCACTCTCCAGTGTTGACTATGCAGTCCCTAGTTTTTTGCACAATTTCTAAAATGCACAAGCACTCCACAAACGCACTAGGTAGACCTATTTTTCCAGAAATAGGGTGCTTGTCTGTTTCAGTATTTGAAAGTTATAGTTTTATTATCACTAATTTGTGATAGAAAGTCATCCATTGGGGACACAAGTTTACTTTCCAAACTGAATATGCCTTTTTTTGACTGATCCTGGTGTACTGTATACTTAGTACGTTGATAACTGGCTAGCCTCCATACATCAGTTTGCTTTCATGTGTTTTGTTTGGCAAAATGTTATTTATGTTTAGATTGTTTTTTTCATGAATCATGTGATCGCCAAAGCTCCACTCATCAGTTCTAAGAGACAGAAATGATAAACGGTGGAGTGACGAGGAAATCCTCTGCTGTCCATCACTATCGTTGAGCTTCTCCATGTGACACTCCTGCCATCATGCGGTTTGGAGCAAGAATTATGATTGACAGCGGAGCATTTTCTTTCGCTGTTTATCATTGTCTGTGGGGATCTATGGGCAAAAATCTGGCAGACAAGTTATTCCTTCAACTATCTAAACGTAAACAGTAATATGCTAAACAAAAGACATGTAAGCATTGTGACATCACCGAAGCCTGCAATCAGGAATCCAATTATCCCGTAGTTATCGGGTCTACATCATCAGAGTGTCCCTCAACTCTGTCGGGTGCAGCCAAGTGCTTGACCCCTTTGTCATAAACCTCTACTGCAATCACTCAAAACTTTGTGGCCATCTTGCTCAATTTTTTCATGGACAGTGACTGCATCTCTGGATCTTTGACCTTCCTGAGCCCTTAAAACAAACAGAGCCATCTTTCCCTGTGACTACCTCTGACTCCGATTCAAAGTCGTAACAGCCTATCTCTGGAAAAACTTTTTTTGAAGCATCAGAGTCTCTTACCATCACCTAAGAATTGTTTTGGCCCTTATTAATACAGTAAGCACTACTCTGCACTTGAAGAATCAGCCTGCTGACTACAGAATTGGGTCTTTCCCCAAAAAGGGGAATCCCTCCCCAAATGTCAGTTTACTCTGGCAGGATTTGCCTTCCATCCTGTTTTGGCAGTAACCTTAATCTTCCAAACCATGGCAGAACAATTTAGATCCCTCAAAAAGGAACTTTCTATCACCGAGAGACTGCTTCTTAATTGAGCAGGTGAAACATGTCTGGAGCCTTACTCTTCAGTTGTGATGGCTTGTTAAAAAACTTATAAACTTTTGTCCTACAGGGCTCTAATATCTACAGTATATGGATGTACAGATCACTCTTGTTAAGGTGCTGGGAGCACTGATGCCATATCCAAACAGCATCTGACTCTATTGCCCTTCAAAGGACATTCTTTCTTTGGACCTATACTTAATAACATTGTCAGGGATTTCATGGGAGGAAAAAACAAACATACTCCTTTCTAAATGGACAAGGTCCAGGGAGAGGTCAGCTGAATTCCATACTTCTGCAGGCCTTCAGAGCATGAGTTTTGGCCAGCCCATAAGGCTAAAAATCAGACACCAGGTAAGCTGACTGAAAAGTCCTCTGCATGAAGGTACATATCCATGTCCATAAATGGGGGTCTGATTGTGAACTCTGGCAGTACCTAGAGTACCTCTCAGACATTCAGGTGCAGAGAGTGCCCTTTTAGGCTCACCAGCTAATCCTCTGCCTCTAGTGCTTCCCTGAGCTGCTCTCGATCTCCCCTGTGCTACTGCACAGATTAATGCACCTTCCCAGGTCTCCTTGGGTTTCTCTCACCCCTGGAACTCATGCTACATTCTATGTGTCAACTCAGTCTCTGAAGCTGTGCCCCCATTCTTTCCCGAAGGAAAATCCACTGTCCCCTGGGATGTAAAACCCTTAATAGTACCCTTCAGCATTCTCCCTTTTCGGCAGGACCTCATGACCTACTAGGTTGAGTAGGACAAGCTCTTGACTGTTTTTTTCTTCATTAGGATAGGGTCCTGGATCTGGAGTATCACCTATGCACATTTAGTACTTCTCAGAACATTGACTCCTGTGTTTGGCTTAGCACCTTTTCCTGGCATCTCTATTTTGGGATGCTCATATGACCTCCTGTGAGAGTTAGCTTTTGTACATCTTCCCAAAAAATGGTTTCAGCATTGAAAATGGTCTGTTATCTCTTGGTGAGGTTGACCTGCTTAATTCCTCACTGTGAAGGTCCTTAGCCTGTGTACCTTTAGGACCCTTGTTATTAGATGGGGGGAACCCATTCTTCTCCCTTGTGGTGGGTTTTGGTTGACCACTTTCTTGCTGGTTTAGATTTGATGTTCCTTTCTGTGTGGGGTTTTTTTCTCTGGCGTGACTCTTCTCTCTAGGTCTTAAGCATCAGGTTAATTTTGGGCAGAAAGTAAGCCTCGAGTCTCAGAACAACCTTATTCTTGTACAACACCAGGAAAGGCTTTTTACAAGATAATGCTGCCAGTGTCGATACTTACCTAGTGGAAATGATAGCAAGAAGGAAAACCACCTTACAAGTGAGTTCAGCTAAGGCAGTGTTTCTCAACTCCAGTCTTCATGGACCCCCAACAGGTCATGTTTTCAGGATTTCCATTATTTTGCACAGGTGATTTGATCAGTTTCACTGCCTTAGTAATTACCACAGCTGTTTCATCTGAGGGAAATCCTGAAAACATGACCTGTTGGGGGTCCATGAGGACTGGAGTTGAGAAACACTGAGCTAAGGGAAGGGCATAGAGAGGCTTAAAGGAGGCTTTGAAGAGCCAACAGCACCAGTCTGGGGTCCCATGGTGTCACTGGAGAATGTCTAGGAGTTATATGAGAAACTCCCTGTACAAAGGCTTTCAGCAGGAAGTGCTGGAATAGGATAGCCATGGCCAACATTTGTCCCTTTAACCATTGTCTAGGGTGAAACTTTCTCTGCTCATACTACACAAAGTAAGCCTTCCAGGTGCGATGGTAGGTTTTGCAAGAAATCGACTTCTAGCATGGACTGTTGGGATAACAAAATTCAATAAGCCTCTGTCCCTCAGAACCTAGGCTTCAACAGCCAGGCCGTCAAAGCCAGAGAAGCAGGATGGTAAATCATTCCTTGAGACAGAAGGAACATGCACTCTGAAAGAGGCCAATGAGAAGCTGTCAAAAGCCAGAGATATCCAAATACCAATTCCTCCTCAGCCAGTTCAGTGCCACAAGAATCTTTTTTTGAACTGGGATGCCAAAAGGTCCACATTCAAGGTCCTCCACCATAAAAAGTTCTGAAACACCTCTGGATAAAGTGATCACTCTCCGTGATCCAGACACAGATGGCTGAGGAAGTTGGCCTGACAATTTTCTACACCTAGAATACATACTGCAGTCATGGACATGGGACACTCTGCCCAAATCAGAATCGGTTCCGCTTTATTCTTGGCTGTTTGAGTTCTGGTGCCTCCTTCATGGTTGATGTCGGCCATGACTGAACTGTTCAAGGCTAGGTTCACACCTATGCAGGTTGCGTTTGAGCCATTTCTGCATTGCGTTTGTGCCGTTTTTTTTTTTCCCTGTTTTTAGGCAGATTTAAAATGCAAAACACATAAACAACACAGTAAAAATGCACTACACGCTTTTCTGCAGCATTTCCATTGAAGTCTATAGAGCCAAAAACGCAACTTTTTGCGTTCAAAAAAGTCCCTGACCCTTTCTAAAAAACACACCGGATGAAAATGCAGAGATGTGAACATGTCCCATAGGAAATCATGTTTAAATGGACTGTACTACCTTTCTGCAAAACACTGTTGAAAACGCTTTGTTGTGAACCTAGGGTAATAGGTAACAAGAGTGGAGCTAGAATCAAAGGGAGACGACCATATTATGGTATGTTAGTGTCACTGGACCTAGGTATTACACAGTGCATAACAAGTCCTCAGTGATTTAAAAAAGTCTATGTTGTGGCAGCCGGCTGCAGGAGCTAGAAGCGACTCTGTGAAAATCAAGAAGGGATAAAAAGTGGCGCCATCTAAGTGTAGCAGTAATACAAACAGTTTTATTTGCAAGTGTAAAAACTTACAGAAAGAGAAATAGTAGCAAGCATGTATAGCCCTCTGCTAGGTTCGTCTCCGGCCGCTGTGAGGAAGAACTGATCATCTTGGTCGCTCTAGTGGCTCCCAGGGCTACCTAGTGTGCCGTGTATTTGATGCTGACAGCTTGTGAGTGTTTGAAGCCTCATAAATGGAGACATCTAGTGCTGAAAGTACAGTCAAATGGCTCCAGGTGGTTTAAAGGAAGTTTTGATTCGCCCTATGACTAGATTTCCTGAACCTTAAACATACCAAGGATTCCCCTTCCTCACCCAGCTTGACAAGCTGGCATCTGTTGTAAGAATCTCCCAAGTTATTGGAAGAAACCTTTTGTCTGTCAACCTGTAGGGCTGTTGATGTGGCCACTCTCTTGTTTGAGACCAAAACCTGATTTGAACTTTGCCTGCCTTTTGACTACGGATTGATCCTGACTATTCTGACCCTTGCTTGCCTTGTACCTGGACTTTCATTGAACCACTCTGCTTGTCTACCAACCGCAAGTACCTACTTGCTTTGCTCAGTTCGCCCCTGCCCCGGCGTGGTGGCCAGGCACTATATCATTGTGTATAACCGAGTACTGGTAGGCTTGCTTGCCTTACAAGAAAGGGGGCTGCTATGGGTGAAGAACACAGAAGCTAGCTACAGTGTCTGATCACCTGCTTTAGGGATAGGCATGACAATCCCAAGTATTCCAGACCGCGAGTTGGATCCAGATTTCTGAAGGTTGAGGATCTGCCTTAAGTTCTATAGTGTCTGCACATTATGTTGTATGCCGGAATTCAAAGGTTGGACAGTGCAATCCTTCAACAGCATATCACTCAGGTATCCCACAATGTAGACACCCTGAAAGTGAAGAAGAGCCAGAACAGGGGCAAATATTTTTGTAAAGACTCAAGGAGCAGTGGTTGAATGGCAGAGACACAAGCTGAAAGTGACAGTCCCCACCACAAGGTGCCTAGGGTACCTATCCAGAAACTACAGCCAGAAGGGCTGGTACAAATCTGGGATGGATCAGGAATCAGAATAAAGTAATCCCCCTCACTAGAGAAAAAACATCCATCACCTAAAGACACTAGCAAAAAGCTGATAACTGTCAGTGGGAGAGATTATATAGGGTTTCTAGCAGTTCTGTTTGCCAGTGTCCAATCACCTGACGGTAGCAATATATACCCATTTTGTCTACCACCCCTATGTCCTATAGTGTACAAATAAAAAAATCCTATTTTATCTCACTAGGAATTTTTTTAGGACCTACATCCGTTCATACATATTTTATTAACATTCCATTAAGAGGCGTCTGATGTGTAGACAATCATGCAATTTAGGCTATCGTGATTAATGAATTTTAATTCTCTAGAGATTGGTGAAGCCTGCATGACTATGTTAAGGCAAAGCAAACAATTTGTAGCTGCTTTGCAAATGAGTTTCATTTACTCTATTTACCAAAGCCTCGACTTGTGTATGAATTAGGATGTGAATTTTGTCTGCTTACATTGGTGAAGTAAAGTACATTCCCAGAAGGTCACCTTCAGCTGCACAAATCTGCACAGCACATGACTGAATGTCTTATAAATATTAATTCCTAGACTGTAGATGTGTTTCAGGAAAACAATGGATTACTAGTCTGTCTTGAGCAACCAAGAACTATGTTTTGAGTATGGTTTTGGACAGCACATTGACAAGCATGAGTCCCTATTAAGAACCACAAGACAATAAAGTATGGAAAGAAGCTGGAACAATTTTATCATCAAAGAAGTAGGATATTAAAAATATTGAGGTGTTTCATTATAGAATAAGCAATGCTTTAACATTTTTCATGACAACTGAAGAGATTTCAATATGAAAAAAGTCAAATCTAATTACAAATATGTCCTAGAGGTAAAAATATTAGTTTCTTGGCATCAGTATTTTCAATGAATCCAGACTGCAGACATCATGTTCACAGATGTTACTCCTGTGTTATTTCTTGGGCGCAATAATTCCTTCTAGCTGAGCCTACAATAAAAAATAATTTGAGTCGTTAGACTAGAAAGCCACTAACTCAATCTTGAATAAATAAACAAGAGCTAGCTTATCAGTTGCAACTGTTTTATGTTAACCTTAATGTACCTTTAAGTGGACCTGTCCCTAAACTAGTATACTTCATCAGTGACCTATCTAATGTTTGAGTTAATAGGCCCTTCTACAAGCTGAAGTGCCATTACATATAATAGGATCCTTGTAGACCACCAAGTGCATTATGCAAGCCTGTTGCTTGTACTTTTTCTAGACTAGACTAGTGAAGGAATTAGGTCTGCTATAGCGGAAATTGCAATGTTAAAGTATATGGTAATATGCACAGTGCTTGTCCAGACAGAATTAAAAAAAAATTCCAGGCAAGCAAAACCAATAGACGGGCTATTTGTGCTTCCAAGGAAAGCTGCAACTGTGCTCAAAACACAATCAACTCAAGTTACTTTGAGTTTTCTTTAAACCTATGCATCCAAATGTAACATAGTTCCCTACATTTTCCAGTGTGAATGTGTTTCCTAGAGTACTTCCTCTCTGCTTGTTAAATTACCAATAACTTTCGGGGCAGGTTTGAATCTAACTTGGTGCTTGGGGTGACTTAAATGAACTGAATTCATTTTGGACACTTTTAATAGATTTAATAAAGCTGGTTCACTCAGAATCTGGTGCAGCTGTGCATGGTAGCCAGTCAGCTTCTACCTTCAGCTTTTTCAATTAAGCTTTGATAGTAAAACCTTGAAGCTGACTAGTTTCTATGCAGAGCTCTACCGGATTTTGTACCATGAAGTTTTAGTGCATAACCCCCTTTATGACAACAAGCTTTCTGTATGAAAGTGACAGCCAAGAAGCATAAAGTGGGAATACACTCCTGCATTACAAAAATATAAGCAAAATGGGGTTGGATTGGACTGGTTCACTACAAAAATGCTGGGATGAAAACCGAAAGTTGTGAGCATCTACTGTATGCTAGTGGTGTTTTAGGGCTTGAAGTTTTCATTTTGACTACCATGGATCGTGCAGTATGACCATCACTTATATTATATTATTATATTGCAAAGCTGAACAGTGGGCAACCTGTGAGTAGGTGAATGGAATCTTTCATCAAAGAGCTAGTACCAAATCCTTAACTCCTTCCCACCATCCAGCAGCTTTTTGCTGTACCTTTATTTATGCACATTTATCAAAAGGTTTTGACCAAGTCCAGCCACCTAGAAAAAAATTATTACTGTTAGCCAGGAGATTATCCAAACTACCTGATCTTATGTTCCTGTATTATATTCAATTGCCTAGCGGACCAGCACAGTTAATAACTGTGTAGTGCTGCATTAAGAATGTTTAGGGGCCCATACAACGTCCTAGTTCCTATAACAGCTGCCCTCATTTCTAAGCATTGCCTGCATGAAGTAGTATTATAAACTCCTTATTGGACCACTATAAATATGTAAAATGCATCGATAATGGGGGATCATTAGGGAAAGAAACATAGCAATCTATTGGCAGGGCACAATGTCCTGTAAATTTTCTCCTCTCAGTGTAGGAAGACAGTAAACTCAACAGTGAATAGCCAATTTTTGCCTGCAAGTAGTATTGATTACTCTTCCCTATGTTCATGCCCCAGCAGCAGGGGAGGACTGGGACCCTTTGACTTGGGGGCAAACACTGCCAACTGGCCTTTTCGTAGTAGGAATCAATTTCTGTGGGCTAAAAAAATAATTACCATACAAGACGTGGAGCACCCATTGGTACCCATGGTGAAAGATAGGTGTTCTTAAAAGACATGTTTTATTTGGGCACATTTTTACATATCTTCCAAATTTCTTTCTGGCATTGGGCATTCTGCCATGTGATGTCTCAGGCCGCTAAGGAAAATTGTGCTGAAACATTTCCCTCTGCCAGATGTTGTGATTGTAAGTTTGAATGGGGGAGTTATGAACAGTATATGTCACTGACAGAGTTCCACGAGAAGGGACACCAGATTAGTGAAGTATTTATGAAGGCCAGCAGCCCAACATATCTTGTTAGTGATGGTCTGGGGGGGAAAGCAAATACCCTCCAGCCCAGCAGGTATAGCAAGGCATAAACACATGCAGTGCTTTTATGCAAAAACAAAAAAGGATTTGGTGTAAAAGCTGCCCAGTTCTGGTAAACAAGGTACCTTCACATTTTTTCTTCTGTTGCGGTGCATTGTTCTATGTATGATAAAGTGGTATTTTGTATGTTAGAGTGTGCTGTGTTAACACAGCCCATTCAGCCATGTGATTTGTGGTGCTCTTCAACATATGTTCACTGCCAGATACTGGATTGTGCATTGGGGGACCTTTTACCACACATTGCTTCAAAGCTCAAGTGTAAAGTAACCGCAAAGTTTTTAAGGGGTCCTGGATATCTTTATCAAATAATGGATTAATTTTACTTGATGCCTAGAGTAGCTCTTTAATGGTGTCAGGTACTATAGGCGTATGTCTTGATGACAGAATTATTTCTAGGCTTAATGAAAACATTCAGGAGAAGAACCTGACCATTCTTTTATGGAAAACACAAACACTTAACAACTTGCCATATTTTGTCAACCCTCCCCAGGAGAATATGTCAAGCTTGGCGTAATAATGAAAAGGAAATAAGATGAAAGCTGATGCATTTGGTCTGCTTTCCTATTTTCTGAAATGCTTTCTGAAGAAAAATAGCAGCTGGGTGCTTTTTTCAATTAAGGTAGTCTTGATATTAAAATACCAGACATTTTTGTTTTCAAATAAACATTCAACCATATTTGCAAAAAAAAAGTTTACAGTGCCTTGAAAAAAGTATTCATACCCCTTGAAATTTTCCACATTTTGTCATGTTACAACCAAAAACGTAAATGTATTTTATTGGGATTTTATGTGATAGACCAACACAAAGTGGCACATAATTTTGAAGTGGAAGGAAAATGATAAATGGTTTTCAACATTTTTTACAAATAAATATCTGAAACGTGTGGCATGCATTTGTATTCAGCCACCTGAGTCAATATTTTTGTAGAACCACCTTTCACTACAACTACAGCTGCAAGTCTTTTTGGGGATGTCTCTACCAGCTTTGCTCATCAAGAGAGTGAAATCTTTGCAAAATAGCTCAAGTTCTGTCAGATTGGATGCTGAGGGTCTGTGAACAGCACTTTTCAAGTCTTGCCACAGATTCTCAATTGGATTTAGGTCTGGACTTGGACTGGGCCATTGTAACACATGAATATGCTTTGATCTAAACCATACCACTGTAGCTCTGGCTGTAAGTTTAGGGTCGTTGTCCTGCTAGAAGGTGACCCTCTGCCCCAGTCTCAAGTCTTTTGCAGACTCTAACAGGTTTTCTAATAAGATTGCCCTGTATTTGGCTCCCCTCATCTTCCCATCAACCATGTTTCACGGTGGGTATGATATGTTCAGGATGATGTACAGTATTAGTTTTCTGCCACACATAGCATTTTGCTTTTAGGCCAAAAAGTTCAATTTTTGGTCTCATCTGACCAGTGCACCTTCTTCCACATGTTTGCTGTGTCCCCCACATGGCTTCTCACAAGCTGCAAACAGGGCTTCTTATGGCTTTCTTTCAACAATGGCTTTCTTCTTGCCACTCTTCCATAAAGGCCAGGTTTGCGGAGTGCAGGACAATGGTTGTCCTGTGGACACATCCTCCCACCTGAGTTGTGGATCTCTGCAGCTCCTCCAGAGTTACCATGGGCCGCTTGGTTGCTTCTCTGATTAATGCTCTCCTGAATGACCATGTCTTGGTAGGTTTGCAGTTGTGCCATACTCTTTCCATTTTCAGATAATGGATTGAACAGTGCTCCATGAGATATTCAAAGCTTGGGATATTTTTTTATAACCTAACTCTGCTTTAAACGTCTCCACAATCCCTGACCTGTCTGGTGTGCTCCTTGGCCTTCATGATACTTTGTTCACTGATATTCTCTAACAAACCTCTGAGCACGTCACAGAACAGCTGTATTTGAACTGAGATTAAATTGCGCACAAGTGGACTCTACTAATTAGGTGACGTCTGAAGGCAATTGGTTCCACTAGATTTTAGTTAGGGGTATCAGAGTAAATTGGGCTGAATACAAATACACGCCACACTTTTCAGATATTTATGTGTTAAAAATTTTGAAAACCATCTATCATTTTCTTTCTGCTTCACAATTATGTGCTACTTTGTAGCATTTACATTTTTGGTTGTAACATGACAAAATGTGGAAAATTTCAAGGGGTAGGAATACTTTTTCAAGGCACTGTATATGTTCCAGCAATACACCAGCAGGTTTAATCATACCCCAAATATTGTTAAAGGTGCAGAAGTACTGTCAAACAGGAGAACACTTTGGGCTTATCAAGGTCTCTGTCCTGAAATAAAACACAGTAATGCCTTTTACTGTGTTACTGCATTGCACAAAGCTAATTGCAATGCACCTAGCTAGTGCACCACAACGCACAATACATATACCATTTGTGCATTACATTACCCCGTGATGTCAGCAACCAAGATTTTAGAGCAGGACCCAGCTTGTGACAGAGGAACAGCAAGTCACAGCAGGACAACACTGGATTCGCTGGTGGGGTGAGTATATGAATTCTGCATTATACGAAAGATAAAGGTAAAAGGGTGAAAAAAAAACGTGGTGTGGGGGGAGTGAAGTTCCACTTTGACCCTTTCGCTGCCATAACCATTTTTTGCATTTTTTTGCACACGTTTAAAAAAAAGCATTTTGGGTTTGAAAATTACACAAAACCCCTAGACATTATATAGTTTTTGAAAGCAGACACCCTAGAGAATAAATTAGTGGTAGTTCCAATTTTTTATGTCATACGATATTACCATAAAAAAACCACACTAAAGTTAATTTTAGGGCAAACAAATGCAATATATTACTCACATTTTTGGTAAAATATAAAAGATGAGGTTTGCGGAGTAAATAGATACCCAACATGTCAAACCTTAAATTTGCGTGCACCTGTGAAATGGCGGCAAACATCAGTACTGTATTGTTTCTATAGGTGATGCTTCAAAAGCCCCTACAGGTCATCGGTTTAGTTTTGTGCTAGAATTATTGCTCTTACTCTGGTGTGCGCAGCAATATGTACCATGTGTATTACAACTTACGTTTTCATGCGTAGGCGGCGCCGTCGTGTGCGTTTGCATATATGGGGGTGGGGGATGTTATGTGCTCGGGTGTAACTTTTTTTTGCAAATAAAAAAAAAATTTTTGTTACTTAACTTTCTTTTTTTCATCACATAGGGGACACAAAATTCCCTATGTGATGTTTTTTAGGTCTCCACATGTCTCTGCTGGGCTCCACTGGATGTATTGCAATGCAGATCGCATTGCAATACTTCTCTATTCTAGCCAGGAAAAGTGACAGTTGGGACCTGGAAGTGACGTCATGCACGTTGCTTTCCGTTAGCCAAGAGACAAAAGGGCATTGCACAAGATTGTGACCTGGAATATGAAAACAACTGCTGAAAAAGTGACTGCAGAGCTCAATCTCAGTCTTCTTGGGACTGAGATTGTGCTTTGCAGTCACTTTTGCAGCAGTTGTTTTCTTACTGCTACTGTAGACAGCTTCCTAAAAATTGTATTTGCCTGTCTCTGGCTTTATAATTATTTAAGTCACAGGATCGTAACAAGCATGCACCAATTGAAATAAGAACTCTTGAGCTGCATTCTTGTATCCGGTCACTGAAACCAGTGGCTCATCATTACACAAAGGCAAATAGCATTTTTAAAATTTGAGATAGTTTATTTTTCTCATGAAATATTTCCTTTAAATGTGGCCACATTTATGGGTTTAGCATACCTTCAACTGCTGGTTAGTCCTTTTGAGAAACTGTATTTCCTCTGCGTGCTTCTTCTCCTCTACCTGCCGTCTCTCCGCCTCTCGTTTCTCTATAGCCTCACACTTGGCCTTCTGTTCATTGACCTGTCTCTCCATGTCCTTCTTCTCTTGCTCCAACTCTGCAATCTGCAGAAAACACACAATATGATTGTTAAGACTTGTCTGAAAATCTAGGGCGTGATCAGGAAATGTGGTCTTTGTGGCTGGCAATTACATTAACTATGGCAATAAATTTTAAAGCATGACTCCAAATGAACTAGCCCATCCCTTATTCTTGCGGCCAAGTCAACAGCTGGGCTCAGAGAAAGTAGGAGTAATGACACTGGCTGTTTTTTAACCCTGAATACTGGCAACATCTAGTGGTGAAAAACAAGTATTGTAAAGAGAGAGAAGGCAGCTCTGGATTAAAATGTGAGTATTGCAGCACACCAGTTTTTTTTTTCACCTGAAGCTCTACTTTAAATCTGTGCGTATTAAAGTGAAACTGCACTGCATCTGAGCACCACAAACCAAAAATGCTATTTAATTTTGAAAAACATCCCCTGGTATTTCTGGCAGTGGCCATATTGAGTAAGGGCAGATGATTCATGTAGCATTTACTTCCTGGGATCGATCTGCCCTTAGCTCAGGAATTGGCTGAGCTGAGAACCCTCCCTCCCTTCCTGAGGGCTCCTGGGATGTATGACATAATTTGCCTAGGCATGGAAACCAGGAAGTAACTGAAGAAATGTAAAACAAAAGTTTAAAACAAGTGAATTATATACAGTATCTCACAGAAGTGAGTACACCCCTCACATTTTTGTAAATATTTTATTATATCTTGTCATGTGACAACACTGAAGAAATTACACTTTGCTACAATGTAAAGTAGTGAGTGTACAGCTTGTATAACAGTGTAAATTTGCTGTCCTCTCAAAATACCTCAACACACAGCCATTGATCGCTGGGTACAAAAATGAGTACACCCCTAACGAAAATGTCCACATTAGGCCCAAAGTGTCATTATTTTGTGTGGCCACCATTATTTTCCAGCACTGCCTTAACCCTCTTGGGCATGGAGTTCACCAGAGCTTCACAGGTTGCCACTGGTGTCCTCTTTCACTCCTCCATGATGACCTCACGGAGCTGGTGCATGTTAGAGACCTTGTACTCCTCCACCTTCCATTTGAGGATGCCCCACAGATGCTCAATAGGGTTAAGGTCTGGAGACATGCTTGGCCAGTACATCACCTTTACCCTCAGCTTCTTTAGCAAGGCAGTGGTCATCTTGGAGGTGTGTTTGGGGTTGTTATGTTGGATAACTGCCCTGCGGCCTAGTCTCTGAAGGGAGGAGATCATGCTCTGCTTCAGTATGTCACAGTACATGTTGGCATTCATGGTTCCCTCAATGAACTGTAGCTCCCCAGTGCCAGCAGCATTCATGCAGCCCCAGACCATAACACTCCCACCACCATGCTTGACCGTAGGCAAGACACACTTGTCTTTGTACTCCTCATCTGGTTGACGCGACACACGCTTGACACCATCTGAACCAAATAAGTTTATCTTGGTCTCATCAGACCACAGGATGTGGTTCCTGTAATCCATGTCCTTAGTCTGCTTGTCTTCAGCAAACTGCGGGCTTTCTTGTACATAATTTTTAGAAGAGGCCTCCTTCTGGGATGACAGCCATGCAGACCAATTTGATGCAGTGTGCGATGTATGGTCTGAGCACTGGCAGGCTGACCCCCCACCCCTTCAAACTCTGCAGCAATGCTGGCAGCACTCATACGTCTATTTCCCAAAGACAACCTCTGGATAGGACACTGAGCATGTGCAGTCAACTTCTTTGGTCGACCATAGCAAGGCCTCTTCTGAGTGGAACCTGTCCTGTTAAACCACTGTATGGTCTTGGCCACTGTGCTGCATCTCAGTTTATCTTGACAATCTTCTTATAGCCTAGGCCATCTTTATGTAGAGCAACAATTCTTTTTTTTCAGATCCTCTGAGGATCATGTTAAACTTCCAGTGACCAGTATGAGAGAGTGAGAGCGATAACACCAAATTTAACACACCTGCTCCCCATTCAAACCTGAGACCTTGTAACACTAATGAGTCACATGACACTGGGGAGGGAAAATGGCTAATTGGGTCCAATTTGGACATTTTCGCTTAGGGGTGTACTCACTTTTGTTGCCAGTGGTTTAGACATTAATGGCTGTGTGTTGAGTTATTTTGAGGGGACAGCAAATTTACACTGTTATACAAGCTGTACACTCACTACTTTACTTTGTATCAAAGTGTCATTTTTTTCAGTGTTGTCACATAAAAAGATATAATAAAATATTTACAAAAATGTGAGGGGTGTACTCACTTCTGTGAGATACTGTACTTTCCTATTTATTTAATAATGCTAGCAGCATAAGAATTAAAAATAGTCAATGTTGATTGAGAGAGTGAAGTTCCACTTAAGTTAGTACTATAAAGTTTGACTGTTAAGTTTTCAAGAAACTATTACATTTTGGATGTTTGTTCCATATTACATGATTGTGCTCTGTATACATATTTGTTGATTCACCATGAAGTGGCGGGATGTACTGTATCCTAGGCAAGCACAGGGATGGATTTACCATTAGAAACAGTAGAACTGTGCCTAAAGGCAGCAGTAGCAAAGAGAGAGAGATCTTAAAAAAAAAAAACTAGTCATTGCATATGAGTTTATGCACATATTCCCACAATATTTTCAGATAGGTCGGAACCAACAAAACAGGAAAATGTTCAAAATAAAGGAAGTTATTACAGTAGATGAGTGTTGCCGTTGGTGCCTACAGGCTTCAGTGATGGAAATTTAGCCTTAGCCCCTGTGCTAAATTACCGAAGTCAGCCTTGCAGATACAGTATGTTCTTCTCTTAATATAAACAAGTTGAAAAAAGGACATTGAACACGCATTGATAATATAGTAAAGTGACATTAAACCTTCTTTTATTTTAGAGAATGAGATCCACACCTACCAACACTTTTGCTTTAAAATATCACTTTGAAGTTCCCATACCCTCCTTTCTGTTTGTAAGTGTCTCCTTTAGTTGGCTCCTCCTGTCCGGTACCTGTACCGAGCTGTGTGTGTCCATAGACACCTCAGTGTTTCATGTAGAACAAGGAAGTTCAAGGAATGGTGCCGATCCCAGAGCCAGTAGTGGTGGCAGGGATGGCAATTAAAGTGTAACTAAAGATAAAACTTTTTTTTTTTTTTCAGCTTTTAATAAAGTGGAGAGGGGTTTGAACCCCTACCAGGTTTTTGCTGCTGTCTGTGGCTCTGTTAGGGAGACTCACCCTTGCTATTTGTCCTGTTTATCATTATCATTGAATATAAAAGTAAAAAAAATCCCAAATTTTGGCTGCCATCAGAACAGTAATAGAGGGAAAATCTTCCAATGGCGATACTAGTTCTGATGACCATGCCGAAATCCCCTCACTTTGGAGGAATTTCCTCTCACTTTCTATTTTGGCTATGGGACAGGAAGTGAAGGGAAATCTCCCCAATGGGACAGAGATGGAAAAATAAAAATATGGCAAGGGTTATAACCTTCCCTTACTATGTTCAAAAAAGTATTACCTTTAGTTCTACTTTAGGTTTTTGGGGAGGGGTAGATACAGGGCCGTGGATAAGGGGGTAACACCAGTCCTCCTGTACGGGGCCCAAGTCAGCAGGGGGGCCTAGGCAGCTGGATAATTCGGATGTAGGCAGGGAGGGTGATCGGCACGGTGGGGGGGGGGGGGGGTAATTACTGGAACCGATCCCCTGCATGGCTCTCTCTGCTGCAGATGAGAGCTGACTTTTCTCCTCTCCCACCTGCTAGCTTTCAGCTGCTGCAGAGAGAGCCACACAGGGGATTGTTTCCAGTAATTGCCCTACCCGCCTCATCCATCACCCTCCCTATGCACCATGCATTTCCCCCTGCTGCCCAGGCCCCCCAGTGTGCCTCCACCCCCGCAGTGCTGCCAGCTTCCCTCCTCACATTTACCAGCCCCTTCCATTCCTGCATGAACACAACGAGTGATCCTTACTGATTACTCACTGTGTTCATTCATAACTGAAGCATAGTAACCTTTGTTTTCTTTGGGGGCCCTGTCATGTTGGCTGTATGGGGCCCCATGGTTTCTAACAGCAGCCCTGGGTAGGTGTACAATGTTAGGCCTTTAGTAGTACTTTAAAGCTGGTCACATTAACATACTTTTCTAGCTTTTTGTTGCCCTGTCCCAACTTTAGTGAGACGTGTTCCTGCCATCAATTCCAAAATGACTTTATTTTTTTTTTCTTAAAACTAGTTTAAACATTTTATGTTTTCTGTTTTGTATTATGATTAAAATATGGGTTTAGGAGATTTGCAAATCATTGTACTGTTTTATGTAGACGTTACACAGAATCCCCCCCCACAAAAAGGGTTAAAAGGATTCCCAATAAACTTAAAAGCTTTCCTTTTTAGTTTTGTATAGAGTAGGTAAGGATTATTCTTTGTTGCTTGTATTCTGTTGGGGAAATTTACATTCACTTCCATTTCCAGAAATAACATGCACAGCTGCACCAGATTTGGAGTGCTCCAGTTTTAGTAAATCTCCCCCATAGTCTCACCTGTAGTTCTGGCGACAACTCCTAAATTTTGTATTCCCTATCTTTTTCTGTCTGACAATAGTCACCTAGACATATGAATAGGGAACCAAACAATATGGTAGTGTGACAAGGGCACTCCTACCTGAAAAAAGAAGGTTACTAAATGATCCACGCGGAGTAGTATGAATTCAAAAAATCCAGGCAATACTTTATTTGATCACATAGATCATAAGGAGGTTAAACATGAGCACGGTGAACATGTCAAACAAAATAAAATCATGTTAAAAAGCACTTGGCGTCTTCATTATAGGGTCATCTTAGCAAGTAGAGCACCATATAAGGCAATATAGAGTAATGGTGAGGTAGTTTCGCCTAGATTTCCATGGATTTCCAGCTTATATTGGAATAAGCCATGTATTCAGCAGATATGTTCCCAATATATGTCAGGAGCCTCCTGGTATATGGAAGCTGGAATACAAAAATACACAATGTGTATAAGAAAATGTAGGAGCTGAATCGCATCCAAGCCTCACCAAGCCTCCCTCTACAGTAATTCGTGGACACTTCTATTACCTTCTCAGTTATGAGACTGTCATACCGACTTCTCAAATGTAGGGACTTCCTGGGTAGCCACCCCAAATGAAACAAAGTCCACAGTACCAGATGATTCTGAGGATATATATAAAAAGATAAGTGTATATATCACAGGCATCAAGTAACCCCTGAAAATAAGAACCACAGTATGAGTATATTACCATCAATAAAGATCAAGAAGACTCCCGTCGACTTGAAATAGGATCAGGTCCTTGATGCTTGTTTAGAGGTGTATAAGGGGGTGGGAAGCCAGGTAGTCACAATACGTAAATTCCAGACACATATAGTGTGTATATATAGCAGGCCGTGTGTACCTGAGTCTATATACCCAATGAAGGGTTTCCAAAAATTACTCAATCTGAGAGAATTGAAGCGGTTTCATTAGGATATGGCTATGTCACAGCATACAGTGCCAAAAAATAGGATAGCGTGTATATATATATATATATATATATATATATTATCCTCCAGAGAGGATTTCCAAAAAATTCCCCGAGTATGCAGGGTAAATTAGGCCCGTATAACATGCCTTCTTAACTCCATAAATGCTCTATAAATCTAAACAGCTGTAAGCTTAAATAACTTGCCACCAATGGAAGGTATATTCCCCTGGGGGATTGCCGTTTGCGAGCCGCTGTAATAGTAGCCTTATGGTAGTTTTTCAGAGGGCCTCGTGCCTTCCTAGCAAGGAGCTGTGACACCGCCGTTCCTTCCCATCTCATGGGCGCCGCACCCTGTGAAGACGCCGAGCGTAGTGACGTCAATACGTTGACGCGTTTCGTCCGCCAATCACCGCAGACTTCGTCAGAACTGGGAGGGGACTTCAGTCCTTTGCCTTATATGGTGCACTCATTGCATACCAAAGAATCTCCACCTCGCCATCTTGTGTTGAAAGAGTATCACTACATTTGAAATATCCAAAGTGAATTAAAACACATATATTAAATTTAAATTGACTGCTGGTAATAATTTTTGTGACATACTCTCTTAAAGGTTCTTATAACCTGTTCTGCCACCTTGGAGGTTTTGATTTTACTTAAACATTTGCACGGTGTACATTGACTGTTGGATAATTAATATTCTTTGACCAAATCCATTAGATAGGTTGTATTCCCCTCCCTTTCAAGGGAAGGGAGAATATTAGGGGGGGAAATGGCCTATCAGATCAATGAGGAGATGGATGCTGAAATTAGATCTGCATTCACAAAGAATTTAGACCCTCAGGTAGAGGGAAATGAGGGAGACATCAAGACTAAGTTTAAATTACATAAGAAGCTAACTACTAAATATTTGAATAGAAAGTGGGATATTACATCCCTTGAATCGTATATAGAGAGAGGAATTGTTCCTAGGGGATTAAGGGAAAGAGTAATTCCAGCTGAACATCTTCACACCCCCAGATTTCTGGAAAGGTGGAAAGAGGTCTGTATAAAGCATGGCATAGGGATCATGCGACTAATTGTGGAAGAAGAGAAGGTTCAATTGAATGAACTCTCTAATGAAATTAATGAAAGTGCAAAATCACTTGATCCCCTGAAGAATGATCCTGAGTTTGATAAACATAATGACTTCCTTAGAAAAGAGATAGAAAAAATACAAAAAAATCTGAAAGTTACAAAACAACAAAAATTTAGAAGAGATCTAGAGGATTGGGAGAAAGGCGAAATATTTGATCTAACAAATAGTAGAGGAAGGAGTCGATCAAAACGCAAAAAACATTTCTCTAGGAATAATAGACGATATTCGTCAATGAGCGAAGATGACGATGAAAGTAATAAGAGATCTGTCAGTTTTTTAGAGGAAAAAACGGCTGGCGAGAATCAACGGATACTAAAACAGACAAGCAAACAAATAAATGGGACAAAGGAAGAGAGAAGTACCATAGTTGCCCTAAAACCACCCAATCAAAATCGAACCAGAAGCCACAAGAGGTAAAGACTAACCCAGAGGAGGGAACCAGTGATCTTAAGGTAATAAATCTTTCCAACTTTGTGTTGAAAAAAAGACATTATGATTTACTACGGAAAGGTTTGACCTTTTCTCCTACGGATAAAATGGACCTGTTTGAGGTCTATAAAGATCTAAATCTTTTCCTGAGAAAGATCCTTTTAAGAATTCCATATCTATCTAAAGAAGAACTAAATCCCTGTGACCTTAATTCAGAGAGGGAACAACAGGCACTAAGTGATCTTATTAGTCTTCTTGAGGAGACCCCTATAAGTGGTGAGACTGGGGAGGTGGATGTCTCAAATAAGTGGAAAAGACACACTAGACTTAAAACTCCATCTAAAAGAATGCCTAATATTAGGGAAAATAAATGGCTAAGTACTTTTCTAGATCTAGTACATGATGATCTTGGAAAAATAGACTGGACAATGAGGAACACCGATAACCTTACTAGGGGTGAAAGAACAGCCCTGAGGGAACTTAAGAATGCTAAAAACATTGTGATTAAAAAAAGTGACAAAGGGGGAAATGTAGTATTACTAGAGAGTGCGGAATATGAAAAGGAGGTACTTAGACAGTTGAAGAGCCCGGATACATATCGTAAACTACACAATAATCCTTTCCCCAAACTCGTGGTTGCCCTAAATAAAAAAGTGGAACTGGCACGTGAAGCAAACTTATTAACTAAACGGGAATGTGACATGTTGATGGTTGACGCCTATAACATCCCCACCTTTTATGTAATTCCAAAAATACATAAAAACCCTACTCAACCACCGGGACGCCCTATAGTATCGGCTATCGGTGGTCCGTTGGAACCAATAGGTAAATTTGTAGACGATTTAATTAAGGATCTTGTCTTGGAACTCAGATCCTATGTGAGGGATACGGGAGATGTATTGAAAAAGATTCTAAATGTAAAAGTACCCAAGGGCGCATTTCTGGTGGGCATTGATGTGGAATCATTATATACCTCTATTCCACACGTCTGGGGACGGAGAGCTGTGGCCCATTTTTTGGAGATATACTTCCCTGAAATGGAGACTCAAAATGAATTTATATCGGACCTGTTGGAGTTTATGCTGACCCATAACTGTTTTCAGTTCCTGGGTTCCTTCTATCAGCAAATATGTGGTACCTCCATGGGAGCACCCTGGGCCCCGGCATTTGCATGTTTACATCTAGGGTTATGGGAAGAGGAGTTGGTATATCCCTCCACTCCCTATAAGCAACATGCAATAAAATGGTTGCGATACATTGATGATGTCCTGATGGTTTGGGATGGAGGTATAGATGAGCTAAAAAAATTCATGGAATTTCTAAACGAGAATGATAGGAATATCAAACTTACTTACACAGTAGATAGAGAGGTAATAACATTTTTGGATCTATCGATTTCTATCTACGGAAATAAATTAGTCACCAAATCGTTTAGAAAGGAAACAGCGGCCAATACACTTTTACATGCTAATAGCTATCACCCAAAAAGTTTAAAACAGGGAATACCCATTGGTCAGTTTCAGAGAATAAAAAGGAACTGTACAGAAGAGGCTGAATATAGAAATGAATCTATTCAGCTCTACAAGAGGTTTAGAGAAAGAGGTTATTCACATAGAACCCTAAGAAGAGCAAAAAGAAGAGCCCTTGGTAGAACAAGAGAGGAGCTTATAAATAAATCAAAATCAAAGGCAGGGGCGAATTCGGCAAATCAACCGGTAAGATTCATAACTAAATTTGGACAACAATGGGGGGAAGTTAAGAAGGCCCTGGACTCTCACTGGTACTTACTAACTCAAAATCCACAGATAGCAAGAGTTGTAGGGGAGAGCCCCCAAATGGTAGCGAAAAGGGCTCGGAACTTAAATGATATATTAGTACAATCAGAGTTTCAGAGGGCACCACAAAGAAATTGGTTAACTAGGAGGACTGGCCTATGTGGTATGTTCCCATGTGGCCACTGCCAAATTTGTCCATTTGTACATAAGTCTAATCAGTTCTTCAACAATGATAAATCTAAGGCATTCCAGATACGAAGCTTTATTAATTGCTCCAGTAGTAGAATAATATACATGATAGAATGTCCATGTAAAAGATGTATATAGGAAAAACAAAAAGGAACCTCAGGACTAGGATTGGTGAACACCTGAGAGATATCAGAAATGAAAATAGGAATGTAAGAAAGGGAGAGAAAGAGAACCCACTGGCACAACACTTCAAAGAAGTACACGGGGGTAAAACAGAAGGTTTGAAAGTGAAAGGGATTTTCCTGCTGAATATTTCAGCTCGTCGGGGGGACTTTGATAAAGTCCTCCTACAAAAAGAAAAATTCTGGATTTATACCCTGGGTGCACTTGTCCCATATGGTCTAAACACAGAACTCAATTTTGGAGTTTTTTTGAATTGAATTTCTTGGAACCTTTAATATACCTTGAGTTATAACCTGTACTGGGGCACTATATATGGGAATGAAATATTGGTTTATCTGGAGAAGGTATGAATCTAACTATGTGATTCTCCTTATTCCCACTATACATTAAACTCCTATAATAATTAGATCAATATTAAAATTAGGAAATTGAACCCTGTCTGGATGTCTCCCTCTTTGAATAATAATCACTATAATAATAAGTTCTTTCCAGTATCCTCTTCAAAGATGATCTGATTTACAGTAATATGGTCTCCCCTTGCTATTACCAGCAGTCAATTTAAATTTAATATATGTGTTTTAATTCACTTTGGATATTTCAAATGTAGTGATACTCTTTCAACACAAGATGGCGAGGTGGAGATTCTTTGGTATGCAATGAGTGCACCATATAAGGCAAAGGACTGAAGTCCCCTCCCAGTTCTGACGAAGTCTGCGGTGATTGGCGGACGAAACGCGTCAACGTATTGACGTCACTACGCTCGGCGTCTTCACAGGGTGCGGCGCCCACGAGGTGGGAAGGAACGGCGGTGTCACAGCTCCTTGCTAGGAAGGCACGAGGCCCTCTGAAAAACTACCATAAGGCTACTATTACAGCGGCTCGCAAATGGCAATCCCCCAGGGGAATATACCTTCCACCGGTGGCAAGTTATTTAAGCTTACAGCTGTTTAGATTTATAGAGCATTTATGGAGTTAAGAAGGCATGTTATACGGGCCTAATTTACCCTGCATACTCGGGGAATTTTTTGGAAATCCTCTCTGGAGGATAATATATATATATATATATATACACGCTATCCTATTTTTTGGCACTGTATGCTGTGACATAGCCATATCCTAATGAAACTGCTTCAATTCTCTCAGATTGAGTAATTTTTGGAAACCCTTCATTGGGTATATAGACTCAGGTACACACGGCCTGCTATATATACACTATATGTGTCTGGAATTTACGTATTGTGACTACCTGGCTTCCCACCCCCTTATACACCTCTAAACAAGCATCAATGACCTGATCCTATTTCAAGTCGACGGGAGTCTTCTTGATCTTTATTGATGGTAATATACTCATACTGTGGTTCTTATTTTCAGGGGTTACTTGATGCCTGTGATATATACACTTATCTTTTTATATATATCCTCAGAATCATCTGGTACTGTGGACTTTGTTTCATTTGGGGTGGCTACCCAGGAAGTCCCTACATTTGAGAAGCCGGTATGACAGTCTCATAACTGAGAAGGTAATAGAAGTGTCCACGAATTACTGTAGAGGGAGGCTTGGTGAGGCTTGGATGCGATTCAGCTCCTACATTTTCTTATACACATTGTGTATTTTTGTATTCCAGCTTCCATATACCAGGAGGCTCCTGACATATATTGGGAACATATCTGCTGAATACATGGCTTATTCCAATATAAGCTGGAAATCCATGGAAATCTAGGCGAAACTACCTCACCATTACTCTATATTGCCTTATATGGTGCTCTACTTGCTAAGATGACCCTATAATGAAGACGCCAAGTGCTTTTTAACATGATTTTATTTTGTTTGACATGTTCACCGTGCTCATGTTTAACCTCCTTATGATCTATGTGATCAAATAAAGTATTGCCTGGATTTTTTGAATTCATACTACTCCGCGTGGATCATTTAGTAACCTTCTTTTTTCAGGTAGGAGTGCCCTTGTCACACTACCATATTGTTTGGTATGCATTTTCTTGGGTTTATGGATCCACACTTGTATAAGTGAGTCGGAGATATGACAATGACACCAGCTATTTGTGTCATTTTAGGTGGCTTGTTTCTGTTCTATTTTTGTGACATATGAATAGGGAAACCTACTCAGCAAAGGCAGAGCAATAAAAACCCGAGAGGAATCGAACAGTTCCCTACAAAAAAAAAACACTTTTTAAAGAAGAATTAAACATGGTTTCTAGAGATATTTTTTCGCAAAAGCAGGCTGATGGTTGATGTCTAAAGATTAGTAAATAATACCATAGTCTACCTTATATCTAGAAAGTGTTGTACTGTAAAATATTTCTAGTAGGAGGTAAATCCAAGAATACGACACCTACTATGGTAAATAAACCAGTGTGTGAGTACCTTGTTTGTTCCCTGCCTCTGCACAGAATCGATTTCTGTATATAACAAGTTAATGTTATTATACTGTTGATAAGAGAACGTTAATTCATGGAGACAGTGTCTGCAATGTCCTCATCTCTGCAAGCAGTTAATGTCATTGCTGCCCTTTAAATCACATTAGCCAATGATGTGTTAGCAACAGGGTAATAAGAAACACACCCTCTATCTTTTTTCCAGGAAGCAATTTGTCTTTTTAACTGCTGGACCATTTTCTAGAAATAAAAAAAATAAAAAAATCAGCCCAAAAGTATTGTTTCATATTTTTAAAACTTTGATAACGAGATTAAAATCCAAGTATGTCGAGCATGAAATTACTGACTCAAGAATAAAATTTGTTTAAGAAATGTTAAATTATTTTCAGTGCAGTCCTTAAGCTGAGCTGAAGCTCTGAAGTCACCATTGAAATATGAAGCCGTTTAAAAGCATGGCAAATGTAATTTCATTGTGTATTAGATATGGTTGAACAGGTTGGATTTTAGACCTTGACGTAAATTGTCGGGATTCACAGCGCTGAAGCAGATATTCTGACAGTGTGGCTGTCTTGCATTGAAGGGGTCTGTAATAACTTTGTTTATTGGTACGGGCCAGCAAGTTCTCTAATATTATTTTCAACAACTATCTACTTTGGTGACATGTAGATTTTCTATAGGGGCTATGCCTAGGTCACAAGATTCTTTGGTACCAGTAGTTAAATAGAATGCCCCCAATTACTTTGCAGTACTTTAAAGGGATACTTCACCCTTACCAAAAAACTTTCTATGCAGGTAAGGGGTGTCTGTAGATAAATACAAACTGTGCAGCTTTGACCAAAGTTGAATAATGTCCTAAAGGTGTAGGCCATTTACATACCTCCTGAAGCCTGATTGAAAAACTCCCATATATCACATCATCATGTTCTGCCTTGTTGGTCGGACTTTGCTAAGTCTCCTAGCTCAGTGTTTCTCAACCTTTTTTCAGTCAAGGAACCCATTAAAATTATAGACAATCTTGAGGCACTCCATTCTAAAATGGGGTGCCTCAACACTGTCCATAATTTTAACAGGGCACCCCGTTCTACAATAAGAAAAACTATTCTAATAGTTTTATATAACGCAGCAACATCCACACATGTAGCACACCCAACATTAGAGGTGATTTATTCTTCCTAAGCAAATTCACTTTTGCATACTGGTACTGAGCAGTATTCCAGTGTTTCTCTTCTCCCTCAGTTTTTCTCCATCACTGAGCTAATGTGACCACTAGCACTGATGGATAGGAGCAGAGGAGGGTCAAACAAGGATGCTGTGCAGGCAGCTGACATCAACCATATCATCTGATGATGTCACAATCATCTGAGGTTGCCACAATGTATGTATTAATATTTTGTACCTGGTGAGCCAAAGGGAAGCTGAAGATAAGTAGTTAGTGCCACTGCAGTGATAGCTGCAATCTTCAGGGTGTTGCTCAGGTTTTGTGCAATTGCCTTCTCTGCACACAGAAGTTTGCATGGCCCCACTTTCATTCATAGAACACCTTGCTAGGGGCAGTGATATTCCGATCTCCACCTTGTCCAGTTAGAGAATATCTGTAGAAGTGCCAGCTATTACAGTGACCCATCAACCTCATCAGATATGAGATATGCATACTAACATTGTGCCAAGCTGGACAAAGGAAAGTATGCAATACAGAACATTCCTGGAGTCCAGCTGTAAGTAAAACCCCTACAAAAATAATTTCTGCTCAATGCCAGCTTCTAATACCAAGGGTGTACTTACTTTTACTACAGTACACCATTGCATCAAGCGATTTTTGTTTATTAAATGATTGAAAAGGAAAATGTTGCTTGTGTTTTTATTAAATAATATCACCTCTATCTGTAGGTACTGTCTGGACGAAGTTCTAATATTTGTTCAAATACTGTATGTTGCAAAAAGTCACCAATTTCCATGGAGTGTACTTACATTTATGTGACTATATATTGAACCAGTGTCCATCTAGTCCTGAGATTTACAAAGCCCTCCCTGACAGCAGACTCAGGTTGGTGATCTGACTTTTTTTTTTTTTTTTATCAAACTAAGTGCACACCTGACTGATCCTTAAAGTGGAACTAAACTGTTAAAAAGCTGAAAGCAGGCACCTGTTAATTGCAGAAGAGACATACTATGAGACACATACTCACCTGCCTGCTCGTAGCCTTTAATAGCATCCCAGGCTAAGTCCGTAAAGTTCAATATTGAGTTGGCCCACCCTTTGCAGCTATAACAGCTTCAACTCTTCTGGGAAGGCTGTCCACAAGGTTTAGGAGTGTGTCTATGGGAATGTTTGACCATTCTTCCAAAAAGGGCATTTGTGAGGTCAGGCATTGATGTCGGACGAGAAGGCCTGGCTCGCAGTCTCCATTCTAATTCATCCCAGAGGTCTTCTATGGGGTTGAGGTCAGGACTCTGTGCAGGCCAGTCAAGTTCCTCCACCCCAAACTCGCTCATCCATGTCTTTATGGACCTTGCTTTGTGCACTGGTGCGCGGTCATGTTAGAACAGGAAGGGGTCATCCCCAAACTCTTCCCACAAAGTTGGGAGCATGAAATTGTCCAAAATGTCTTGGTATGGTGACACCTTAAGAGTTCCCTTCACTGGAACTAAGGGGCCAAGTCCAACCCCTGAAAAACACCCACAATAATTCCCCCTCCACCAAACTTTACGCTTGGCACAATGCAGTCAGGCAAGTACCGTTCTCCTGGCAACCCCCAAACCCAGACATGTCCATCAGATTGCCAGACAGAGAAGCGTGATTAGTCACTCCAGAGAACATGTCTCCACTGCTCTACAGTCCAGTGGTGGCGTGCTTTATGCCACTGCATCCGATGCTTTGCATTGTACTTGGTGATGTAAGGCTTGGATGCAGCTGCTCGGCAATGGAAACCCATTCCATGAAGCTCTCTATGCACTGTTGTTGTGCTAATCTGAAGGCCACCACACGTAGTTTGGAGGTCTTTAGATATTGACTCTGCAGACAGTTGGCGACTTCTGCACACTGTGCACTTCAGCATTCGCTGACCCCGCTCTGTCATTTTACATGGCCTACCACTTCATGGCTCAGTTGCTGTTGTTCCAAGTTGTTTCTACTTTGTAATAATACCACTAAAAGTTGACTGTGGAATATTTAGTAGCCAGGAAATTTCACAGATGCACAGGTGGCAACCTATCACAGTACCACACTTGAATTCATGGAGCTCCTGACAGTGACCCATTCTTTCACAAAAAGAAGCAGTAAAAGCAGTCTGCATGCCTATTTGCTTGATTTTATACACCTGTGGCTATTGAGGTGATTGGAACACCTGAATCCAATGATTTAGAGGGGTGTCCCAATACTCTTGGCAATATAGTGTATACAGTGCCTTGAAAAAAGTATTCATACCCCTTGAAATTTTCCACATTTTGTCATGTTACAACCAAAAACGTAAATGTATTTTATGTGATAGACCAACACCAAGTGGCACATAATTGTGAAGTGGAAGGAAAATGACAAAGGAAAGAAAATTGTAAAATGTATGACCAGCCTAACACTACCAGGTTAAACATGGACTCAAACTACCTATACAGAAAATCCCAACTTGACACCGTCTACCTAAAAAAACAGCAAGACTGTTATCACATATCACATATCACATTTCCTTGGTTCTGTACTTGTATAAGAAGTTGTAAAAACTAAAAGCTAAATTTGGTAATAAAGAGAGGCTGGATACTGCCACCACCTAGTGGACGTTTGGGGATTTTGCTTTTTTTTTTTTTTTTTTTTAAATCTCACACATACAGAGCTCATTCTTATGATGGCCATATACACTTTGATTTTATTATTTGATTAATGTGCAGTTTGATTATTCTATGAGTGATCAACAGGGCCTGTGTACAAGGTGTTATTTTCCATCATTTAAAACACAGGTCAGCAGATTCCCTTTTAACTCAATGGTTTTGGATGACAGTTCTGAGGCTGTGTTTGACCAGCTTTGCATTCCTGCAGACGCACATCCTCTTATCCTGCACTTGCTGAATGGACAGCAAGCCAAACACAGACTTTTGCTGTTGCTTTTGAAACACATGCGTTTGAGCACTGTTGCGACAGAATTACACTGTTTGACAGCAACGCTTGTTTACTCAAATCCATAGTTAGTGAGCAGAACTGACTGGTAGTTAGGGCAATTCATAAAGAAAAGGCTGTGCTGTGAAAAACAATATTTACAATCTGTATGTGTAACAACTGTACCTTATATCATCAACAAAACAACTCAAATAATTCAGTAGTGTTAGAAACAAACAAGTCCATATACACTGCTCAAAAAAATTAAAGGAACACTTTTTAATCAGAGTATAGCACCAAGTCAATTAAACTCCTGGGATATTGATCTGGTCAGTTAAGTAGCAGAGGGGGTTGTTAATCAGTTTCAGCTGCTTTGGGGTTAATGGAACAACAGGTGCACTAAATGGACAACAATGAGACGACCCCCAAAACAGGAATGGTTTTACAGGTAAAGCCCACTGACATTTTTTTCCCTACTCATCTTTTCTTACTGTTTTTCACTAGTTTTGCATTTGGCTAGGGTCAGTGTCACTACTGGTAGCATGAGGGGATACCTGGACCCTACAGAGGTTGCACAGGCAGTCCAACTCCTCCAGGACGGCACATCAATACGTGCCATTGCCAGAAGGTTTGCTGTGTCTCCCAGCACAGTCTCAAGAGCATGGAGGAGATTCCAGGAGACAGGCAGCTACTCTAGGAGAGCTGGACAGGGCTGTAGAAGGTCCTTAACCCATCAGCAGGCCCGGTATCTGCTCCTTTGTGCAAGGAGGAACAGGATGAGCACTGCCAGAGCCCTACAAAATGACCTCCAGCAGGCCACTGGTGTGAATATCCCTGACCAATCAATCAGAAACAGACTTCATGAGGGTGGCCTGAGGGCCCAATGTTCTTTAGTTGCCATGTGCTCACTGCCCGACACCATAGAGCTCAAATTGGAATTTGCCAGTGAACACCAGAATTGGCAGTTCCGCCACTGGCACCCTGTGCTTTTCACAGATGAGAGCAGGTTCACCATGAGCACATGTGACAGATGTGAAAGGGTCTGGAGGAGCCGCAGAGAATGTTATGCTGCCTGTAACATCATTCAGCATGACCGTTTTGGTGGTGGGTCAGTGATGGTCTGGGGAGGCATATCCATGGAGGGACACACATACAGTACACCTACCTCCTGGAGAGTGTTCTTGATCTGGCCAACTGTTGTGAAGGGTGTTCTCTTCACCAGGGAAAGAATTCTTCGGTCATCCACCACAGTTGTTTTCCGTGGTCTTCCGGGTCTTTTGGTGTTGCTGAGCTCACCAGTGTGTTCCTTCTTTTTAAGAATGTTCCAAACAGTTGTTTTGGCCACGCCTAATGTTTTTGCTATCTCTCTGATGGGTTTGTTTTGTTTTTTCAGCCTAATGATGGCTTGCTTCACTGATAGTGACAGCTCTTTGGATCTCATCTTGAGAGTTGATAGCAACAGATTCCAAATGCAAATAGCACACTTGAAATGAACTCTGGACCTTTTATCTGCTCATTGTAATTGGGATAATGAGGGAATAACACACACCTGGCCATGGAACAGGTGAGAAGCCAATTGTCCCATTACTTTTGGTCCCTTAACAAGTGGGAGGCACCTATGCAAACTGTTGTAATTTCTACACCGATCACCTGATTTCGATGTAAATACCCTCAAATTAAAGCAGACAGTCTGCAGTTAAAGCACATCTTGTTCGTTTCATTTCAAATCCATTGTGGTGGTGTATAGAATTGTGTCGATGTCCCAATATTAATGGACCTGACTGTACCTTCACAGGCTAGACAATGGCACCCTGACTGCCATTAGGTATCGGGATGAAATCCTTGGACCCATTGTCAGAACCTTCGCTGGTGCAGTGATTCCTGGGTTCCTCCTGGTGCATGACAATGCCCGACCTCATGTGGCAAAAGTATGCAGGCAGATCCTGGAGGATGAAGGAACTGTTACCATTAAATGGCCCCCACGCTCGCCTGATCTAAATCCAATAGAACACCTCTGGGATATGTTTTGGTCTATTTGACGCCACCAGGTTGCACCTCAGACTGTTCAGGAGCTCAGTGATGCACTGTTCTAGATCTGGGAGGAAATACCCCAACACACCATCTGTCATCTCATTAGGAGCATGCCCCGACGTTGTCAGGAATGCATACAAGCATGTGGAGGCCATACAAACTACTGAGTACCATTTTGAGTTGCTGCAATGAAATTTCAGCAAAATGGACTAGCCTGCTGCATCATTTTTTCACTTTGATTTTCGGGGTACCTTTAATTTTATTCCTCTGTAGGTTGATAACTTTCTTTCCATCAAACGATGGGGCATCCTTACGTTCCTAACACATTACCCAGTCCATATCAGTATAGATATCCAGCATGATATTTTTCCCCATTGAGATCTGATGTGTTTTCAAAGTTCCTTTAATTTTTTGGAGCAGCACAATTCCTGTGCAAGACAAAGTGCATAAACTCCCAGCAAGTACTGATGACACGTGCAAATGGAAAACCTCCACTATGATGAGACAGCTATAATTATGCTCTCACCTCATTATACTGACCCCTACCACAAAGGTCAATATGCACTCAAGTCTGCAACTCCTCTAATTGATCAAAGCAACACTCCAACAGCTCACTGTCTCCCACATGGCAAAACACAATGGCATAGTGCTCACTGATGTTTTATTTAAATATCCTTTAATGGCACCCCAAATGCGATGCGATTCTGCCGTGATTATCACACAATCAGATGGTAGCAAACTGCATCTTTAAAAATCACGTGAAGCTTGTCACCCGAAAAGGAGCTGAAGCTTCTTCTCTAGTGACAAACATGTATAGGGCAGCCCATGAAGTGAATAGGCTGCCCTATGTGCGACAAGTGAAATCGTATGCAAATCGCTCAACCAAAATTGCACCCGGGAACACTTGTTTTCACTACGCAAAAGTGTAAATGCAGCATAATATCAAAATAGAAAAATCTACGGACAAGGTCAGTAGTTTATGATTTTATGCATCTATTCACCTGTTTACATGATTGTTAAGTGTGCTTTTTTTTATAAGCAAGATCATACTGCCATTAAGACTCAGCATAGAAATCAGTAAATTAATTAGGACCATGTGCGTGAGCCCTTCTGGACATATTTATAAAGCAGAAAATCTGACATTCACTGTAGGGGAATCTTCTAGATGCAGGTGTTCTTAATGATGGTGATTGATTCCACATCAATGAAGGTTTACTGAAAGTCACATTCACTGCTTTATGATCATATATGGATCTTATGGTGCGTTCTCTCAAGCTAGGCAGAGCATGTACAGTTTGCTTTTGTATTCTAATCTTTGCATGTATTAGGTTTGTACCGTGTTACAGCTACTTCAAGTTTTGTCAAAGAACACATGTATTATTGTGCCTACAATTTTGGGAAAAGCTCAGATGAATGTGTCTACTGGTTTGAAATAGCACTGCTAAATTAGTTGAAAATCTCCCACTGAGATAATTGATGTCCCACTGAGGTAAATTATAGCAATTCATAAGATCTGACTACACAACCAGGAGCTTCTGTAGATTCCCCTGCTGGGAAAGCTCTGATCTCCAAGCAAAGTACACTAAAGTAGGTTTAGAGGTGAAAATGTCCTTTAATATGTGTAAAGAGGACCTGTTCCTTTTAGGACATTCTAGCAGAATGGGGGCTCGTCCAAACAGCACATGATTTTTTTATGTAGTTGAACTTGTCTGGTCTATGTGATAAAATATGACCCAGAGCCGAAAAACATCCCCGAATTATTAATAACATCTGTTATGGAAGCAAAAGCCTGAAACAAGACAAATCAGTGACCATAAAAGTCTCTTCTAATTGTTAAAGGGTGATGATGCCTTAAAAACAGATTCACTCTTCCATCACAGCTAAATGAGACAACCCTCACCTGCTGCTCCCCCCAAAAAAAAAAAACAGACACCCTCACAGTCAAATGCCTTAAAGGGTGCAATAAGCAGTTCCAGGGATATGCCCCTGTGCATACTGCTTTGCGTAGAGGATGCTACTGCTCACCCTAGAGAAGGTAACATTTTTCAAGATGGTAGGCAGGGGTATGCAACTGCAGAACTCCAGTCGTGAAACTACAAATCCCATCATGTCTCTGTGTGTCATGCCTATAAGTGCTGTCAGAGACTTGCAATGCCTAATGGAACTTGTAGTTACATGACAGTGCCAAATTTGCCTACTCCTGGCCTAGAGGCAGCCAAAACGTCTTAGATTGTAAGCTCCCAGGATCAGGCCCTCCTAACCCTCTTGTATTGAACTGTATCGTCTCTCGATATATTGCAAAGCGCTGAGCAAACTGTTGGAGCCATATTAAATCCTGTATAATAATAAAAATGTCTCCAGGGCTGCTGACATTGTGGATGTTAGGCCTGATTCACACGGCATTTCATCTCCAGATGCAGACAGAATCCAGCGGATTCCTGCTACTGGAATCACAGGTACCTGCAGACAGATGCAGCTACACATGCCTAATGGAACTTGTAGTTACATGACAGTGCCATATTTGCCTATTCCTGGCCTAGAGGCAGCCAAAACGTCTCCAGGGCTGCTGACATTGTGGATGTTAGGCCTGATTCACACGGCATTTCATCTCCAGATGCAGACAGAATCCAGCGGATTCCTGCTACTGGAATCCCAGGTACCTGCAGACCGATGCAGCCACACATGCCTAATGGAACTTGTAGTTACATGACAGTGCCACATTTGCCTACTGCTGGCCTAGAGGCAGCCAAAACGTCTCCAGGGCTGCTGACATTGTGGATGTTAGGCCTGATTCACACGGCATTTCATCTCCAGATGCAGACAGAATCCAGCGGATTCCTGCTACTGGAATCCCAGGTACCTGCAGACCGATGCAGCCACACATGCCTAATGGAACTTGTAGTTACATGACAGTGCCAAATTTGCCTACTCCTAGCCTAGAGGCAGCCAAAACGTCTCCAGGGCTGCTGACAGTGTGGATGTTAGGCCTGATTCACATGACATTTCAACTCCAGCTGCAGACAGAATCCAGCGGATTCCTGCTACTGGAATCACAGGTACCTGCAGACAGCTGCAGCCACACATGCCTAATGGAACTTGTAGTTACATGACAGTGCCATATTTGCCTACTGCTGGCCTAGAGGCAGCCAAAACGTCTCCAGGGCTGCTGACATTGTGGATGTTAGGCCTGATTCACACGGCATTTCATCTCCAGATGCAGACAGAATCCAGCGGATTCCTGCTACTGGAATCCCAGGTACCTGCAGACCGATGCAGCCACACATGCCTAATGGAACTTGTAGTTACATGACAGTGCCATATTTGCCTACTGCTGGCCTAGAGGCAGCCAAAACGTCTCCAGGGCTGCTGACATTGTGGATGTTAGGCCTGATTCACACGGCATTTCATCTCCAGATGCAGACAGAATCCAGCGGATTCCTGCTACTGGAATCCCAGGTACCTGCAGACCGATGCAGCCACACATGCCTAATGGAACTTGTAGTTACATGACAGTGCCAAATTTGCCTACTCCTAGCCTAGAGGCAGCCAAAACGTCTCCAGGGCTGCTGACAGTGTGGATGTTAGGCCTGATTCACATGACATTTCAACTCCAGCTGCAGACAGAATCCAGCGGATTCCTGCTACTGGAATCACAGGTGCCTGCAGACAGCTGCAGCCACACAGGGAGCAATCACCTCCGCATATCTACACTGACTGCCATGGACCTATGTGTATCTGAACCCTGGAAACAGTAGGGCTGGTTTACTAAAGGAGTGGAGAATAAATTGCGTGGATATTCACTTCGGTTATCCAACCATGTAAACAAGATATTCCCGCTTAATTATTTCATCTGCACATGATTGTGTATTCAAAGTAAAAAAGAATATGCTTTCACATAATTGGATAATTGAATATTCACACCATTTTGTGAGTAAAATTCTTAATTTTAGTGAACCAGCTTCATTATGTGTATGTTTCAGGCTCAGCAAGCAAGATCAGGATTGTCAAGGTGCATGGCTAAAGCTGGCCATACTTAGTTCAAATTTCAGCTGGTTCCTGAGAATTGGATGAAAATTAAAGTGATGTTAACACCCTGGTCACATCAAACTCTACTTTGAAATCGTGCAACTTACAGTGAAGTCGTATGATTTCAAAGTTGGATGACATGCTGATTTCATGTACAATTTGTAAGACATCTGATCTGTAAGACAACAGAGGTCTATGCAAATCGCACCAAAAGTAGTACATGCACTACTTTAGAAATCGGTGCGGCTCCGACCATGTTGAAACTGCACCGATATGACCGCTCTAATTGCGGACAATAGGTTGCGATTTGGCATGCAAGTCCCATGGCATGAAATTGCATGCTAATTCGCATCTAGTGTGACCGGGGTCTAAAGGTTTATTACAAAAAAAATAACAAACATGTTATTCTTACTTGCTCTGTGTAAAGGTTTTGCACAGAGCAGCCCTGATGCTCTTCTTCTCGGGTCCCCCGCTGGGGCTCCTGGCTCCTCCTCCCTTGACCAGTGCCCCCAATAGCAAGCTTCTTGCTATGGGGGCACTGGTGCGTGCTCGCTTCCAAGCCCTTCTCTATGCGTACATAGAGCCACAACTTGGTCCCATTCCCGCTTTCTCCTCATTGGCTCACAGGCTGTGATTGACAGCAGTGGGAGTCAATGGTCCCAATGCTGTGTCTTAGCCAATGAGGAGAGAGAGAGAGACAAGGGACAGCCGAGGCTTCCATACACATCATGGGATAGAGAGGACTCAGGTACTTATTAGGAGGGCTGAGGGGGGAAGCTGAACACAGAAGGTCTTTTAAAAATTCTTCAGCCTTTAGAACCACTTTAAGCCATGGGTGGTCCTTATGACACCATCCAGCTCAATACTCTTTGAATCAAAGGAGCAGGCCGGGGAAAAAAAAGTCAGCAGGCACTGTTTGGGTATTCTGACAGCTGCGAGTGATGGCAGAACACAATAGCTGGTAGCAAAAGATTTGTCTGTCCACACTGTTTAGGCTTCATGTACACAAGCAGCTGCTAAAGTCGAGTTTAGGAGCTTTTGGCATTTGTTTTGCCAAAGTTCCTAAACTCAACTCCATAAAAGCCTATGTGTCCATGTACGCATAGGCTTTTAGCAGAGTTTAAGAGCTGCCGTGTTTAGGCGAGGTTAAACCTCTCACTCCAGAATGGGAAAGAATGGCGTTCAGGATAGGAACTTTTTGACCGCCAAACGAAGGAAAACGCGGTAGAATGCGGCAACCGCAGTACCGCATTTTTGCGTTTCCCTGTGGTCAAAAGTAGGCTCGTGTACAGCCTTAGTATGGATGGGGGAATCTATGGATTTACATGTATGTTCAGCTTAAGAGCTAAGCTCTTTTAACAACACCCTTTTTACTGACTATGGAAGAGTTTTTTGGTTCTTGGGAAAGCAACAGAGTGAAAATGTGTTATCTGTGGGATCTAGGTACCAATGACATATGAAAAAAATAAAATCTCTAAATAATACTTAGTTGTTTAAAGATACCTAAAACTGCCAGTAGACATCAAGATTCCACACACTACAGAAACCCACTTTGCTTGAATGGTAAAAAGAAAGCGTTAAATGATCTAGTTTAAGAAAAACCACTTTAGCTTCTTGGACTTTTTGGTTAATAGTTAGGTTTACAAAACCTCTGTAGACAAAGACAGGATATCACTCTCTCCACTACCAACATTATCCACTTAAAATGTATTGAAACTGTGGCGGACAGCAGAAATATTATTTTATTTTTGTGTTGTTTTGTTAACACATGTGGCCAACAGTCAGCTTGTCTGCTTTGTTTATAATTTGAAGTTCCTGTACCCCGCAGGGGGTGGGAGGTGAGAGTTATCCCAGTAGGGAGCACAGACAGCATGGTGTCTTGTGGCTGTGAAAAGCCAGACGTGTTGGCACCGGGAGCTTGGTCAATTGAAAGGGCCATATACTGTCCCTATATGGGGAGAAGGACTCTTAGAATGCATTGAACTGTGCTTTGCTTTGTGCACTGCTGGGACTTGTGGTCCTATATTGCCTGTGTAGTCTTGAAGACACACAACCGTCTGAAGACCCGTGAGGAGTTGGTGCCTATCTGCCTAGACTTCCTCTGCTGAGGCCACTGCTGGCTGGCGAGTCCCTTGATTGCTACCCTGTGAACTGCCCTCTGCTGAGTGCCCGGACCTCCTGCCTGCCAGAGCTGCCTTCTGCTGTGTACCCTGATTACCCTGCCTGCCAGCCTGCCCTCTGCTGTGTGCCTGGACATACCCATTGCTGGCCAGCCTGCCCTCTGCTGTGTGCCTGGACCTACCCATTGCTGGCCAGCCTGCCCTCTGCTTTGTGCCCGGATTACCCATTGCCTGCCTGAACTGCCCCCTGCTGTGTGCCCGGACTTACCCATTGCCCGCCAGCCTGCCCTCTGCTGTGTGCCCGGATTACCCATTGCCTGCCTGAACTGCCCCCTGCTGTGTGCCCAGACTTACCCAATGCCTGCCTCAATTGCCCCCTGCTGTGTGCCCAGACTTACCCAATGCCTGCCTCAACTGCCCCCTGCTGTGTGCCCGGACTTACCCATTGCCTGCTTGAACTACCCTCTGCTGTGTGCCCGGACTTACCCATTGCCTGCCTGAACTGCCCTTCTGCTGTGTGTGCCGGACTTAACCCTTGCTATACCGATCAAGTGCCCCCCAAATCCCTCAATAAAAGCCTTGTGTTTCCACTGCTCTCCGCTTGTGTTCTGTCCCACCTACACCTCCGTCACAGAAACCCAAGAACAAAACTATAATATACTGTAACTTATCAGTTCTTAGAGGTGGTTTCTGCATTAATTTTCTTATTTTCTTTCCAGACAATGCTGACTGGCTGTACTGTATCTATGGAGTAACCCCTAGTTGAAGGTTACAGAACACCTTCCCCACAGTTGCCAACATTTAAGAAAAATTTTTAGGAACACTTTTTTTCCTGTATGTCCAGAAAGACAGTGTAGGCGGAGCAGTATGTTAAATAGGGGTGGGGCATCCATTCTTGGGTGTGGCCTAACACAAAAAAGTGGAGTGCTTTGCGCGCCGTAACAAAAAATGTGTGTGGTTTAACTTACACTAAATATTGGGCGTGGCTCAAAGGGGGTGTGGTTAAATAGAGTCTGAGATTCTCTTGGGCTCTCCCCATGCAATTTTGCTCTCCACCCCAACATCTCAAAAATAAATACACAATCATAAACTTATCTTAAAAAAACTTAATGGAAACATGAAGAACTGGTTCACACTCACTGATTGGTTGCTAGAGGTTACAGTGCATCATTACCGCTCACTGATTGGTTTCTAGAGGTTACTGCAGTTAGTACAGGACTATGGTCTGAGACTGCAGGCGCACTACAGGAGAGAGTCGGACTGCAGGTGTAGTACAGGAGAGGGCCAGAGTACAGGGGTAGTATAAAGGAGGGTCAGAGACTGCAGGAGTAGTACAGGAGAGAGTCAGAGACTTTGGCTGTAGTACAGGAATTGATCAGAGACTGCAGGGGTAGTCAGGGGCGGACTGACAACACATGGGGCCCCCGGGCAACAGGGGATCATGGGGCCCCTGTATCCTTGCCCACACTCAAACCACACCCAAAAAAGCCTATGAAAGGTACCAGGGGCATCTCATGGGGTCCCTTACCGACCCGGGCCCTCAGGCAGTGCCCGAGTTTCCAAATGGTCAGTCCACCCCTGGGGTAGTACAGGAGAGGGTCAGAGACTGCGGGGGGGGGGGGGGGGGGGTAATTATTACCTGAGAGGAGCTAATATTTTGAGGGGGAGGGGGAGAAGCAGGTGAGGGTTGTCTCGTTTGGCTGTGATGGAGAAGTGAGTCTTTTGTGTTTGTTTTTGGGTGGGAGGAGAAACATTACCCCCCCAAAACCTCCACCCGCTGCTCCCCCCCACAAAAAAAAGCTTGCTCCTGTCTCAGGCCATAAACCTCTCTGTTGTGTCTTCCTGTCTGCAGGCCTCCTGAGTCCTCTCTGCCCAACAAACAGGTGTGTAGGAGCCCGCCCTGCCGCAGCTTCCTCTCTGCCTCACACATGCTCCCTACAACTGTAGAGGCTAAAGGCAGGCTGAAGAGGTCACCCCTCAGCTGGCCACACCCCCTCACAGTCGCCCAATCAGGAACGAGAGGCGGGCATCAGCAGGCATCACATGACTCCCTGACATTTTTGATTGGCAGTCCCAGAAAGGGAGAGGTGATCAGACACTGGACAGGCTCAGAGGATATCGGTGTACAGCATCGCCAGCAGCAAGCAGCCGTATCAGTGTGACAGGACAGAGCTGACTGTCCAGGACAAATCTAAATTTTTGGGACTCTACCTGGGACAAGAACTCTTCACCACCCCATAACACACAATGGAGGAGTTTTGTATTACACAGAGAGAATGCTGAACAATGCTGACTGATAACAGTTAGCAGAGGCTGATAGTACAGGAAATGATCAGCTTGCAAGATTTTTGCCAGATTCAATTGCATATATTTATATTTCAATATTTTTTTATTAAGAGATTGCAAAATGACAATTAGATCAGTTAAACAGAGGTCGTTTCACAGAATATCATTATGACAGAGATTTGAAATTCCACATCTGATTAGAAACCTTAAGGTGACCCATCGGCAGATGAGCAAACAATCTTATTATCTCAGATATATATGCAATTAGTGTCAGTGTATAAATAGTCAATGAGTTTGTTAGCTCTTACGTGGAAGCACTGACTAGGCTAGATACTGAGCCATGTGGATCAGAAATGAACTGTCAAAAGTCCTGCGTAACAAGGTAATGGAATATTTATTATGACTATTTATACACTGACACTAAATGCAATTTAAAAAGCCACATATGTGGGACATTGACCTCTAATTGGCATTTTAACCCGTGTCTGTCGCCTTGTGTGTCTGTACGAAGGCCAAACATTCCAGGGTATGTAAACTTTTGATCATGGCCATTTGGGTGATTTCTGTTATCATTATGATTTAAAAAGGAGCCAAACAACTATTTGATAATAAATGGCTTCAAATGATCATCATCTTTCAATAAAAGAGCATTTTTTGGCAAGATCAGTCATTTTTTCAATATCAATGACAAAATTTCTGCTAGGGTGTGCAAACTTTTGAGCACAACTGTATTTAACCATTTGCCGACTGCCCTATGGCCGAATGGCGGGCGGCAAATGTCATCAGTGTTCCGGGTGGACGCCATATGGCGTCCTCCTGCACATGCGCAGATTGCGCTCCTGCAGAGCGGCGCAGTGGTGCGATCTGTCACCGGCCGTGTACCTCGGACACAGCCGATGACAGATCTGAGTATCGGCCCCGTTGCCGGTACCATGTGACCTGCTGTGACCAATCACAGCAGGTCACATGACAGTTGTATACAATGGATGGCTTCATTCATGCCATCCATTGTATACTAGTGTCTAGCTGTGAATGGTCACAGCTAATCACATGCACATGTCATGTGATTAGCTGTGAATGGTCACAGCTAATCACATGCACATGTCATGTGATTAGCTGTGGCCAAATCACAGCTAAGCACAAACCCCCCCCCCCCCCAAAAAAAAAAAAAAACCCTGAATGAATCCATGTCATTCAGGTAAATGCTTGCTTATAGCAAAGTAATTCTTTGCTATAAGCAAATTGTGTAAAAAAAAAAAAAAATACTGATCACTTCCCCAAAATAGTACAATGACACTATGGTAACATTGTACTACTTTGGTCATAGGGAAATATGAAAAAAAACCTCTTAAAAAAAAAAAATTAATAAAAAATAATATATATATTATTAATATATATTAATAAATAATATATATTTTTTTTTTCATACTGTCACCACTCAGTGTCCCTGATCACCGCCATGCCAGTTATATGATGATGCTGTAGTGCACTGGTGACAATATGTAAAAAAAAATAGTGAAAGTAATTTGTTTAATTTTTTAATTTTCCGAAAAATTATGACAAAAAAAATACAACTTCAAAAAACTCGCCATGCCTCTTATGAACTACGGGACTGTCTACTTTGCAAAAAGGGGTCATTTGGGGGATATTTGTACTGTTCTGACATTCTTGGACCTCAAGAAATTAGATTGGCTGTCAGTACTTCAGGATTGATCAATATTCAGATCTATACCATAGTTTGTGAACTCTAGAACTTTCCTACAAACTAAAAAATACATCCTAATTTGGGTTATTTTCACCAAAAACATGTAGCAGAATACATCTCGGCCTAAATTTATGAAGAACAATTATTTATTTGCAAACTTTTATAACAGAAACAAAGAAAAACTTTTTTTTTTCAAAATTTTTGGTCTTTTTTTGTTAATTTAGCAAAAAATAAAAACCCCAGTGGTGATTAAATACCACCAAAAAAAAGCTCTAGTTGTGTGAAGAAAATGATAAAATTTTAGTTTGGGTACAATGTTGTATGACCGTGCAATTGTCATTCAAAGTGTGAGAGCGCTGAAACCTGAAAACTAGCCTGGGCAGGAAGGTGTAAAATTGCCCGGTATTGAATTGGTTAATGGACAAGGTATAAGAGAAGTTCATTGCAGGTTTACATTTTAAAGCAGAACTTCACCCAAAAGGGGAAGTTCTGATTTTCCACCTCCTCCATTACTCCATTACCTTCGGAAACTGTTTTTTTTGTTGGGGGGGGGGGGGGGGATAACTGGCTTTGGGAGGTACCCACTTCCGCTCAGATTGGGAATCCAAGTAGTTCAGCACTCCCCCTTTGCCCGCAGCCTTCTGGGACACATCACAGGTCCCAGAAGGCTATAAGACCATTCACAAAGGGCAATGTTGCTCGTGCATGTGTAGTGGGAAGCTGGCTGTGAAGTGCCAGGGACCTGAAAACCAGTCAGGTGGGGACAGCACTGGACCTTTGGACAGGTAAATGTCTGTTTGCTAAAAATCAGCAGCAGTATTTGTAGCTGTTGACTTTTAATTTTTTTGTTCCCAGGGTGAAGATCCTCTTTAATTTTGTTTGTGTTTAAAACATGCTGTCCTCAAAGTAAATCTGACATAGAAACTGCATTGTTTTATTTTATACGCAACACTGAAGAGTAAAAAGAGAAGTAAATAGGATTTGGAAGGAACCTACTCTTTTCTCCATGTCTGATTTGCCTTGTTCAGCCTGTAAAGCCTTCCTCATGCCAAAAGCCACGCTGCTTTCATATAGAGTCTGGTATGCTGAGATGGTCATGTGAATTTCATCGCGCACCCTCAGCAGCAGGACGCCACGCTCTGCACAGTTAATTGTCACTTGTCTAATAAGCTCATCTGGTGGTATAGTAAACAAACATATAACATTTTAAAATACTAAAAACAACTATTAACTAACATACCTAAAACAGGACGTGAGAAGAAAGCTCTGTAAATTAAATGAATCCCTTGGGACCCCCTGGTCACCAGAACTAGTGTCACCATTGGAAGATTTCCTCTCTACTACTGTTCTGGGGACAACCCAAAATTGAGGATTACCTTTTACTTTTACTATCAATTATAATGGTAAACAGGACACATAGAGAGGGTGACTCTTCCTAACTAAGGCAGAGGTAGCAATAAAACTGACATGGGTTCTAATCCATTTCCACTCTGTTCAAAACTAAAAAAAAAAAACTAAAAAAATAAAAAAGAAGTTTTGCCTTTATTTATACAAAAAAAAATAAAAAGGATTTTGCTTTAACAGTTCAAGCACCTCTGGCAGGGTTATGGGTTATCCGGACCCATGACACTTTAACTTTTATTTTTAAATGTGCAGAACACTATAGATAAATGACTTTGGATAGAAAAATGAATCCATTTACGTAATACTATTGTTACATGTATTACCCACATACAGTTATCAAAATGCAAAATGTTTCTGATAGTGGTCTTCAAAAGGCACTGCATTACATCTGTTTCTATAGATCCACGAACAGCAGACATTAAAATGTTACTAAACCCAGGACCCTGCATTCACTATATCTGGTCTCCCACAACACACAGGACATGGAAGTGCAATTATATTAGTAAATATATACTGCTAAATACCTTTTCTCATCAGCAGTTAGAGAAGTCTTGTGACTTCTGTCAGTATCCAGCAAAGCACATGTTAAAGCTTGTAGGAGGAATTTTCATTCTGCTCTTGGAGGATGCAGAACCCTTTACCTCTGTCTGGACAGCGCTGATTGGCCCTGTGCTGACCACATGCACTCTCCAAAAAAACCAAAACAAAAAACCTCTCTAGCAATAGACACCAAACTGAGCATGTGCAGAGTGACTTCACACAATATGTCTTATCAGGATAAGAGGGGGAAACTGGAAGACGGGGAGGATCAGAGAAGACAGGATCAAACAGCGTTTTTACGCAGTGCAGAAGATTAACCCCTTTGGTTCCACAGTGAGTATAACAAGCGTGCTTTACTGCATATAAAGACTGATTTTACTGCTGTGGGTTTAGTAACACTTTAAATACTTTATAATTAGCCTAAAATGTCTAATTACCTGGTGTAATGTATTTTTTTAAAGATCTTATCCCAATGCAAAACAATGAGATATGACATTTGAATTTGCCTTCTGAATATCAAGACACCTGGTAAATTGATAGTCCTCAGATAACACACACTGCATTTATTTAGTTATCAATTTATTAAAAAATGTGATGAAACTGGCATGCACATTCACTCTGTGCAAATGGGGCATAATCATTCTTATGTTATTTATTCTACAGGTCAAATGTTTTGCCATCATTAAAAACTAGCAGTTTGGAAAAATACTACATTATAGCCACTAGATGGGGGTGATGGAAATATTTATTTCCTATGATCTTCACCACCATCTAGTGACCAAAATATTGTATTATCAAAACACTTTTTTTCATGACGGAGAAACATTTTGACCTGACATAATTAAATTTTTCTCCCATTCACATAGAATGAATGTAAAAGCCACTTTCATCAGATGAATAGTCATCAGGGGCGGACTGACCATTCGGGTACTCGGGCACTGCCTGAGGGCCCGGGGTCAGTAGGAGACCCCATGAGATGCCCCTGGTACCTTTCATAGGCTTTTTTGGGTGTGGTTTGAATGTGGGCGAGGACACGGGGCCCTATAATCCCCTATTGCCCGGGGGCCCCATAAGTTGTCAGTCTGCCCCTGATAGGTATGCAAATTAGTTTTTTTAATAATTAAATCCCACAGAGTGTTCTTAACTACTGAAATGCCTACTCCCCTATCTAAATTAAAAGGTTGCATAACAGATACGTAAAAAGACTGTGGAGAAGCAACGAACCAAAGCATTGTGAATAGAGCTCTCTGCGCACAGGGCAGATTCCTGTCTCCCTAGCCTGCCTCTGTTGTAATTTAATATCCAGCTCTTCCTGTAAGTGGACGACATCCATCCGGGTGCTGGGGGTGCTGGACACCTGCTGAATCCACAGTTGGTTGTTCTCCATCCATTCCCTGTAAGTCAAACAAACAAATGTATTTTTTTTTTAAAGTACTGCTACCCTATGATTGGAAATCAGAGTCAGGTTCTATATGCATTGGTAGTAACATTTAATTAACAAGTAAATATTGAGACAAGTATGATGAATGCGGTGCCTGACCCCTTCTCACCAACACTGCGCTGTCACTTACAGTGGGGATCGAAAGTTTGGGCACCCCAGCTAAAAATTTGTATTAATGTGCATAAAGAAGCCAAGGAAAGATGGAAAAATCTCCAAAAGGCATCAAATTACAGATTAGACATTCTTATAATATGTCAACAAAAGTTAGATTTTATTTCCATCATTTACACTTTTAAAATAACAGAAAACAAAAAAATGGCGCCTGCAGAAGTTTGGGCACCCTGCAGAATTTATAGCATGCACTGCCCCCTTTGCCAAGCTGAGACCTGCCAGTGTCATGGATTGTTCTCAATCATCATTTGGGAAGACCAGGTTATGTCAATCTCAAAGGTTTTAAATGCCGAGACTCATCTGACCTTGCCCCAACAATCAGCTCCATGGGTTCTTCTAAGCAGTTGTCTAGAAAACTGAAACTGAAAATAGTTGACGCTCACAAAGCTGGAGAAGGCTATAAGAAGATAGCAAAGCGTTTTCAGATGTCAATATCCTCTGTTCGGAATGTAATTAAGAAATGGCAGTCATCAGGAACAGTGGAAGTTAAAGCAAGATCTGGAAGACCAAGAAAAATATCAGACAGAACAGCTCGCAGGATTGTGAGAAAAACAATTCAAAACCCACGTTTGACTGCACGATCCCTCCAGAAAGATCTGGCAGACACTGGAGTTGTGGTACACTATTCCACTATAAAGAGATACTTGTACAAATATGGTCTTCATGGAAGAGTCATCAGAAGAAAACCTCTTCTACGTCCTCACCACAAAAATTATCGTTTGAACTTTGCAAATGAACATATAGACAAGCCTGATGCATTTTGGAAACAAGTTCTGTGGACCGATGAGGTTAAAATTGAACTTTTTGGCCGGAATGAGCAAAGGTACGATTGGGGAAGAAGGGGCACAGAATTTAATGAAAAGAACCTCTGTCCAACTGTTAAGCATGGGGTTGGATCAATCATGCTTTGGGGTTGTGTTGCAGCCAGTGGCACAGGGAACATCTCACGAGTAGAAGGAAAAATGGATTCAATAAAATTTCAGCAAATTTTGGATGATAACTTGATGCCATCTGTGAAAAAGCTGAAGTTAAAGAGAGGATGGCTTCTACAAATGGATAATGATTCTAAACACACCTCGGATTACATCAAGAGGCGTAAACGTTTTGCCATGGCCTTCACAATCTCCTGACCTCAACATAATTGAAAATCTATGGATAGACCTTAAAAGAGCAGTGCGTGACAGACAGCCCAGAAATCTCAAAGAACTGGAAGACTTTTGTAAGGAAGAATGGCCAAAGATACCTCAAACAAGAATTGAAAGACTCTTGGCTGGCTACATAAAGCGTTTACAAGCTGTGATACTTGCCAAAGGGGGCAGTACAAGATATTAACTCTGCAGGGTGCCCAAACTTTTGCAGACGCCATTTTTTTGTTTTCTGTTATTTTGAAAGTGTAAATGATGGAAATAAAATCTAACTTATGTTGACATATTATAAGAATGTCTAATCTGTAATTTGATGCCTTTTGGAGATTTTTCCATCTGTCCTTGGCTTCTTTATGCACATTAATACAAATTTTTAGCTGGGGTGCCCAAACTTTCGATCCCCACTGTATGTAACAATGCCACTCTCAGCTGCACCCTGCACAAAGATTTTCCAGCATGTGGAACCACAATCTTTGTTTTTCTTTCCCACAAAGAGTTTTATTGGGAAAGTATAAGTATTACATACATTAAACATAACCAAAGTTAAAACAGTGTAGAACAAGGATCGACGTGAAAGTACAACAGGTATAAATCGTAAGATTAGGCATATATGTTATTGAATTAGTGGGAATTCACCTCTACAGAAGGGCGGGGGGGGGGGGGGGGGGGAAGGTGGAGTGGAGATAGCACAAATCGTGAAAGGCAGGTTAGGAGAGAGAGGAAGCATGGCTTGCTTGAAGAACACCAGTTCAGGAGGTTGCTCAGATCCCTTGAAGGGATATGACAATACAGAGGGGGCTTCGGGCAGAGGAACTAGGATTTAGGTGTGGGAGTTGAGCGATCTCGGAAAAGCCAATTCTACATTTGGAATCGCCTGAACATGTGTTGTGGAAAACGTGGATATAGAATGTCACTGAGGGGAGATGGGTGGGTTATTATGGGAGAGAAAGTGGGTCTGTAGTAAGGTGAGTGTCAGGAACACAAGTGTGTGACCACAATCTAGGTGCCAGCAGCATGAAAGCGATTGTTACTGGGTTAAAGCGGAACTCCAGTCAAATAAAAAAAAAGTCATCAGCTACAAACGCTGTAGCTGCTGACTTTTAAAGAACAGACACTCACCTGTCCCTCGATTCAGTGGTGTCCTCACCAGAGCCGGGTTCACCAGCCTTCCTTGCTCCCCAACGTCGGCATCTCCAGTGTGGCTGTAACAGCTTGCCTCTTCACAGCCGGGTGCCCACTGTGCATGCGTGAGTAGCGTTGCACTTTCTGAATGGTCCTGTAGTCTTCTGGGACCTGTCAGGTGTCCCAGAAGTTTATGGGAAGGGAGGACAACTTCCACTTCCAATCGCCTAGGCGATCGCAGCAGAAGTGGCAGTGGGTACTTGTCAAATTCAGGGCCCCCTCCTATCCCCCCCCCCACTCACCAAAAGGTGCCAATCCTTAACGGGGCGCAGGGGACAAAGCCTTAAAGTGAAACTTCCCCTTTTGGGTGGAGCTCAAGTAAATTATGCAATCAACCCTTTAAATGCCATCACCGTCTTTTTACCAAGGAGGAAGCTCACAATCTTAGCAATAACAACTATGATTTTAGAATAAATGTCTGCAACACGCATTGTCACCAGAGACAGGTATATTCAGAGATTTATACTACAGTAGCACTTCAAGAGACAGGGATTCTTTTAGTTTGCATTAAAAGCTTAAGGAACAATTTCAAACACTTTTCCAAATATGGTTTGATATTAAAAAAGGAAAGAATGGTGCAAATAGAATATTTAGAGAAAAAAAGAGTGTTACAAGGAAACAAAGAAACATTACAGCAACAGAGAAATAAAAAGTAGTTGAAAATTAAGAATATTTGCAAATCCTTTGGATTTAGCAGAGTCCAACTGATCAAACAAAAACTGTATAGTGGCTCTCTCAAGTCAACTTTTGGAGCAGTCTCTCTTTTTCTGGGGGGGGGGGGTGTCAGATTGTCAGAGAAGTGGCCATGGGGTTGTCACCATGTTATTATTGTTCAGCATTATATTTTGTGTCCATTGGATGGACTTGTCACCCAGGAGATAGGAGACTACTATCTCACCCTCTGTATGTGCTAGCTTAGCCATGTATGACCTTGATTTATTTGGTATGATATTCCCTATTCAAATGTATACTTAAAGCAGAGATCCACCCAAAAGGGGAAGTTCCACTTTAATACTTTGTTCCCCGCTCCCCATTAAGGATTGTCACCTTTGGGACAAGTGACAGGTCCCAGAAGACTATGGGGCCAATCACAAAGTGCAGCGCTTCTCGCACATGTGCAGTAGGCACCTGGCTGTGAAGCCGCAAGCTGTCACAGCCATGTGCCCACACTAAAGATGCTGGTGCCAGGTAGAGAAGACAGCCGGTGAAACCAGCGGTGGTGAGGACACCGCTGGACCAAGGGACAGGTAAGTGGCTGTATTTTAAAAGTCAGCAGCTACAGTTTTTGTAGCTGCTGACTTTTTTTTTATTTGACTGGAGTTTTTTTTTTTTTTTCAGCTGGAACTCCGCTTTAATACTAATGTGTCTTGATCCTGTTTGATTTTATGAATTGTGTGTGGATTTTGCTAAGTTAAGAATTGGGCAGAGGTCTTGGAGAGGTCGCTCCATGCCTGACTGCTTTCTGGGTAAACATTTTATGGCACGCTATGTGTTCCTAGTGCTTTACTTACCCTACAAACCATGGGTGACAGAATTGAAGGATTTTTTCATAGTTTTACGATTGGTCACTTCCAATCTCCTCTGAAAAGTGATAATGTGTAGGAGTTGATTGGGCCTGCCAGATCTCTGGCATAAGTGGTCCTTTGAAGACCCAGACCCTTGTTGACTCAGGGCACCTCTGAAACTATATCTAGGTTCTGGAATAGAGGAGGTGGGGGGTTTATCAGAGCTGCCAGACCTCTGGTTTTAAAAACAGAAAAGAAAATGACAAATACAATGTAATGGCTGAATTCTGAACAACATGGCTGCTAGACACATATAGCCTGTCGTGTGCCCAGTCCGCACAACCATCACAACAAGTACAACTGATCACGGAGATACTAATACCATCTACTAAATAGCAGCATAAATCTCAGTCCTTAAGTAACTCCAACATACCAGGTTTTGGTTCCCTTAGCTAAAATATCAGCCATATATACCAAGCATTGATTTAAATCAACTTTTGAGGTTGAAGGAAATCCTGAAAATATGACCTGCTTTGGGGATGGGGGGGGGGGGGGGGGGCATTCACTCAATACACTAAAATCTGATAGTATTACATTACTGTATCAAGCCATTTCACATACATTTTGTCCCTAGTGCTTTGTCCTGTGCCCTGCCTGCATTTTTACTGTTCTTTCTGCCTGGAAACTGAGAAATGTCCATGGCATCCAAAAAGCGTCCCTTTAGGTCAAAAGCGGTTTTAGGCCAGCTAGAGAACAGAGATAGTAAATTAGAACCACTTGCAGAATTGAGTGATAATGATTTGTGAGGAAATTTGTCATCAGACACTGAAAACAATTCTGCGACTTTGCTCAGCGATGTGCGAACTTGGTGCTCTATTTCAAATTTCAGTGTTTTTGGTTTGATTACATTATTGAATTAAATTTATTATATTATTATTTTTTATGATTATTTACTATATTATAATTTATGATTTCAAATTTTATCATACCAAGGATGTTTACTAGACTCTTGTTCGAACAGATTTCAGTGAGTTATTCCTAAGAATTACAGGCCTACAATAAAAAAACAACATATTTCCATTAAAAACAATGTACCGATTTGAACACAGAAATACTGACATAAATCAGACAACTAGGGAGGTTAAGAAAAGGGACACCGCGAGAATCCAGAATGTCGGTTACAGTAAACACTTGAAACATATTTATTTGAGGTGCTGGTAATGTGTCATTCGTGCAGCATTTAGTTTTTTGTTTTTATAAAGAACCCTTATATGAATGCTGCCTGACTGTTGCATTATATTATTGCTGTATAATAATATGATGGCTGTACAAGAAGAAATAAAATGAAGCTTACCGTGGTGGTAGGATTGCATTTAAAATTTCTTCTGCTGGCTTCGTTACATCAAGTGGTGGTGTTTTTGGCTTGGGAGGTGGAGGTACAGGTACAGCAGATGTGCCAGTTTGCTGAGGAATGGCTTTCAACGCACGAGACTAAAAAAAGAAAAATGCTAAAGATGAACTCTTGGCAAGCAGCTAAATATGCAGTTGAAAAACATGGATACCAATTGATATGACAAATGATTTGTACTATGATCAGGCAGTCTTGCGATGCAGGCACCACTTTCAGCCAGCACAGTCAGGTCTTATGCAAGCCACACATGAGTCGAATTCCGAGCGATTTTTCTCTACGAAAATCGAAAACGTTGTTCGCTCGGTAATCCAATGGTGCCATCAATGATTTTGAAAATCGGCCGACCAAGTCATAAAGTTCACCCCATATAACAGGTGAAACTTCTGTTCCTTCCAGGTCAAGGCTCATGCGCATATTCTTTTTGGAAAAATGATCGTACGATTTGACAATCAGTGATTCGAAAATCGGTCATTTTTCACGAAATTACCAACATGCCCGATCACCGAAAAGGGGAGGAACCATGAAAATCGGCCGGTGCCATTGGCCCACTAACAGAGCGCAAATTGGCCGATTATTCTTAGGTTCGATTTTCGGATGAAAAATCGGTCGAATTTCGACCCGTGTATGGCCGGCATTAGCATTTTGCAGTCAGCTGATTGCACAATGAGGTAGCACATGCAGCAGGTGATATCATATCTCTGCTCGCTCTGCTTTCTCCCCCTGTCAGCAAATTCACTGACAATACATATTGGTTGTTAGTGCTAGCTCCCCCTACTGTACAACACAATACTGGAGGTGGATATCGGGAAAAAGAACACAAAAAGGAGAAGAAGCTCGAGTTGGACTTTAAAGTGAAGCTGACATGCCCTAAAGGATAGTTCACACTAAAAAAATGCAGTCCAGATGCATTCCGGATGGGTTTCCACATGCGAAATAGGGACTTGTGTGTGCCAGTGCATTTTTGGTGCATTTGCCATGTTCCATTGCAGTTCTATGCAGAGAAAAATGCAGCATGTTCTACTTTTTTTTTCTGCAACCAGAACAGAAACTGCAAGCACTGATGTGAACTATGACATTGACAACCATATAACCTACTTTCTGTGCATTTTAGATACAGAAAAAAGCAACTGAAAACACATGTAGTGTGAACTGGACCTAAAAGTTTCTAAGGTATCAAAAGATGATGAAGTTCAGGCACCTTATCATTCCAGCAAGTACATTATATTAGTCCTCGCATTGAGCCCTGTGTCGTTAAAGTGGAGCTCCACCCAAAAGGGGAAGTTCCTCTTTAAGGCTTCATCCCCAGCTCCCTGTTAAGGATAGGTACCTTTGGGGAGAGGGGGGGGGGGGTTATGTGAATTTGACAGGTATCGCTCCCACTTCCGCTGCGGTTGCCTAGGCAATCGGAAGTAGAAGTTGTCCTCCCCCCTCCTTCCCTGTAGTCTTCTGGGACATGTGACAGATCCCAGAAGACTATGGGACCATTCAGAAAACAGCAAGCTGTCGGGTGCCCACACTGAAGATGCCAGCGCTGGGGACACAAGACGGCTGGTGACCACATAGCTGGATCATGTCTGTTTTTTAAAAGTCATCAGCTACAGTTTTTGTAGCTGTTGGCTTTTTTTTTTGTTTAATTTTGACTGGGCCTCTGCTTTAAGAACCCCACTTTAAAGTGGAAGTAAACCCTCCTATCCTTTTCATCCAAGGAAGCTACCATCTTGATCTCTGATAGATCTGCAAATGCCATGGTGCTGCACATGTGATCGGTTATGACACCAGCCTTTTCATGATTTGACAATTTGGTGGAGAGCACCAGTAAATGTGATACTTCCATTTCCAGCAAGACAGGAATGTACTGTAACTTTTTTTTGGTTTAACCGTTTATTTCTGCTTTAAGCACTATCACCTCCCAACACTCACCCCTGCCTTCACACACTTGACTATCAAATCCCAGAGCCTTTGCTCCCCACTAAACTTCTTGCATTTGAAAGTTGAATGACTAGAGGTGGGAAATAGAACTTAGACAGTGGGCTAGGGATCAACTTGGGCAGAGTTTGAGGTCCCATGTACAGCTTGAGAACAGGATCTACGGGACTCCACAGATATCAATCTGAACATTAACACAGCTACTTTAAAGCTGCCAACCCAGGGAAAAGTTTACCAGGGTGATTGAAAGTGTTATTAAACCCACAACAGTAAAATCAGTCTGTATATGCAGTAAAGCATGCTTGTTATACTCACTGTGGAACCTAAGGGGTTAATCATCTGCATTGTGTAAAAAGGATGTTTGATCCTCTCTTCTCTGATCCTCCCCTTCTTTCATTGTCCCCTAAGTATCTCCTGATAGAACAGAGGCTCAGGGGCAAGCTGCACATGCTCAGTTTGGTGTGTATTGTTAGAGAGTTTTTTCTTTCTTGGGAGAGTGCATGTGATCAGCACTGGGTCAATCAGTGCTGTCCAGACAGAAAGCCAGGGGTTCTGCATCCTCCTACAGGAGAATGAAAACTCCTCCTACAAGCTTTAACCAGTGCTCGGCTGGACACAGATGGAAGTCATAAGACTGCTTGTGATGAAAAAAAAAGCTATTTATCAGTTTATATTTATTAAAATGATTGCATTTCCATGTTCTGTGTACTGTGGGAGACCAGATATAGTAAATGCAGGGCCCTGGGTTTAGTAACACTTTAAAACAGCACACAGTGGCATAGTGGGTGTGGCTAATTCAATAAAGAGGTGTGGTCAGTTTTACTATAGAGCCCTGGTGTCCAACCTGTGGCTCACGGGCTGCATGTGGCCCTCTGGTATATGATGTCTGGCCCTCTGACCCCAGCTGTCTGTAGTGGGAACAATGATTAGGATAATAGCATTGATCTCTACTAGCCTCATGTAACATGATTCATTTTCGTATTGTCTTCTGCAGCATATCCCCAGCCAAAAATCTAGCATTTCCTCAATCTCTGACCCTCATTTCCTTTAAGGGTCTACAGTTTCTGCTTCTCTCAAGCATTACATATATTGAATATTATGTGCAGCTCTTTGGTGATGTTGGGGCTGCATTTGAGACCCCCTTTAGCTCATAAGTTAACAACCACTGATATAGAGTGTTTTTTTATCGGAGTCTCTCTGGGAAAGATCTCCAGTCATTATTTTTTACTTACCATTAATAATATTATTATTATTATTAAAGATCTATATAGCACCGACAGTTTGTGCAGAGCTTTACAATATAAAGGAAGAGGGCCATGCTTGTAAAAGCTTACAATTTAATAGGGAGGGACGAGTGATACAAAAAGGTAATAACTGTGGGGGATGAGCAGATGGAGAAAATAAAAGTACAGTTTATTAAAGTGTTACTAAACCCATGATATTGCATTCACTGTGGTCTCCCACAGTACACACAACACTTAAATGCAATCATTTTAGTAAATATAAACTGCTAAATACCTTTTCTCATCATCAGTATACAGCAAGCTTGTGACATCTGTCAGTGTCCAGGTGAGCACTGGTTAAATCTAGTAGGAGGATTTTTCAGTCTGCTCTGACTGTCTTATGGGATTACATGACCCCTGGCCCCCTGTGCTGATTGGCCCTGTGCTGATCACATGTACCCTCCCAAAAGTAAACAGCAGATGGATTGGGGACAGTAGAAGGGGAGGATCAGAGAAGACAGGATCAAACAACCTTTTTACACAATGCAGTGGATTAATCCCTTAAGTTCCACAGTGAGTATAACAAGCATGCTTTACTACATATACAGACTGATTTTACTGTTGTGGGTTTAGTAACACTTTAAATGAAGATGGGATAGGCTTCCCTAAAGAGGAGTTTTCAGGGATCACCTAAAAGAAGACAGATTAAGAGGTAGCAAGACAGACTTGGGGTAGAGAGTTCCAGAGGATGGGAGAGGCTCTGGTTCAACAAAATGTACAGAGCAGAGTGGACCTACAGCTGGAAGAGAGTGGTGAACCTAGCAATGCATCATCAGAAGACTGGTTGCCAGAACCAGGAGGAAACGGACAGCTCCCGATGACATCAGAAATGAAGGTGACAGCACAGGAATTGGTGTGCGGCACAGAGTGGTGGACCATAGCAGACCAATGATGGTTTTGACAGGAACTGGGGTATATTTTTTTGCAGGCAACCCAGCTTTAAAGGTAAGAGGGGATTCAAAACAACACACGGGGATGAAGTTCCTCTTTAAAAGTCAGCTGCACTGAGTGGAAAATTACTGGCCGAGAAGTGACTGCATCAGAACAGTCACTGTGGAGTTGATTTACTAAAACTGGAGAGTGCAAAATCTGGTGCAGCTGTACATAGAAACCAATCAGCTTCAAAGCTTTAGGCTCCATTCACACTTGTGCGTGTGATTTTCATTGCAAATTTACAGTGTGACGATGCATCTTTGGTAAAACTTTGGCTTGGACCAAGGATGATTGTTTGTGCTGTACAAAGTTGCCTGTATAACATTCAGGTGCGACTTTCATGTGACTTTGGAGGGTTTACATTAAAGTCTATGGCCTTCAAGTCACATGAAAGTCAGACCAAAGTAGTGCAGGAACTACTTTCAAGTAGCTGCGACTTGAAGTCGCACAGATATGAATGGTACTCACTGGGAAACATGGGGCGTGACTTGTTATGTGACTTTGAACCCCAAAGTCATATGACAAGTTGCTCAATTGTGAATGGGCTCTTATTGAACAAGCTGAAGTTAGAAGTTGATTGGCTACCATGCACAGCTGCACCAGAATTTGCACTCTTAAGTTTTAGTAAATTAATCCCTGTGTGTCAGCACAACTGAATTTAGGCAGCCATGGGTCTGCCAGATGCTAAATACAATAGCCGGCAGCCGAGATTCTTCCATTAATGCCGTTTAGCATGGATGGAAAATCTACTGACTTTGTCTTGTTCAGCACTTGGAGGCTGAAAGAGAGAAAATGAGCTGTAGAAAATACTGAAATCAGATGGTCAGCCTAATCCCCATGTCAGACGAGCATACCTGTCACTAGTGACATCTCGTCAGCAGCAGCATCAAACATAGAACACCCTTTCCTATGAGGTCAATACCCCAGGGGGCGCATCGTGACATGTTTTCCCTCGATAACTTGTGAGATTTTGCAGTGTTCTGGGCCCAGGGTCTCCAAACTTTTCAGGAGGAGCAAGGCTGGTGCTAGACTATTTTGCGCCCTAGGCAAGATCAGCCACTTGCTCCCCCCCCCAAAAAAAACAAAAATGAAAAACAGTAGAAAATATTAAATAAAAAAAACAAGAAACTCCTAAATTTCTTTTAATTTGTAAAAATAAGTGCCATAAGATGCCACCGGCGCGAATATTAAAAACAAAATATACATTAACCAAATATAAATTAACTGTATTAACAGTCAGAGAAACAAAAAGAAAAAAAGAGACAGAGTTATAAAACTCCACAGTGATCAGCAGCCACCAGCTGGCTTGCAGCAAGGGACTGAGTCTGAGAGGAACACTGGAAGGAGCGGCAGCAGACACTGGCCCCAGACAGCGGGCATCTTCCTCTGTCTTTTCTTCCTCTCCCTCTGCAACCAGGCAGAGTCGGATGGACCGAAACATGATATCCCAGAGGTGTTCTATTGGATTTAGGTCAGGCGAGCGTAGGGGCCATTCAGTGGTATCAATTCCTTCCTCCAGGAACTGCCTGCAGATTTTTGCCACATGAGGCCAGGCAATGTTGTGCACCAGGCGGAATCCAAGACCCAATGCACCAGCGTAGGGTCTGACAATGGGTCCAAGGATTTTATCCCGATATCTAATGGCAGTCAGGGTGCCATTGTCTAGCCTGTAGAGGTCTGTGCGTCCCTCCATGGATATGCCTCCCTAGAGAATGTGCACTTTCAGCCCATATCCATTATATATCTATAGCTTATGTTTTGGTCAATACCTGAAAAAAACTGAAATTGTGCCTGTGTCCAAATATATATGGACCTAACTGTAGGCATTTAGATGTGGTAAAGACAACTTGCTGAAGTTCAAACCGAGCATCAGAATAGGGAAGAAAGGGGATTTAAGTGACTTTGAACGTGGCATGGTTCTTGGTGCCAAATGGGCTGGTCTAAGTATTTCAAAAACTGCTGATCTACTGGGATTTTCACGCACAACCATCTCTATGGTTTACAGAGAACGATTTGAAAAAGAGAAAATATCCAGTGAGCGGCAGTTGTGTGGATGGAAATGCCTTGTTGATGTCAGAGGAAAGAGGAGAATGGGCAGACTGGTTCAAGATGATAGAAAGGCAACAGTAACTCATGTCAATATGGACCAAAATCTCAGGAAAGTTTCCAACACCTTGTTGAATCTATGCCACGAAGAATTAAGGCAGTTCTGAAAGCAAAAGGGGGCCTAACCGGGTACTTGTAAAATGTAACTAATGAAGTGGCCAGTGAGTGTACATTTATATTATTATTATAGTACAGGAATTATATAGCGCCAACAGTTTGTGCAGTGCTTTACAATATAAGGGAGACAGTACAATTACAATACATTTCAGTACAGAAGGAATAGGAGGACCCTGCTTATGGAGCTTACAATCTAAGGGGGAGGTGATACATAAGATGATAGCTGCAGGTGATGGTCTGGTGGAGGCGATTCAAGTACAGTTCTTAGGTGGATGTGGGGTAGGCTTCCCTGAATAAGTGAGTTTTCAAAGACCACCTAAAGGCAGACAGGGTGGGAGCTGACTGGACATACTGGGGTAGGGAGTTCCAGAGGATGGGAGAGGCTCTGTAGAAGTCCTAAAAAGAGTGAAGAACCTCCTGCGCTCCAAACTAAGTCCCTATAATATTAATATATGAGGTACAGCTGCCAACATCCAATCATATACCTGATAATCTATATGTGAATAATACAAACAATGATGTGGCGTTAATACAATGTGAAACCCACAAACATGAATACAAAAAGATATTGCAATATATGAAAATAATAAAAAAAATAAACAAATCATTCAAAGTGATAATGATGACAAGTGCCAACAACACTCACACAACCGTGTGTATAAATTCAATAAATAATAAAAATGCCAAGAAAAAAGTCCAAATGGGACCAATGAATCAATAGTGCCCAAAAAGATCCTAATTGGATCTAAAAGGTGATGTAAAAAATAAACTGTATGACAAGGAGTCCAAAATAAGACTGCACATAAAAAGTGCTAAAAAAAAACCCAAGAAAATACACTGGTGGCATAAATTCCCAAACCCACATAAAAAAGCAAACAATGTGACACACGAAACTAACAAAACACACCTAATCGGTGCATGCGTGATTATACATGACAAATGATCACATACAAATAAACATAACGTGCATCAAAACACAGAAAAAATGCATACCACTAAAATTCGTATACTAAACACAAAAAACCCTTGTGCCAGTGAATAATAGGTAATATCAGGTGCCAGGAAGGTATCCAAAAATGGCTGCAATGCCCGCTCACCTCCTTGTCTCAACCAGCACAGGGCCAAAACACCTTTAGGATCTCTACAATGGATCCTCCATGTATGGAACTCCTCCAAAATCTGGTCACTCTCCCCACAATGGTCTCCCCTCAAGTATAGGCTCAATGACAGTAGATCTCCTCTCCAGGCAGGTATGCAATTAGTGGCCAATTATTCCATTAGCAGTAGGGTTGAGTTGTCCACTTTGACAGCTTCCTGGCAGGATAGCTCACGTCAATGAGTTGTGTCCAAACAAGCCTGAGCTCATACACGATCAGGAGATTACATCACCTTTAGATCCAATTATGATCTTTTTGGGCACTATTGATTCATTGGTCCCATTTGGACTTTTTTCTTGGCACTTTTATTATTTATTGAATTTATATACACGGTTGTATGAGTGTTGTTGGCACTTGTCATCATTATCACTTTGCATGATTTGTTTATTTTTTATTATTTTCATAAATTGCAATATCTGGAGAAGTCCTGGAGGTGAGCGTGGGAGGAGGTGATGAGGGAGCTGGAGAGCAAGATATCTTGGGAGGAGAGGAGCGGGCGATTTGGACGATATCTGCAGATAAGGTTGGTGATGTAGCTAGGAGCAGTGTTGTGGATGGCTTTGTATGTCGTGGTGTTTGGAATTTTATACGTTGGGTTAGTGGAAGCCAGTGAAGGGATTGGCAGAGAGGGGCAGCAGTCGCTGATCGGTTGGTAAGGTGTATGAGTCTAGCAGCAGCATTCACAATAGACTGAAGGAGGGAAAGCCTGTGTAACGGTAGACTAGTGAGGAGGGAGTTGCAGTAATCGAGGCTGGATATAACCAAGGCGTGAATAAGTTGTTTTGTGGTATCATTGGTCAGAAAGGGGCGGATTTTGGAAATGTTGTGGAGGTTGAGGTGGCAGAATTTAGCCAGTGATCGGATGTGGGGCACGAAGGAAAGGTCAAAGTCTAGGATTACACCTAGCACCCTGGCATGAGGGGAAGGACCAATGCTTGTGCTGTTGATCTCAATGGTAAAGTCATGAGTGGGGGATCAGGGAGGAGGAAATAAAGGAGTGTGCTTGATTGTAGACAGTATCATTCAATAGTGAATAACCACCACCATTACCCAGTGAATTGCAAACTCACCAGTTTTGCCACTACAGCAACACAAACGCCAATATAGCCCGGCAGGGAAGTGTGTATCAATCAATTAGTGAAACACATCCTCCATGTCCAGATTCTGGTGAATTGGAATTTCGTCCTATTGGACGAAACGTGTTGGGGAGGAATTACAGTGCTGACGTCACGCTGCTGTGCGATTCTGGGTCAGCAGTGGCCATACATGTAAGCTGGCTCTTGTTTGTTTGCAATATTGTGTATACACACTCTTTTATCATTAAAATACTACACTATTGGAAGTATCTTATGCTCTTGGAGAGCTTTATTTCACCAGAATCTGGACGTGGATGATGCGGTTCACTAATTGATTGTTATAACGAGATATGCACGTCCCTGCCTGGCTATATTGGTGTTTGTGCTGCTGTGGCAGCAGCAGCTAACTCTGGTGAGTTTGCAATTCACTAGGGGATGGTGGTCATTATTCACTATTGAAGGATACTGTCTACAATCAAGCACACTCCTTTAGGGCGGTGGATGGACACTTATTGAACATTATTTTTGTGGATTTGTTCATTTATTTAATTTACATGGACATTTATTTATAAGCATTTCTTTTATTATTACTGCACTTTGTTTATTTAGCGTTGCACTTTATATATATTCATTTACATTGGGCTTTATACTTCCTAATTGTGTCAGCTGCTTTACCTTTGGCAGTCAGCGCATATATATTCTTGTTTTTATATTATTTGATAGAGGTGGTATTGGAAGCCACGGGAGGTTATCAATTGGCCCAGGGAGGTGGTGTAGAGAGAGAAAAGGAGGGACCCAAGTACAAAGCCTTGGGGTGCCCCAACGGAAAAAGGAGTGGAGAGGGTGTTGTATGTAACCGTGAAAGTGCACTGAGAAAGGTAAGAGGAGAACCAGGAGAGAGCAGAGTCACGGAGGCCAAGGGAATGGAGTTTACTGAGAGGAGCGGGTGGTCGACTGTGTCAAAGGCAGCGGAAAGGTCAAGGAGTATGAGTATAGAGTAATGGTCATTGGTTTTAGCAGTTATTAGGTCGTTCGTGAGGTTTAGTAGGGCAGTTTCAGTGGAATGTTGTGGGCGGAAGCCAGACTGTAGAGCAGGGGTTTCCAAACTATGGCCCTCCAGGTGTTGAGGAACTGCAAGTCCCATGAGGCCTTGCAAGACTCTGAAAGCCACAGGCAAGACTCGCAGAGGCATGATGGGACTTGTAGTACTTCAAGAGCTGAAGGGCCATAGTTTGGAGACCCCTGCTGTAGAGGATCGAGAAGGTTGTTGACGGTGAGGTAGCAAGTCATATGGTTGTGAACAAGGTGCTCGAGAAGCTTGGAGGCAAATGGGAGCAGGGAGAAGGGTCTTAAGTTATTCAAACAGGTGGGGTCCATCGAGGATTTTGTACTAAATGGTCATGTGTGTGGACAGACTGTGAGACAATTGTGCAGAGTAAAGATACCTTTATTCCCTCATCATTCCCTGTGGGGGACTCTGCAGAGAAATGAAGAAGTCATCCAAGAGGTCCATAGATAGGCAACACAGAGAGTGCTGGCCTGTGCTGCGCCCAGACACCCCTAGGTGGCAATGCACCCTAGGCGGCTGCCTATTTTGCCGAGTGGAAGAATCGGCCCTGAATATGAGGGACACATTGTATATTTTACACATGAAGGAATCAATGCCAAGAAATACCTTTAAATCAGAAGACCCCCCCCATTAAAGCAGATGCCCCCCTTGAAATCAGAGTTACAGTTACATTTCCCATTAGAGCACCATCCCTTCACATCAGAGTACAGTTACATTTCCCATCAGAGCCCCCTCCCTTCACATCAGTTACATTTCCCATCAGAGCCCCCTCCCTTCACATCAGTTACATTTCCCATCAGAGCCCCATCCTTTCACATCAGAGTTACAACTAAGTTTCCCATCAGAGCCCCCTCCCTTCACATCCGTTACAATTCCCATCAGAGCCCCCTTCCTTCACATCAGAGTCCTATTTCACACCAGAGTTCCTTCCTTCAAATCAGTTTTATTGTACATAAGAGCTCCCTCCTTCACATTAGAGTTTTATTTTAAATCAGAGTCCCCTCCTTCACATCAGAGTTACATTTCCCATCAGAGACCCCCTGCCTTCGCATCAGAGTTACATTTTGCTTTAGAGTCCACTCTTTCACAGCAGTGTATTATTGTACATCAGAGTCCCCTCCTTCATATCAGAGTTTTATTGTACATCAGAGTCCCCTCCGTCATATCAGAGTTTTATTGTACATCAGAGTCCCCTCCTTCATATCAGAGTTTTATTGTACACCAGAGCCCCCTCCTTCACATTAGAGTTTTATTTTACATCAGAGTCTCCTCCTTCACGTCAGGTTTACATTTCTCATCAGAGTACCCTCCTTCACATCAGAGTTTTATGTTACACCAGAGTCCCCTCCTTCAAATCAGAGTTACATTTCACATCAGGGTCCTCTCCCTTTACATCAGAGTTACATTTCACATCAGAACCCTTTCTTTCATATCAGTTATATTTCACATCAGAGTTCTCTCCTTCATATCAGAGTTATATTTCACACCAGATTCTCCTTCCTTCACATCATTTTATTGTACATCAGAGCCCCCAGCTTCAAATCAAAGTTTTATTGTACATCAGAGCCCCCTCCTTCACATAAGGGTTACATTGCACATCAGTGTCCCCTCCACACCCCACACCAGAAGAATCCCCATCTCCCCCCCCATTACATCAGGGTCCCCATCAGAAGCAGAGACCATCTGATTGGAATCCTCAGTCCGTGCGCTGAGTCTGAGAATACGGCACAGACCATGGATTCAGGCCATATCAAATCTTGTAGCAAGATGGATGAGGCCCGCAGTTTGGTGAGCCAACAAGGGAGTGACTCCATTAGCAGCAGAATCACCCATCTAATATGGCCCCAACAGCCAGGCAACTAGCATTTTTAGAAACAAAAGACATCCATGTTGCTCTTAATAAAGACAACCACACACAAAGTACTGTGTGGGTTATTAATAACTGCTGGTGTGAACGAACCTTGGCAGTAAGTGATTGTGCCCCTTTAATTTGAATGTCTTAGCATGGCTCTGTAATAAAACAAGGACATGTTGTTGGTGAGCTGGTAGAGCCACTTACTTTGGGGGACTTCCTCTCGGTGTTCTTACTGATGAGTGCCGGGTTGTCGTACTTGAGCAGGGAATCTGCCGGGGGAATCATGATGACCGCTCTCCGTGTCCGCAGTGTACAGCGTACGCTCTCTCTGTCGCTATGTACAAGCTCATCTCCTAGGCAACCGAACGCCGTGGAAAAGTGCAGCCACTGCGCACGCGCTGACTTTTCGCCACTGCGCGTGTGCTGATGTTTCGGCTAGTTTGCTTCTGTAATCATTGCGTCTTGTCAGCTATTTTTATAGATTGGAAAGACTCACAAAAAGCTCTAATAATTGCAATTCAGTAATATCTCGCTTCTGTATTAAAATTGTAACATACCTAATAGATTATGCCGTATCGTTTCGAGCCCGCATACTTTATTAAACAGTGCTAGGAAGAATACGACGTTATTGGCTTTTGGTCAGTCGGGTTACAAAAGGGAGGGGGGATAGTGCGGTACATACACAGATACTATAACTCACATTTGCCATCCACAATATGACCGCCTCGAAAGCTGAGGGGTTTTTTATTGGCTCGCTAGGGAGTTTAGCGGAGGTGGTCAAGTGACTTCTGTGGCCGCACAGTATTGGCAGAATAGAGACTAACGGCGAATCTATGCTGTGTAGACAGTTATTAACGCTTCACGGTTTTGCCATCCGCAATATGGCCGCCTTGTGAGACGAGGCAGTTCCTGTTGGCTAGCGGAGTAGGACGGCGGATGTGGACATGTGATCTCGCTGGCTGCACCCCATTGGGGGAGCAATGCTGGCGGCTTAGTTTGAATCATTGCGTTGTGTTTCCGGGCTGAGCGAAGCGGGAGGCTGAGGTAAGGACCGGGCTGGGGGAGTGAGATTGGATTTCACTTATTAGATCTAGTCCAGCGCTCGTTTATCGCTCACATATAATACATTGAGGTAGCCTTCCATCCCTCGGGTGGATTACTGTCCTCATTCCATTAATTCCACCTTCCTGATTCCTTCACTGACTCTGCAGCCTTCATAGTAACTGCCTCCGTGCGAGGCCTACCTGTCATGGACAGGCCATACCCACCAAGGGGCCCTATTCTCCTCCACCTATTGTTACATTATCATTACAGTTGGAAATTGTTAGAACAACAGTACTGCCTGTTCAGTCCAGCGTGAGGCTCCATTCAGACGTGAATGCGTGAAAAAAATGTATGTTGTGCTTGTAGCATCCGTCCTTGTTAATCACTTGCCTACCGGGCACTTATACCCCCTTCCTGCCCAGGCCAATTTTCAGCTTTCAGCACTGTTGCACTTTGAGTGACAATTGCGCGGTCATGCAACACTGTACCCATATGAAATTTTTATCATTTTTTTCACACAAATAGAGCTTTCTTTTGGTGGAATTTAATTGCCACTGGGTGTTTCATATTTTTTGCGCTATAAACAAGAAAAGAGCAAAAAAAAAGGTTTTCTTTGTTTCCATTATAACATTTTGCAAACAGCTAATTTTTCTCCTTCACTGATGTGCGTTGATGAGGTGGCACAGATAGGTAGCACTTGTCATTAGGGCACTGATGATCAGTGCCGATCACTTCTCTAACATTTGCCGGTTATCAGCAGTACTTTCCTCATGCTCTGACAACGTGAGGAAAGTGCAGCCAATAACCGGCAGCTGTATTTACCTGGTGATCTGCTGTGTCATTGGACACAGCTGATCACATGGTAAAAGACCGCTGTGTTTGGCTGTTTACCTATCACGTGATCAGCTGTGTCCTACAGACACAGCGATCACCGGGGGCGTGTTCTGGAATGACGTCATCCCAGAACTAGACAACCGCACTGTAGCCGTCTTTTGGCTATAGCACGGTAGGGAAGAGGTTAATGACACTCCATATGTTGTAAGCAGACACACACAGAAAAACACTCAGCAAGTGCCTCAAAATACGCGTGAAGCTCAATGCTTGAAAAACTACTTTGACTTTTAGGGCAAGTCCATTCAAATCCAAGGACTGCACAGTGTGCTTGGTGAAAAACGCATACACAAACATGGCCTGATTTTGCTTGTATCTTGTTTGTGATTGCAGCCTTAAAGTGGAGTTCCTGTCAAAATGTAAAAAAAATAAGTCAGCAGCTATTATTATACAGGATTTATATAGCGCCAACAGTTTGTACAGCTCTTTACAAAATGAAGGTAGACATAACAGTTACAATACAATTTGGTACGAGAGGAAACAGAGGGCCCTGCTTGGTAGAGCTTACAATCTAAGAGGAAGGGTTGAGTGATACAAAAGGTAATAGTTGTAGGGGAGGATGAGCTGAAAATAAAAGGAAGTTTACTAGTAAGAAGCATGATGGGCTTCTTTAAAGAGAGAGGTTTTTCAGGGATCGCACTTTGAATGACAATTGCGCAGTCATGCAACACTGTACCCATATGAATTTTTTAGCATTTTTTTTAGACAGATGAAGCTTTATTTTGGTGGTATTTATTCACCACTGGGATATTTATTTTTTTGCTATATAAATGAAAAAGTCCAAACATTTTGAAAAAAGTTTTTCTTATAAAATTTTGCAAATAAATAATATTTCATCTTACATCTTGGCCAAAATGTATTCAGTTATCTTTGTAGTAAAAAAAAAATAATCCAAATTAGTTTATAACCAAAAAATTAAATTAAACATTTTTTACAATTTTTTTTTTTTTTATATTATTATTTTTAACATAGAGTCACCCTAGCAGTACAGTGTCACCATGGTGACACTGTACTACTTGTGGGGGGTGATGATTTTTTTTTTTTTACCACTGATTGCTTTTACACCCATAAAGGATGTAAAAGCAATCATTTTTCCTTCTCTCTGGCTGCATTCTTGCAGCCATTGAGAAATGCTGTGATTGGTCACAGCTTGTCACATGGTACAAGGCTGTTGTGAATAGCCTTGTACCATGTGACCTCTGTGATCATACACAGATTTCACACGTAGTAAGCAATGATGTCAGAAGTGACATCTTGCTTACTACTCTGCATGTGAGAGTGTGTCAAAGTGCATTGGCTAATCAGTGATCACATGATCGGGACCTGGCACAGAGGTCCCGTACGACGATCGGTGTCCACTGTGTCTGGAAAGCACAGCGGGCACCGGATCGCGGTGCTGTGTGCTCCCAGGAAGCGCGCACAGCTTGAAAATGTGGGCACTGTTTATGAACGGCAACACGCCCCTGGACTGCCACCGTCCGGCCGTTTATATACAGCAGCCGGACAGCAAGTGGTTAAACCTGAACATATTAATTACACAGGTTCTGTGGCTGATTAAGGTGGTAATTAAACTCAGTGCCCTATCTGCAGTAAACTTGCCCCAGAACCTGTGTAATTAATATGTTCAGTTTTAAAGGGATGAGGTAGAAAGCCTAAATCCAGCACTGACCTCACTGCTGCCAGTTTCACCGGCTGTCCCCTCTCTCTGGCGCTGGCATCTTAACACCTTCCCACCCAGCCTACTGCAGACTGACGGCTGGGTGGGACACGCCTCCTTTTGAGTGGGAGTCATATGACGTCCTGCCAGAAGGTGCCACTTACGCGGCCACGAGGCGATCTGTCACCGGCTGTGTCCATGGGACACATCCAATGACAGATCACTGCACCGGCCCGCTGCCAGTGTCATGTTACCGCTGTGACCAATCACAGCAGATCACATGACAATTGTATGCAATGGATGGCTTTCTTTCATACCATCCTTGTATACAATTGTGTTGTTAGCTGTGATTGGTCACATGGTCAATCACAGCCCATATGTACCATGTGATGAGCTTTGCCCTATCACAGCTAATCACAAAAGACTTAATGAATCGGTTTAATTCAGCAAAAATGATTGCTAATTTTAATGAAATAATAATGTGTTAAAAAAAAAAACCCTGATCATTTGGCCAGGGTAGTAGAATTTTACTATGGTAACATTGTATTGCAATGGTCACAGTGTGAATTAAATTAAATTATTCTTATTTATTTTTTATATACTGGAATCTGTCACCAATTAGTGTCCCTGATCACCGCCACACCAGTTATATGATAGCACTGGACTGGACTTGACTAGTTTTGCCTTCAGCAAGTGAAATGCATGCTCAATTGGGTTGAGATCAGGTGATTGACTTGGCCATTGCAGGATATTCCACTTCTTTTCCTTCAAAAGCTCCTGGATTGCTTTTGCAGTGTGTTTTGGATCATTGTCCATCTGTACTGTGAAGCGCCATCCAATCAACTTTACTGCATTTGGCTGAATCTGGGCTGGCAGCATATTTCTAAACAATGCAGAATTTATCCGGCTGCTTCTATCTTCTGCCACATCATCAATAAACACCAATGACCCAGTACCACTGGAAGCCATGCATGCCCATGCCATCACACTGCCTCCACCATGTTTTACAGATGACGTTGTGTGCTTTGGATCATGAGCTGTTCCAAGCCTTCTCCACACTTTTTTTCTTCCCGTCATTCTGGTACAGATTAATCTTAGTTTCATTCGTCCAAAGAATGCTTTTCCAAAACTGGTCTGGCTTTTTTTAGATGTTTTTTGGCAAAGTCTAATCTGACTTTTCTATTCTTCAGGCTTTTGAATGGTTTGCACCTTGGGGTGGACCCTCTGTATTTGCTCTCGTGAAGTCTTCTCTTGATTGTAGACTTTGACAATGATACGCCCACCTCCTGGAGAGTGTCCTTCACTTGTCTGGATGTTGTAAATGGGTTTTTCTTTACCATAGAGAGGATCCTGTGATCATCCACCACTGTTGTCTTCCGTGAACGTCAATGTCTTTCTATGTTGCTGAGCTCACCAGCTCCTCAGAATGTACAAAACTGTTCATTTGGCCACTCCTAAATGTTGCCTCTATCTCTCTGATGGATTTGTTTAGTTTTTAAAGCCTTACCATGGCCTATTTCACTTGCATGGACTTCTCCTTTGAAAGTATGATGTAGGTTTACAGCAATAGATTCCAAATGCAAATACCACACTTAGAATCAACTCCAGACCTTTTACCAGCTTAATTGATGAAGAAATAATGGAGTAGCCCACACCTGGCCATGAAACCGCTTTTGAGTCAACTGTCCCAATTACTTTTGGTCCCTTGAAAAAGGGGGGATGGCTACTCTTAAGAGCTGTAATTCCTAAACCCTTCCTCCAATTTGGATGTACATATCCTCAAATTAAACTTGAGTGTGCACTTTTAGTCCATGTCCATTATATAAGTATAGCTTGAATAAAATTGTGCCTGTGTCCAAATATATATGGACCTAACTGTGTATGTATGATAGACACCCCCCCCCCCCCCCAAAGTATTAGGACACCCCTCCACGTCATTGGATTCAGGTGTTCCAACCACCTCAATGGTCACAAGTGTATAAAATCAAGCACCTAGGCTTGCAGACTGCTTCTACAGGCATTGTAGCTCTCAGGAGCTCAGTGAATTCAAGCATGGCACCGTCATAGGTTGCCACCTGTGCAATAAGTCCATCTGTGAAATTTCCTTGCTACTACATATTCCTTAGTCAACTGTTAGTGGTATTTTAACAAAGTGGAAGCAACTGGGAACAACAGCAACTCAGCCGCGAAGTGGTCAGCCATTTAAAATGACAGAGCGGGATCAGCGCACGCTGAAGCGCACATTGCACAGAAGTCGCCAACTGTCTGCAGAGTCAATAGCTAAAGACCTCCAAACTTCATGTGGCCTTCAGATTAGCACAACAGTGCATAGAGAGCTTCATGGAATGGGTGTCCATGGCCGAGCAGCTTCAGCCAAGCCTTACATTACCAAGTGCAATGCAAATTGTCGGATACAGTGGTGTAAAGCACTCCGCCACTGGACTCTAGAGCAGTGGAGTCGTGTTCTCTGGAGTGACAAATCACACTTCTCTGTCTGGCAATCCGATGGATGTGTCGGGGTTTTGCATTTGCCAGGAGAACGGTTCTTCCCTGACTGCATTGTGCCAAGTGTAAAGTTTGGTGGAGAGGGGATTATGGTGTGGGGTTGTTTTTCAGGGATTGGGCTTGGCCCCTTAGTTCCAGTGAAGGGAACACTTAAGGTGTCAGCATACCAAGACATTTTGGACAATTTCATGCTCCCAACTTTGTGGGAACAGTTTGGGGATGGCTCCTTCCTCTTCCAGCATGACTGTGCACCAGTGCACAAAGCAAGGTCCATAAAGACATGGATGAGCGAGTTTGGGGTGGAGGAACTTGACTGGCCTGCACAGAGCTCTTACCTCAACCCGATAGAGCACTTTTGAGATAAATTAGAGAGGAAACTGCGAGCCAGGCCTTCTCGTCCGACATCAGTGCCTGACCTAACAAATACGATTCTGGAAGAATGATCAAACATTCCCATAGACACACTCCTAAACCTTGTGGACAGCCTTCCCAGAAGAGTTGAATCTGCAAAGGGTGGGCCAACTCAATATTGAACCCTACGGGCTAAGACTGGGATGCCATTAAATTTCGTGTGCATGTAAAGGCAGGTGTCCCGCTACGTTTGGCAATATAGTGTGTGTTTTATATATGTATTTTTATATATATATATAATTTATAGTTTACTCTGTTATTCAGTAGTTTTGCATTTGGCTAGAGTCAGTGTCACTACTGGTACCGTGAAGCGATACGTGGACCTTACAGAGGATGCACAAGCAGTCCAACTCCTCCAGGATGGCACACCAATGTGCCATTGCCAGAAGGTTTGCTGTGTCTCCCAGCATAGTCTCAAGAGCATGGAGGAGATTCCAGGAGACAGGCAGTTACTCTAGGAGAGCTGAACAGGGTCGTAGAAGGTCCTTAACCCATCAGCAGGACAGGTATCTGCTGCTTTGTGCGAGTAAGAACAGGATGAGCACTGCCAGAGCTCTACAAGATGACCTCCAGCAGGCAACTAGTGTGAATGTCTTTGACCAAACAATCAGAAACAGACTCAGAGATGTCCTATTCCTTTCGCCCGACGCCCTGGACATGTAATTCCGGGTGCCGGGCAGGTCTTTTTTCTTTTTTTCTTTTTTTTTTTGCCCTTAGCCCTGCTGCGGGCAAGCAGCAGGGCTCACCTGTCAGGTGGAAGCAATCGGGCAACAGCGCTGCTGGCCGATTGCTTCCACACAGCCCACTTTATAATCCTCTCCCCCCGCCCCCGCTATATTTCTCGGGCTCAGCTTGCCCATCTGCATGCCCATGACTGATTCGGTGGGTGCTGCGGGATGTGGTATAGGGGAGGGAGGAGGAAAGCGGACACATCCACTTCCCTCCTTCTCTTGATCTGGACGTGATGTGACGTCACTTCCTGGTCCCTGTTCGACAGATTCCCGGTCATTGAGGCTGGGAAAGAATGTAATGCGGTGTGATGTGTACCACATTATATTCAGTGTAGTACAGAGGAGACTTTCAGGGTCTTTTGGACCCTGCATGTCTCAAAAAAGAGGACCTGTCACCAAAAATCATCACATAGGGACTTTTTGTCCTGTATGTGATTTAAAAAAAAAAAAAAGTAAATTTTTTTGTTGTTGTTAAATAGAAGTTACACCCAAACATATAACACCCCCAAATTTTTCAAGCCACCCCACCCCACATATGTACGCATGCACAAATGTAAAAGCACATACTCTGGCGCCTACTCATGAAACCGATGATTGCGATACACGTTACATACCTTATGCTGGTGCAGTGGGTCCCAGGTTCCTCCTGGTGCACGACAATGCCCGGCCTCGTGGTGAGAGTATGCAGGCAGAGTCCTTGAGGATGAAGGACTTGATACCATTGAATGGTTCCCACACTCGCCTAACCTAAATCCAACAGAACACCTCTGGGATATTATGTATCGGTCTATCTGATACCGCCAGGTTGCACCTCAGACTGTCCAGGAGCTCAGTGATGCCCTGGTCCAGATCTGTGAGGAAACACCCCAGGACACCATCTGTCATCTCATTAGGAGCATGCCCCAACGTTGTCAGGTATGCATACAAGCACATGGGGGCAATACAAACTACCGAGTACCATTTTGCAATGAAATTTCAGCAAACTGGACTACCCTGCTGCATAATTTTTTCACTTTGATTTTCAGGGTGTCTTTGAATTCAGTCCTCTGTAGGTTATTAATTTTCATTTCCATCAAATGATGACGTTCCTAAAACATTACCCAGTCCATATCACTACAGGTATTCAGCATGATATTTTTCCCCATAGATATCTGATGTGTTTTCAAAGTGTTCCTTAATTTTTTTGAGCTGTGTATATTTTTTCAAAGCAGAAGCCACATTGAATAAATTGGAGGGTTTTACAATATTTTTATGTCACATAGTATTTGGGCAGCAGTTTTTCAAATGCAATTTTTTGGGGAAAATACACTTTTCTGGATTTTAAAGTGTAACTAAACCCACAACAGTAAAATCAGTCTGTAAAGCATGCTTGTTATACTCATTGTGGAACCTAAGGGGTTAATCCTCTGCATTGTGTAAAAAGGCTGTTTGATCCTTTCTTTTCTGCCCCTCCTCTTGTTGAAATGACCACCTGATACAGACTGAACCCTTGGGCACAAGCTCAGTTTGGTGTGTATTGCTAGAGAGGTTTGTTTGTTTTTTTGTTTTTTCTTGGGAGGGTGCATGTGATTAGCACAGGGGCAATCAGCACTGTCCGGTCAGAGGTTCCACATACTCCTAGAGCAGAAAGAGAACTCCTCCTACAAGCTTTAACCAGTGCTCTGCTGAAGTCACAAGACTGCTCTAACTGCTGATGAGAAAAGATATTTAACAGTTTTACTAAAATACAGTAATTGCATTTGCATGTTCTGTGTGTTGCGGGAGACCAGATATAGTTATTGCAGGGTCCTGGGTTTATCATTTTAATGCAAAAAAAAAAAAAAACAATACATAACCCATTTTTTTTGTAAAATATAAAAGATTTTATGCAGAGTAAATAGATACCAAACAATACATGCTTTAACCACTTGCCCTCCAGAGGATTACCCCCCTTCCTGACCAGGAAATTTTTTGCATTACGGCACTGCAATATTTTAACTGCCAATTACGGTGTCATGCAACGCTGCACCCAAATGAAATGTATGTCCTTTTTTCCCTATGAATAGAGCTTTCTTTTGGTGGTATTTGATCTCCTGTGCTGTGTTTTATTTTTTACGCTGTAAAAAAAAGACCGTCAATTATGAGAAAAAAACATTATTTTTGACTTTTTGCTATTAACCACTTGCCCTCCTGAGGATTTACCCCCCTCCTGACCAGGCCATTTTTTGCGTTTCGGTGCTGTGTTGCTTTACCTGACGATTGCGCGGTCATGCAACACTGCGCCCGAATGTATGTCCTTTTTTTCCAACAAATTGAGCTTTCTTTGGGTGGTATTTGATTGCTTGTGCGTTTTTTTTTTGTTTTTTTTTTTTGTGCTATAACAAAAACAAAACACTGACAGCTTTGAGAAAAAAAAACAATATTTGTGACTTTTTGCTATTAAACATGTCCACTAAAAAAGGTAAAAAATCTAATTTCAACTTTGACAAACACAATGAAAGAACTTTCATATGTGTATCAGAGGGAGAAAGGAAGCCATCTGGAAGCTGAAGTGGAAGTGCAGTGGTAGATGGGAAATCTTTATTTGTAACCACTTGCCTTCCAGATGATTTACCCCCCTTCCTGACCAGGCCATTTTTTGCAATACAAAGTAAAGTTGGATACAGAAGAACTTGCAGGGCACAACCATACCTCTGTCTATTTTCATATTCCCCCAAACCAAGCTCAAGTGCAGCATCAAGTCCTCAAACATTTTTAACCACTTGCCTTCCACAGGATTTACCCCCCTTCTTGACCAGGCCATTTTTTGCGATACGGCGAAGAATTACTTTAACTGAACATTGCGCGGTCATGCAACCGATGTACACAAATTAAATTTATGTCCTTTTTTTCCCCACAAATAGAGCTTTCTTTCAGTGGTATTTGGTCACCTGTGCGTCTTTTTTTGTATTGTTTGTGCTATAAGCAAAAAAAGACCCAACAATTTTGAAAAAAAAAACTATATTTTTGACTTTGCTATAAAAAATATCCAATAAAAAAAATGTACAAAATCAAATTTCATCATAAATTTAGGCCAAAATGTATTCAGCTACATGTCTTTGCTAAAAAAAATCCCAATAAGTGTAAATTAATTGGTTTACGTGAAAGTTATAGCATTTACAAATGGCGGTATAGATACTGGAATTTTTAAATTTTTTTAAACTAGCAATGGTGGCGATTAGTGACTTATAGCGGGACTGTGGCAGACATTCTGACACTGGGGGGAACTGACTTTGTGTCACTGACATCCCCAGTGACACCAATACAGTGATCAGTGCTATAAAAAAAAAAAAGCACTGACACTGCACTAATGGCACTGGGCAGGAAGGGGTTAACATGAAGGACGATCAAAGGATTAACTATGTGCAGGGAGTGTTTTACTAGGGCGGCTGTGTCAGTGTGCTTCACTCTTAAGCACTACAAAGGAGGCATCGCTTATGCGACTCTTGCGCCCTACTACAACTACAGCTTTACAAGTAGTCCCTCTACATATCACTCTGATGCTCTGGGATGGCTAGACAGCAAGCCCAGATGACGATATACCAGTCGCCTGACCATGATCTACTGGTAGATTGCGATATACGTGTTGCTAACCCCCACTCTACAGTCAAGGAAGAGTTATAATTGCAATTATAGCACAACAAAAAAAGAAGCAAAAATCTCTTCAAAGTCAGGGGAAATCTCCTCTTTAGTTGTCACCAGAAAAGTGGATTTGGATTTTCCATCATTTTCTGTCCCAGTGAGAGTGGTCACCAAGACAAGTAGGGTGAGTATCCCCAGGAGAATCAAAGCCATAAAAACTTGACAGCAGTTTTGACACTCCACATGCTACCTAGAAATAAGTTTTGGCTTATAATATATATGTTTTCCTGTAAAACATCTCCTTCCTGTAAGTAAACTTTTGTGATGTATGGCTGCACCTAACATTTCTAAAATCATTTTTTAGGGGCTCCTATTAACGCCATGGCACCAGCAAAGAAAAGAGGAAACCGTGGACAGAAAAATCGTAGTGTAAAAAATGAGAAGTTGGCGTCCTTTATTAAGGATTTTGACAGTCAAGGTAGAGTGATATTGCATAGCCTTTGTTGTAATCCCTCTTGAAAGTTGTATGATTGTAGATACTTATGTCATTTAATTAGTATAAATTGGGCAGAAATGTGTTTACAGGTTTTCTTTTGAATCCTTTTACTGCCAATGACAGAAGGGAAACGGCAGAAAAGAATGGCTTACAGCTGGCCACCTTGGTATCTTCTACACTTCAGTTGAACTTACACTCAAAGTGGGACTAGTAGTGCAAGGCTTTGTTCACACCTATGCAGGTGCGACAGTGTGCATGTGTTTTGGTGCATCTAGGGCAGCCCATTGATTTGTGCAATCAACCTTTTTTTTTTTTTCTTTTTTTTTTTTTGTTTGTTTGCACCCAACACATTTGGTACTTCTTTACAATGCATTTTGCTAGGGAATGTTAACCGACAAATAATTGCACCCACGTTTATTTAAAAAAATGTGCTTTTATATTTCTACCATTTGAGCCTGAAATGCAATCAAAGAATTATGATGCGGTGATGTTGCTGCTCTTGTGCTCCATTGAAAACTATGAATCCCTCTACCGGTGTAACATGAAACATGGTCAGATGGGTGGACTTGTTTTTTAACACATATGCATTGACATGCAATTAAAGTTTGATTGAAAAAAAAAAATAAAGGGATTGTATAAAAAAATGTTTAAAGTAGTTATAAAGGCTCAACATTTTTTACCTTCTATATGCAGCATCCCCCCAGCTCCCCATAATACTTGCCTGAGCCCCATCACGATCCAGCAATGTGCACAGGAGCCTCGACTCTCCCTCCTCATTGACTGACACAGCAGCGGGAGCCATTGGCTCCTTCTGCTGTCAATCACAGCCAGTAAGCCAATGAAGGGGGGGGCGAGCTACAACTGTGTGAATTGACATGCAGAGCAGTGGCTCAGGAGCTAGCCTGCTTGGGTGCCCCCTATAGCAAGCTGCTTGTTCTTGGGGCACTAGGCAGGAGGGAGGGGCCAGGAGCGCCGGCGGGGAACTAAAAAAGGGAAGATCGGGCTGCTTTGTGTAAAACCACTGCACAAAGCAGGTATGTATGACCTGTTTCTTCTTTAAAAAAAAAAAGCCTTTATTATCACTTTAAAGCACCCCTGTGCGCACTTGCAAATGTGAATGCTTTAGTAGGTCCCACACGCTTATGTAAACGGTGATTGCACCACACGTGAGGAAATGCCACAAACGCCAGAGTGAGAGCAATAATTCTAGCACCAGTCCGCATGTGTAACTCTAAACTGGTAACCTAAAAAGACTTATAAAGCTCACCTATGGAGATTTTACCAAAAAAAATTAGTATTGTGTTTGTGTTCATTATAGTTCATTAAAATTTATTTTTTCCTGAAAAATTAGCATTTTAAAAATGGCTGTGCAGATATCATGTAGCATAAAAAATTTCCTCTGAGTTCAGAAAATATACAATGTTCAAAGTCATTTTCTGACCTGATTTTTTTTTTTTTAACATGTATGTGCAGTGTCAGAATTGGCCTTGGGGTAAAGTGGTTGTAAAGGCTAAAGGTTTACATTTTTAACCTAAAAGTGGTTCCAAAGGCTCATGTTTTTTTTACCTTCACGTATTCTATGCATGAAGGTAAAAAACCTTCCGTGTGCAGCGCCCAAGCCCCCTCCCCAATCCTTACTTGAGCCCCCTCCGATCCAGCGATCTGCCAGTTATAGCCAGTGAGCCAATAAGGAGAGAGGCGGGGGGGTTGTGCTCTCTCGGACGCAGAGCACATATAAATTGTAGCTATCACTATATTCGGTTATTGTAACAGTCGGTGTTTAATTTGCATATGTTACTGTGTGGCACTGCTTTTATTGGTTTTTATGGATATCAAGGATGCCTACCTACACATTCTACTTTCTGGCCTTCCCAATGGTTTCTGTGATTTGCAGTAGAGAATTGCCAATATTGGTTATGGTGTTGCCTTTTTGCCTGTCTGCCTCCAGAGTGTTTATCAAGGTGTTGGCTCAAATTCTGGGGTTGTTTAGGATCATGGGTATCCTCATTGTGTTATACCTGGTGTCATAGCTGCTTCCCCCCTCAGGTCCCCCCTGCCGTCCCTCGTCCTTCCCCTCAGGCCCCCCTGCTGTCCCTGCCGTCCCTCGTCCTTCCCCTTCAGGCCCCCCTGCTGTCCCTGCCGTCCCTCGTCCTTCCCCCTCAGGCCCCCCTGCTGTCCCGCCGCGGCTCTTTGAAGCCGAGCCTCAGGACGAGAGGCGCGGCCCCTCTCACCTTCTGCAGAGATGAAAGGCATCGTGGCGACAGCAAGCTCTCACGCTTACGGATGTCCCTGGCCAAAGGCCTCTCACGAGAGGCACGGCTGCTGTCCAGGGGGCGTGCCTCGTTGCCCGGCAACGAGGCACGCCAGCTCTGGCCCGCCCCGGGTGCCTAGGTGACCAGGACGCATGCGACATCAGCTTAAGAAGCTGATGCCGGGCGCTCCCGAGGTATTCACCGCTGTGCAGCCACTGAAGGAGTCCCAGCTGCAGCGGGACCTTCGTGGCCAGACTCTGCGGAGACCCAAGCCTGCCTAAGACCCCCCCAGAGCAGGGGAAGACTGCCTGCTAGCCCCCAGGGATCCAGAGACCCCCAGAGCAGGGGAAGACTGCCTGCTAGCCCCCAGGGATCCAGAGACCCCCAGAGCAGGGGAAGACTGCCTGCTAGCCCCCAGGGATCTAGAGACACCCCCAGAGCAGGGGAAGACTGCCTGCTAGCCACCAGGGATCCAGAGACCCCCAGCCACTGCCTGCCAGCTAACCAAATGTAATATCTCCTGCGCTCCGGGACCCAGGCCGGTGGTGAGTAGATGGAATCAAACTCCAAAAAGAAAGGAACCACCGGAATAAACAAGGTCGTGCAGCTCCACATCAAGGCTGGGGAAGCCCAAACAAAACTGTGAAGGAGAACAACAAAAGAGAAGCGCACCAACCTTGCGCATTACCTCAGTAACCAAAAATTTATTGAATAAAAGAATGGTACTCACAAACAGCGAATAAAAACAAGCATGTAAGTCCTCAAAGGGACTTTAGAGGCAAGATGCCAATGCGAATCCCATCATGGAGGAAGCCACTCAGTACAGCTGACGCGTTTCGAAGGACATGCCTTCTTCCTCAGAGCTGACTGGACTGAGAGTGTGTGTTCACATTTATGCCTCCAGACTGAAATAGGGCCCTCCCCTAGGGGATGGGCTGTCCTGGGCAGGGAGGAGGGGCCTGGGTGTCAATCAATTACAATACATGATCATCAAATTTTACATAGAACCATATAAACATACAATATATATTATATATATACATACATAAAAGGAAACAAATGGTGCTAAAAAATGCTTAAAAGGTTCATTCATCAATAACTGCGGTTTGTGAATGCATTAATAAATGTTAAAAAATTCATTAATTGACTAATTGCAAATGTTTCAACATTATTATTATTATTGTCATTGCACTGACGGTCAAGTGCATGCACTATATGAAATATATGAAATATAGAAAGAAAGGGAGGGAGGAGAGGACCTCCCGCAGTTGAATGAATCATTCCTGGCCAGTGATTTCACGATTGTTATCACAGAGAGGACAATGCAGCCAAAGTGTTTTGCTACACCTGATAGGATCAATGGTGACAGTGTTGCTTTGAAAATGTATATGATTGAACATAACTGTAGGAGGAGGAATTGCATTCATATGATCCAGCAAAAGGATAGCATCTAAGGATGGTGAGGGGGACACAGTATGTTCAAAATGAATCCGCATTACCTGTATTGTTGGTGTGTACTGATTGTTCAGCAGCAGAGGGGGAACTTCCCACATGATGCGGCTATAGATGGAGTCATTCGTGGAACGCACGCCGCTGAGGCGTGGCAGCAGAAGCGCATGCGCAGACCATCTCGCGCCTGCGCACTAAGACGGTATCAGCGCGATCACAATGGCACATAACCAGTGCCCGATGCGCGCGCAGCAGACACCGCTGCTCAAACCCTACAGGGTCCCTAGTTCCTCTTCCCCTACTCGCTGCTGCCCGATCAGATACACACCAAAGGAGTGTGTGTGTATGTGTCTCCGGGTTGCCCACATGCAAAAAAATCGTTGGTGCAAATGCCAACTCTTCTAGCTGCAAATCCACCAACGACTCTCTATATAAAGAGTACTTTTAGAGTATACATGTGTATATATACAGTCATGGCCGAAATTGTTGGCACCCTTGATATTTCTCCAGGAAATCATGTATTTCTCACGAAACGTATTGCATTAACACATGTTTTGCTATACACATGTTTATTCCCTTTGTGTGTATTGGGACAAAACAAAATAAGGGAGGAAAGAAAGCAAATTCGACATAATGTCACACAAACCTCCAAAAATGGGCTGGACAAAAGTATTGGCACCCTTTCACAACTGCGGATAAATAAGAATGTTACAAGCATGTGATGCTCCTGTAAACTCACCTGGGGCAAGTAACAGGTGTGGGCAATATAGAAATCACACCTGAAAGCAGATAAAAAGGAGAGACGTTCACTTAACCTTTGCATTGTGTGTCTGTCTGTGCCACACTAAGCATGGACAACAGAAAGAGGAGACGAGAACTGTCTGAGGACCTGAGAACCAAAATTGTGGCAAAATATCAACAATCTCAAGGTTACAAGTCCATCTCCAGAGAACTAGATTTGCCTTTGTCCACAGTGCGCAACATTATCAAGAAGTTTGCAACCCATGGCACTGTAGCTAATCTCCCTGGTCGTGGACGGATGAGGAAAATTGATGAAAGATTGCAACGCAGAATAGTCCGGATGGTGGATAAGCAGCCCCAAACATGTTCCAAAGACATTCAAGCTGTCCTGCAGGCTCAGGGAGCATCAGTGTCAGCGCGAACTATCCGTCGACATTTAAATGAAATGAAACGCTATGGCAGGAGACCCAGGAGGACCCCACTGCTGACACAGAGACATAAAAAAGCAAGACTACAGTTTGCCAAAATGTACTTGAGTAAGCCAAAAGCCTTCTGGGAAAACGTCTTGTGGACAGATGAGACCAAGATAGAGCTTTTCGGTAAAGCACATCATTCTACTGTTTACCGAAAACGGAATGAGGCCTACAAAGAACAAAACACAGTACCTACGGTAAAATATGGTGGAGGTTCAATGATGTTTTGGGGTTGTTTTGCTGCCTCTGGCACTGGGTGCCTTGACTGTGTGCAAGGCATCATGAAATCTGAGGATTACCAAAGGATTTTGGGTCGCACTGTAGGGCCCAGTGTCAGAAAGCTGGGTTTGCGTCCAAGATCCTGGGTCTTCCAGCAGGACAATGACCCCAAACATACGTCAAAAAGCACTCAGAAATGGATGGCAAAGAAGCGCTGGAGAGTTCTGAAGTGGCCAGCAATGAGCCCAGATCTAAATCCCATTGAACACCTGTGGAGAGATCTTAAAATTGCTGTTGGGAAAAGGTGTCCTTCCAATAAGAGAGACCTGGAGCTGTTTGCAAAGGAAGAGTGGTCCAAAATTCCGGGTGAGAGGTGTCAGAAGCTTATTGATGGTTATAGGAAGCGACTGATTTCAGTTATGTTTTCCAAAGGGTGTGCAACCAAATATTAAGTTAAGGGTGCCAATACTTTTGTCCAGCCCATTTTTGGGGTTTTGTGTGACATTATGTCATATTTGCTTTTCTGCCTCTGTTTTATATTTGTTCCAATACATACAAAGGGAATAAACATGTGTATAGCAAAACATGTGTTAATGCAATACCTTTTTTGTGTGAAATACTTGATTTTCAGGAAAAATATCAAGGGTGCCAACAATTTCGGCCATGACTGTATGTGCGTACCTCCACAGCAATACCGAGGCACATGTACATGAATAAATTCGTTCATTGACCTAATTGAGAGAAAAAAAAACAAAAAAAACTATACATATATAGTGCAAAAAATACATATATATATAAAATATAATAACAGCACAGAAAAAAATAGTAAAGGTAATAAAAATAATAATGGTAATCAAATGGTAAAATGGTAAACCAATAAAATGCACACTATTGCATACACCTATGGGAAACACCTACACCCATAACCACATATATAAATGTGTATACCTGTATATATACACATACACAAATTATAAAAACATTGTGCAAATAATCTTTTCCACTAAAATTATATTAATATTAATAATAATAGAAAGGCCACAGATACCCATTTATATTATATAACGGGATATACCGGCAAAGGGACATAGAGCCACACTCATAAATATGCACGCACATGTATATATACATACACATATACGTCCACCAGGCATAACTCTCACCAGCTGAAGCTAGATGAGGGTATGTATTTCGAGGTCATCATTAAGGCCTCAGGGGACAGGGTACCCAATGTGAAAATCCAAAAACTTTCCCTCCTGGACAGTTCTTGATGTCTCCTCCCACTATCCAGGTCCCTAGTGATGGCCTCAATCCCGAACACTTTCATGCCAAGATAGTTGCTTGAATGTTTTTCTTTGAAATGGCGGGGGACTGAGTACTTGTCTTTCCCTAGTTTGATACTGCTCTTGTGCTCACAGATTCTAATCCTAAGGCACCGTGAAGTCCGACCCACATATAGTAGGCCACATGGACAGAGAATGCCATAAATGACAAAGGAGGTGCCACAATTGATAAATTGTTTGGTGGAATACCTTTTCCCATCAGTACCTGTGAAATCTCGTTTTCGATGGCATATGACCTCACAAGTACCACAGTTAGAAATGCCACATCTATAGCTGCCCTTTTGATCGAACAGAATTGACCAAGGCCCTGGGTTAACTGTCGTGGTTTTACGCACTCTACTTGGTGCTAATTGACTCCTGAGGTCTCTCGGTTTTCTAAAGATGAGTGTGGGCTTATCAGGAAGTGCATTCCCGAGAGTGGGGTCGTTTTTCAGGATTTTCCAATTTCTGGATAGAATTGGTTTAATATGTCAGGACTTACTACTAAATCTGGTACAAAAACGTGCTTCCCTATTGTTAAAGGTGAGAGTGGGTTTTTTGGAGAAATGTTCGGTATCTGTAAGGACACTGGAGTCATACATCACTAAATATTTGTTGCAGGCTGCCTCTATAAGATTCTCCTTATAACCTTTTTCTTTGAATTTTTGTTTAAGGATGAGGCTCTGTTCAATATAATCATGTTTGAGCGTACATGTGCGTTTCAGCCTGCAAAACTGTCCAAAAGGGACATTCCGGATCCATTGGGGGTGATGGTTACTTTTAGCGTGAAGATAGGAATTACCTGCTGTCGGTTTGAAATGCGTTTTTGAGCATATGTCACCATTGCTCTCGTGTCTAAGTTCTAGATCCAAGAATACCAGTGTGTCGTTATCAATCACATGAGTGAAGGAAATGTTGTATGGATTATATTTTTTTTTTTTTTTTTTTAATTTAATGGATTATACTTAGACACGAGAGCAATGGTGACATATCACCATCAGGAGTCAATTAGCACCAAGTAGAGTGCGTAAAACCACGACAGTTAACCCAGGGCCTTGGTCAATTCTGTTCGATCAAAAGGGCAGCTATAGATGTGGCATTTCTAACTGTGGTACTTGTGAGGTCATATGCCATCGAAAACGAGATTTCACAGGTACTGATGGGAAAAGGTATTCCACCAAACAATTTATCAATTGTGGCACCTCCTTTGTCATTTATGGCATTCTCTGTCCATGTGGCCTACTATATGTGGGTCGGACTTCACGGTGCCTTAGGATTAGAATCTGTGAGCACAAGAGCAGTATCAAACTAGGGAAAGACAAGTACTCAGTCCCCCGCCATTTCAAAGAAAAACATTCAAGCAACTATCTTGGCATGAAAGTGTTCGGGATTGAGGCCATCACTAGGGACCTGGATAGTGGGAGGAGACATCAAGAACTGTCCAGGAGGGAAAGTTTTTGGATTTTCACATTGGGTACCCTGTCCCCTGGAGGCCTTAATGATGACCTCGAAATACATACCCTCATCTAGCTTCAGCTGGTGAGAGTTATGCCTGGTGGACGTATATGTGTATGTATATATACATGTGCGTGCATATTTATGAGTGTGGCTCTATGTCCCTTTGCCGGTATATCCCGTTATATAATATAAATGGGTATCTGTGGCCTTTCTATTATTATTAATATTAATATAATTTTAGTGGAAAAGATTATTTGCACAATGTTTTTATAATTTGTGTATGTGTATATATACAGGTATACACATTTATATATGTGGTTATGGGTGTAGGTGTTTCCCATAGGTGTATGCAATAGTGTGCATTTTATTGGTTTACCATTTGATTACCATTATTATTTTTATTACCTTTACTATTTTTTTCTGTGCTGTTATTATATTTTATATATATATGTATTTTTTGCACTATATATGTATAGTTTTTTTTTCTCTCAATTAGGTCAATGAACGAATTTATTCATGTACATGTGCCTAGGTATTGCTGTGGAGGTACGCACATATATATACACATGTATACTCTAAAAGTACTCTTTATATAGAGAGTCGTTGGTGGATTTGCAGCTAGAAGAGTTGGCATTTGCACCAACGATTTTTTTGCATGTGGGCAACCCGGAGACACATACACACACACTCCTTTGGTGTGTATCTGATCGGGCAGCAGCGAGTAGGGGAAGAGGAACTAGGGACCCTGTAGGGTCTGAGCAGCGGTGTCTGCTGCGCGCGCATCGGGCACTGGTTATGTGCCATTGTGATCGCGCTGATACCGTCTTAGTGCGCAGGCGCGAGATGGTCTGCGCATGCGCTTCTGCTGCCACGCCTCAGCGGCGTGCGTTCCACGAATGACTCCATCTATAGCCGCATCATGTGGGAAGTGCCCCCTCTGCTGCTGAACAATCAGTACACACCAACAATACAAGTAATGCGGATTCATTTTGAACATACTGCGTCCCCCTCACCATCCTTAGATGCTATCCCTTTGCTGGATCATATGAATGCAATTCCTCCTCCTACAGTTATGTTCAATCATATACATTTTCAAAGCAACACTGTCACCATTGATCCTATCAGGTGTAGCAAAACACTTTGGCTGCATTGTCCTCTCTGTGATAACAATCGTGAAATCACTGGCCAGGAATGATTCATTCAACTGCGGGTGGTCCTCTCCTCCCCCCCTTTCTTTCTATATTTCATATAGTGCATGCACTTGACCGTCAGTGCAATGACAATAATAATAATAATGTTGAAACATTTGCAATTAGTCAATTAATGAATTTTTTAATTTTTTAACATTTATTAATGCATTCACAAACCGCAGTTATTGATGAATGAACCTTTTAAGCATTTTTTAGCACCATTTGTTTCCTTTTATGTATGTATATATATAATATATATTGTATGTTTATATGGTTCTATGTAAAATTTGATGATCATGTATTGTAATTGATTGACACCCAGGCCCCTCCTCCCTGCCCAGGACAGCCCATCCCCTAGGGGAGGGCCCTATTTCAGTCTGGAGGCATAAATGTGAACACACACTCTCAGTCCAGTCAGCTCTGAGGAAGAAGGCATGTCCTTCGAAACGCGTCAGCTGTACTGAGTGGCTTCCTCCATGATGGGATTCGCATTGGCATCTTGCCTCTAAAGTCCCTTTGAGGACTTACATGCTTGTTTTTATTCGCTGTTTGTGAGTACCATTCTTTTATTCAATAAATTTTTGGTTACTGAGGTAATGCGCAAGGTTGGTGCGCTTCTCTTTTGTTGTTCTCCTTCACTGCCTGCCAGCTGCCAGAGATCCAGGGACCCCAGCCTACTGGAGAGATCGCAGGACTGCCTGCTAGCTGCCAGGAATCCAGAGACCCCCCAGCCTAAAGGAGAGATTGCAAGCCTGCCTGCCAGTCACCTGAGGACCCAGACATTCTATCCTCTATCCCTGGGAGACCAGGCACTCTGTCGGATCCATGAGTACATGCTCTCCCCCTGTTGGATTACAATTGCAACAGAGACTCACACCCCCCCGTTGATTACAATTGCTACAGAGACTCTTCCTTGGCTCTCGGTGTTGGACTTTAAGTGTGTTGGTCCCTCCTTGCTGCCCTTTACTGGCTTATTCACCCTCCTTGCGAGTTCCCCTATTAAGTGACTGTCATCTGTTTGTGTCAATAAAGCTTTGTGCGTTTGCCATCTACTTTGTGTGTTCTGTCCTGCCTACCCTCCGTCACACCTGGACCACCTGCTTCTTGGGGAAACAGTTGGTTCAGAAAATGACTTCAAATGTCCAGCAGATGGTAAAAGTCCTGCAGAGGTTTAGCTGAGTGCTGAACCTTTGGAAGTGGATGTTGTTCCTGTTACCATTTCTTGAGTATTTTGGATTAGTACTCAGGTATGTACTTTGGGCGTGGTGCCCACTCCTTGTATTCAGTACTTTGAGACATCCCAAGCAGTCGTGAATATTAAATCCTTTGCATCTTGTGATGTATGATTGAGAACCTGGAATTTTTTTTAGTTACCTGTAAAATCATTTTCTTGGAGTACATCACAGGACACATGTCCCACTCGCTCTTGTCTTTTCTTCATTGCTTGATACAAAACTGAGGCTTAGCTGAGCTCTGAGGTGTTTTGTTTGGGCGGGGGTTTCCATTCAGATGTCCATTCACCTGAAGGTGGCAGCGTTAACCAAGTAGTCAAAAAGATATAACAAAAATGTTTCTAGTTTGACCAATGTTAGAATAAAAACAACTAGTGCCCATGTAGAAAAGTATAAATTATGTTCTGTAGTGCATACATGATTAAAAGTATAAAATGCGGAAAAGTTTTTACAAAGCACCTAAAAAGGGTTTTTCTCTTTTTTTTTAATCCTACCTGAATAAATAATGCATTAATATTAATAACTGAAAAAAGGAAAAGTCAGTGGAAAACTAACAGCTATAGTGTGCAGAGGAAAGAGTTAATAGACCTTACAGCCCCAGGAATAGCTGTGCCATGTAGGGTTATATGTTAAGGTCCCGGCAGGGGTTGTGTGTCCGATCACCAGGATTAGAGGGGATGCCAAGTCACACCTAGTCTATCCCCGTACACTAGAGTGGAGCCCGCCCACCACCCTAAGATTGAACATCCCTTACTGAACGTGTCAGTCCATGAATGGCAATGACTACGTCCTCTACCCAGAGCCTGCCCCTCTGCATCAGACATCGCTGGCCGGTCCCCGCACAGGACGTCCTTCCCTCTATGAGCACAGAGCCAAGGACAGGACATGTGTTTACCCAATATACTGCCCCAATGTGAAATGTATGTGTGACTCATGCAGCACTACCAGGGCAGTGCCTGAACTGTCAGTCTGCCCCTGACAGAGCATCCTGAGCTGTAATTTTTAGGACCCCACCTCCATGGGCGGTACAGACCGGGAGTCTGTTAGTCCCGGTTCTCCCACTACAGCACGCAGGGACGGAAGTACATCCCTACTTGCTGTAGATAGAACTAAAGGGATGGGCCAAGACCGATGGCAGGGGGAATAGCAGGCATAGCAGCCACTGGTCTTACAAACAGGAAACCCCTGGGAATTAATGGTTTAATTTGAAAATTATCAGGCTATTTCAGAGCAACTACTCAGTTAACAAGACGATGGATGACACATTTGGTAAAAATAGGAAATCGGCAAAAAGGACATGTAAAAAGGTTTTTGCCTGTAGTTCTGCTTTACGCTTAGAAGATTTCAACGCCTTTTTTTTTCCCTGTGAAAATACCTTCAACTGGATCTGTGTTTTTGTCTTTTTTTGTGATAGGTGTATACTTATTGATGTGCAATTGTAGTTTTCACAAGGGTTTTGCTAATAGTATTTTAATGTTAGCAGAATATCACTACATTGCCATGCACTAAATCCGCTTAAAATTAAGCATTTTAAATTGTAAAGTGTAATGATCTGTGCACCTTATTGGTATTAAAGAAACTGCCTCTCTCTTTTCTTCATCTAGTCAAGACAATTGTGGAGGAATTAAAAACTACTCTTGTTAGCAATCTGAAGGAAGTTGATAGCCTGTACAATATTGAACTCATCAAGCTACCTGCAGCTATCAGAGAGATGCGCTGGCTTGATTTTTTTGGTAAGCCTTCATTTTACGCTTTTTTTTTTTCATGGACTATTTCTGTTAAACATACCTAATCTTTTCTCTCTGGATGATGTCTAACTACAGTTCAGATCTGAAATGGCTGTGATATGTTGTTTAATCTTATTGTGTTTGGTAAAGAACATTTAAAGCTGAAGTATAATGTATGATTATAATACTTTCCTTTGGAAGCTACAGAACGGCTTCTATGAATGGAGGAGGGGGATGGAAAGGGTGGGCTTAGTCAGCACTCCTGATGAATGACTGTCGCAGGTCCCTCGGCTCTAATAATCATGCTGCAGCAGAAAATTGCCGCTGCTGGGGTAAGAGGAACCGGAAGATAGAAGATTTCACCTAAAGCAGCAGCTATCAGCACAATGGACACTTTTTCCCTTGTGCTGATTAAAAAATAAAAAATTTGATTAAACTTTTTTTGATCTGTTTTGTGAAATGTTCCAATAAAAATGAGAAATTAGATAAGACATGAAAGAACAGGTCCAGGTTTGCAGGTGTTTAACAACAAGTACTGAGTAATGGTGGTTTTATTTTCTTTTTCTCTTTTTGTGTAGCAAAAGGTGGGAGTCTGAAAGCTTTAGAGGCGGCTACAACGGTAAGCCAAGTATTCTAAGTTAGCAACCAACTTTTCATACCTGTGAGATCTTATGCTAACGGAGTATATAGATTTATGTTTATTTGGGCTAAAACTTTTTTTCTTTTTTCCCCAAGTGGTTGTAAACCCTTTATACCCATTGAATTGACAAGCTTCAGGTTATACACAGAGATGAAAACAAATTCTCCTACATAAGTTATACCTGTGTATCTGCAGCTAGGGCAGCACAGTGGCTAAGTGATTAGCACTTCTGCCTGGCAGTACTAGGGTCGTTGGTTCAAATCCCAACCACGGCACCACCTGCCTGGAGTCTGCATGTTATCTCTTTGCCTGTGTGGGTTTCCTCCGGGTACTCCATTTCCTCCCACACTCCAAAGACACCCTGGTAGGTTAATTGGCTCCTGTCTAAATTGGCCCTAGTATGTGTATGTATGAATGTGAGTTAGGGACCTTAGATTGTACAACCCTTGAGGGTTAGGGACTGATGTGAATGTACAATATATATATGTAAAGTGCTGTGTAAACTGACGGCGCTATATAAGTACCTGAAATAATCTATCCTTAATGCTCCATTCACATTAACACGTCTCCAAAGTCGCATGATTTCCAGGGCCACTTTGTAGCATCTATATCCAAGACTTGTGAGCTGCTATAACATTTGCTTAGTGCGAAACCAAAATATAAATTAGTAGATCGCCTGCATCTAACACATACTGATACAAATGTGCCTAATTACATAAATACCAATACCACTGTTGCTGATAAATTGTAAATACATGAATATTTGCAAATTTCATATAGTGCAATTTTACATAAATCCACTGTGAATATAAAAAAAATGTTCATATACGATTCTTCACAATTCTCATGTTATCTTTAAAATACAGAAAATCTGTACTTCTTAATTCACCTCCAGTGTCAAAATTCACTTCAAAACTTGTGCACCCCCATCGGTTGTGCTCTCAAGTCAAATATATGACCAAACCGTTAAATGAGGTCATATACAGCCTGTGTCCCTTTAATTGGGCCAAGTGTGGATGGGATGGTATCCGTTTCGCTCATATAATGGCTCTCCTCCAACGGTGAGTATGTTAAAAGAATAACCAGATCATAGTGCTTTATCCTTAAACACTCATTAATATAAAGTAGTACACTCACATGATCAATGTACAAAAAGCGCTTTGTGCAAGAAATTGCCTCCTGATTTTTAGCAGCGATGATATGCTGTGTATAGCCAGCTGGTGTCCATATAAAACCATCAAGCGTTATGACGTCAAAGCTCCTCCCCTACGCGTTATGCCACCAGGTCACGTGGCTTCATCGGGGGGAATTGATTGCACTATGTGAAATTTGCGCGTATTCATGTATTTATAATTTATCGGCAACAGTGGAGCTTAGAGTTGAGTGTACAACAAAATATTCATATAGCTTTTGGGGGGGTCTCTGATTTTTTTTTTTTTTTCCTGTTTCTATCCCGGCACTTTAATTTTTTGATATACATTCTTTTTTTCAGTCTGCTCCAGTCCAGGTACATGATCCTGCAGCTCCGGCTCCCCTGTGTCAGTGAGTGGTGGCTACAGGGGAGAAGAGGGAGTGCTGACAATGGCTGGGCTATTGAAGCCTATGGGTAACGTCATTGTTGAGTACTCCCTAACAGGGAACTTGGAGCTGTGGAAACTTTTTTTCTTTTTATTGGAACAAAATTGCTGATTATAAAGCAGATGGTACAAATTTAAAAATGGTTGAAGTTGACATAGGGTTTTACATAGGGTAGGCAGGATACTTTTGACATGCTTTGCTGAAACATTCCCTCTGTCTGCTCTTTTTAGTTAGAGAGACTCTGAAAGCAAATACCTATGGGTGTGTGTGTGTTTATCCTTATGCTCTGTAACATTTGTATTTATTAAATATTTGTAAAATAAAGATTTATATTAATAAGTGAAAAGCATCAGTTCATAAACCTACAACCTAAAAAAAAAAGATTCAAGTAAAGTTGACCCCATGGCATTTCTTTAGGTGACTGACAATAATATTTGACGATGAGTAGGGTTGATGACAACCAATTATCAGCTATTATGATGTGGGTAGATAATTTTGGTTCTTATTTATTGAGATAATGTAAAAAACTCAGGCCAGTTTTTATGTTATAATGTAGCTGCCCTATAAGCTATTCAAAGCACACATTACTTGTCTGATGTAATTAGCATTCTTTAGATAAACCTGTTATCCATGCAATGCAGAGTGTTGTGTTCACTGGCCATAGCCTATTAAATGACTTTTAGACTCTGAATTGAGGTTTTGGAAAGATCTTTTGCTTTTTGGTAAGATTGCTTCACTGTTGGTATATCTGTTTATAGCAATGTACTGCTTGGCACAAGTATAGATTTATTCCAGACCAGCGACCTGTCAGTTTCTTTTTGTAAGCACTGAGCGGTCGATACATGCAGTGGTGTACATCCTCTGAATAGCTACAATAAACACAATTGTCTTGTCACGGTCTGTTTGTATTAGGTGAATGTGGACATCGAGCAAATAACAGCAAGTGTTTCTCAAACACCGTTTAAGCCTTCCAAGAAAGGTCAGTGTACATACTTTATCATTTTTGCCCTCTTGCTCTTCCACAGTGGGATCAATTTGATTTGAGCCAAACTCTACTTCTTGCCCTTCATTAGGGCAACAGATGTAATAGCCACCTATTGTGATGCTTTTCCTGGTGGGCTCTTCTGTTTACCTCGGATGAAATGATTATTATACAGGATTTATATAGCACCAAGAGTTTGCACAGCACTTTACATTATAAAGGGAGCCAGTACAGTTACAGTACAATTTAATACAGGAGGGTTAGGAGGGCCCTACCCCTGAGAGCTTACAATGAAAAGCATTTTCCATTATTATAGAGAATCCACTATGGAGCTTATGGGGGGGGGCAGCAAAACAGTGTTGGCATTTCTCAGGGACTTTTTTTATAGGAATATATGGTGAATGAACCTTAAAACGAGGAGTTGGGGTGTTCACCTCAAAGCAGAGCCCTGGCTTTTATTACTTGATTCAGGTCCAGAAATGTTACTACTGTGGTATGGACAATAGTCAAAATGTGCAGGAGATCATATCCTGTTTCAGGGGTGTGGAGATTTTTAAAACAAAACTACTTGTCCAGGGACTAAATTGGTATGACAATCTACTTGTTCTGATAAAAAAAACATACATTTTAACCAAACTCGTATTTAAATCTGCTTTAAGTAATGTCTGGGGCTTTTAAAAACAAAAGGGGCTTTATGGCGACTTAAATGTTTTAATATTTTTAACATTGCGCTGTTTATCTCCTCCTCCCCTCCCTGCCTCTCACCAGCATCGCACCTGGGGACCAGCAGGGAGGAGAGAGACCTTGCACTGTAATGAGTACCAATTGGCTGCTTGTCAGGAAAGAAGAGTATCGGGCTTATCCTTTATCCATTTCGCTGCCAAAGCTGTTTTTGCGTTTTTTACACACATTTAAGAAATAATTTAAGGCCTGAAGATTACACAAAACCCCCTAACATTATATATTTTCTGAAATCAGAGATCCTAGAGAATAAAATAGCTTTAGTTTAATTTTTTTATGTCAAACGATATTATCACAAAGATCTAGGAAACTCAAAATTTCAGTATAAATACACGTAATTATAGGGCACAAAAAGCAATAAATCATGAATTTGTTTGTAAAATACAAAGGAAGAGGTTGCATCGAGTAAATGATATCCACGTATGTGTCTGCTCTCCTCCCTCCCCTTTGCTGCATCCCACCGGCACCCACTGAACCATTCCCGGGCCCGCAGATGGGTAAGCGGAGCCCGGGACATATAGTTGGCAGGGGGAGAGGCTGGCACTGGGCTGCGTGGAAGCAATCGGACAGCAGCGCTGCCACCCGAATGCTTCCACCTGACAGGTGAGCCCTGCTGCTAAAGGCAAAAAAAACTACCTTCCCGGCTCCCGGTACTGCATGTCCCGGGCATTGGGCAATATGAATTGCACATCCCTGCTACTTTTATTGGGTACACTTCTTTATATGGTTATACAACAGATTTATTTTCTCTATAAATCCGTGATATGTAAAGGTATCACTACAGTCCATAGTGAGCAGCATTATAGGTAGTGTACATAGTGGTGTAAGGAAGCCCAAACAAACTAAAATTTTTATGAGTGGCCCATTGTTCTGACCCTAGTAAAAAGAACATTGAAGTACCTACAGTTATAAGGGATATACATTTAAGACATTCTAGACCTTCATCTAAGCTAGAATCCTTCCCCCCCCACCACACACCCTGGTGCATACCTAACTTTCCATTACTACAGCTGTTTCCTGCATTGTCTAAGTCCTTGGAGAGTTGATGCAGACAGTACCAGAGAACATCTCGGCTTCTAGGTTGTAAACACTGCTGGAGGCTGCCACTGTCACAAAGCGATATGTGTGTGTTGTATTGGGTGGCTGGTTTTGTTTGTTTGTTTTTTCTTTAAAAGGAACCCGTGTCATTTAATCTTTTTGTAGTTCATCCACTGTGGGTGATTGGGCCAAGTATGGAATTAATTCAGATTAGAGCCTCTGCTTCTTGTTTTTAATCGCTAATGCAATCATTCTTTTGTGTTTCTGTCATTGATTTTAAAATTAAATGTAAATTCTGGCTCGGGTCTGTGAATAAGTTTTTTCAGTGATACATCCTGCTAAAACCTAGTTCACACCATATGTGCATAAAGATTGATGGGGAACCAATGCACAGATTCGACTTGCATTGATTATTTTAGGCTTGTTCACACCATGTGCAGAGAGGTGCATATTTCTAATGTAGGTCTCTGCAAGGACAATTGTTTTCTAAGTGCCCTGTTAACACTACTACGTTTTCTGTCATGTGAGGGTTTTTTTTTCCTGTGCAGAAATATGCAACATAAATTCTAGGACACAAAAAAAAAGTTGTTTTCTATGTGCCCTTTTCACACCACAATGTCGGTTAGGTTAGATGTTTTTTTTCTGTGCAGAAAACTGCATACATGTTGAGGAATTCTGCGCAGAAAAAATCTGCATGTGATACCAGTGTTGTTGTGTGAACGGGGCACATAGAGAACAATTGTTTTCTTTGTGCCCTTGCATAGACGGGTGCCCATGGAGTGAATGAGGCCTAAAGCTCATAGAGGGAAATTTTTCAAAACTGGAGCAGCCAGAATCTGGACCAGCTGTGAATGACAACCAATCAACTTCTATTTTTCATTTTCAAAGCTTAACTAAACAACCAGACAATAGAAGCTGATTGGTTGCCATGTACAGCTGCTCCAGTTTTGAAAAATTCCCCTTCGTAGTGTTCAGTACACGGCTGTTTTATAGCAAATATATGCTGTCCTTTTGAGTTTTTATTTATCTTTTTTTCCCCAAGTTAAATGTCTTACCAATTTATTTTCTTTCTTTGTACTTGGTTTTTTAAAATGCTTTCACGTTTTTCCATTTTTGAAGTGCACAAAGCATATTCTTCTGGGTTATTATAGTTTTATTTTTCGCTGCTTCATTTTTTCTACAGCTAGGAAAGCAAAGTGTAACTCCAGTGAAGATGGTGGGGAAAACATTCCTGCGCAGAGTGTTTTGAGACCAAGAACAAATGTAAGCTTGAAAATCTCTAGTTGCAAATTATTGCAGTGACAGAATTTTCACACATTGCAAAAGGGGTTTGGGAGGCAAACACATGACATGGTTCACTTTGCCTTGCAACACATACTGCACACAACACTTCCCGTTTCCTTTTCCCAGCATATAATGTGTAACCATGAAGTTGGCCTTCTAAGCAACTATCTTATAGCAGGGCTTTAGAAAATAGCAGAGGAGCAATATTGACCATGGGGTGTTGCTTCTAGCTGTACATCCTATAAGCACATGCCACATTACTCTTTTTTTTGCCATAGTTGCCCAAAGGCTAACCTAGTTCTTCAAGACTTTGTATCTGCTCTTTCCCCTCATATTTATACTATTTTAACATTTGGACAGATCTTAATAGTCACATGGATGCTACATTCCCAGAATATTCATGCCGGTGCTGTTCTAGTAATGCGCATAAGTAAGGTGTTTTCAATTCCAAGGGGACACTTTAAAATAAAGTACTGTATGATCAAGCAAATGAGTGTACATAAACATAATGCACAGACATCTGGATAACTTTGCTTTACTGCTATCAAGTACAGCATTTACTTCCTAATTGCTTTTATCATATTCATCTATCATATCTAGTTGTGTACATGAAATTTATAGAAATTTGTTCTGTACTTGTAAGGCAAAAGCTTCCACTACCAAAAAACTTGGTGCTACAAGAAAAACAAGAGTATCTGCTGCAAACACGACTGCTAAGAGGTAAGGTTGCCATGGTTTTTTGAAATCGAAAAGTCAAAAGATAAGACTGGTGCTTAAGAAAAGATAATTTAATTGACTATAAAGGCTTTTTTTAAATGATTCAGCTTTATTAGAGAGGTGGCAATAGTGCTAAATCCAAGGTTTATTTAAAGAATGTATGGGAAATTAATCAAATCATTCAGAGAACAAGCCAACACTATCAACTATCCATGCTCTTGTGTAACCACTTCAGTTCCAGAAGATTCTAGAATGACCTGACCAGGCCATTTTTTGCTATTCAGCACTGCGCTAATTCAACTGGTAGTTGTGTGGTTATGCAACGCTGTACCCAAATTAAATTGTTCTTTTTTTCACACAATAGAGCTTTCTTTTGGTGGTATTTGATCACCACTGTGTTTTCTTTATTTTTTGTAATATAAATAAAAAAGACCAAAAATTTTGAAAAAAAACTATATTGATGATATAAAAGCTTTTACAGGTTACCACTTTAGGTTTACACAGGAATTCTAGTGCTAGAATTACTTCCCTTGACCTGACGTTTGCGGTGATACCTCACATGCATGGCACAGTCTGTTTACATACTGATGCCGGACCGACGCTTGCACACTTACACCCGAAAATAGAAAGCGCTGTAAGCGTGCTTCTTTGTCTACAACCATCACTCGCCTGCGCATTGCGAGCGGGTGGTTGGCAAGTAGTTTAACCACTTGCCTACCGGGCACTTTCACCCCCTTCCTGCCCAGGCCAATTTTCAGCTTTCAGTGCTGTCGCACTTTGACAATTGCGCGGTCATGCAACACTGTACCCATTTGTAATTTTTATGAGACAGGTAGAGCTTTCTTTTGGTGGTATTTAATCACCACTGGGTTATTTATTTTTTGAAAAACAACTGAAAAGTGTGAAAAAAAAGGTTTTTTTTCTTAGTTTCTGTTCTAAAATGTTGTAAATGAGTAATTTTTCTCCTTCACTGATGTGCGCTAATGAGGTTGCACTGATGGACACTGATGAGGAGGCACTGGTAGGTGGACACTGATGGGCATTGACAGGCATTACTGGTGAGCATTCACAGACTTCACTGATGGGCACTGAAAGGTGGCACTAACTGGCACAGATAGGTGGCACTGAAAGGCAGCTCAGATGGGCACTGATATGTGGCATTTATGTGCACTGGTAGACACTAACAGGTGTCATTGATGGGCAATGACAGGTGGCATTGAGGGGGCTACACTGATCATCAGTGCCCTGATGATCATTGTAGATGTCCCCTCTGAGGAATGCGGATTACTGGGTTAAGTTCAAAATACAGTGATCTGTGACTGGCTGTAGCTAATCATATGGTACAGGGTGCTGTGATTGGCCCATGTACCACTTGAGAGCTGTGGGCCAATCACAGCTTTCCAGAAACAGAAGCTGTTATGAATCAGATTGATTTATAACCGCTTTGCTAGCATTGTGATCATGTGATTGCATAGCGATCACATGATCGTGTCTAGTTTACCGGAATCCGCATTCCGCTATGTCTGGTGTGCACTGCCCCCCTGTGTTAGTACAGGCAGAGTGATGTACCGGTACGTTGCTTTGCCTGTACCTGCTGCCTGTCCGCAGCGGGCGGTTGGCAAGTGATTAAGGTTTATAACATAAACTATTTGTTTGATAAGTGCTGAGATCTCTGTCCTATTTTTAGCAGTTGTCTATTTAAATTAAATTTAAAAATGAATACAAACGTTCAGAGAATGATACAAAATATATTCTAACATAAATCAATACATCAGTCTGCCTAAAGCAAAAATGATGGCAGTTGTTCTGGAATATTGGGTCTTTTCAGTGTTTCTGTCCGGAGTGGAAGTAGAAGCTGCCTTGTCCCTTTTTTTTTCTTTTTTTTTTTTTTTTAAGCTGCTGTAGAACAGAGTAAGAGAGGCTGTATGAAAAACCTTTCCAGCCCATAAAATACAGTTGGTATTAAGTATAAAATACCTTTTTTTCTTTTTTTTTTTTTTTTTTTTCCCCTTAACTACAGAGCAAGCAAGAGAGGTCATGCAGCACATTCTAACAGCAGATTGGCAGACTCTTCAGTACTGGGATACACTCCAAAGATTACACCCAAAATTGACACCAGGTAACCACAATATGTTGATCTACTGTACATGGCTCCCTACATAGAGAAACATCAATTCACTAAGCTATTAACAATAATTTGCCAAATAATTCATTTATTTTTACCATGTAACTGTTATTTTCATCAATGACAGTTGAAGATAAGTTGGATGGTTAAAAATGATTATAATGATTAACAAGTAATTCATATACTAGTTATGATCATCAGAGGTATTATCATACAGTTTAAAGAATACAGTATTTTTAGCTTTTAACAGGCAATGTTCACTAACATATAGTGATATCATAACTTTGAGCAATGAATCAACTTATGGTTACACCTTCTGCTGAATGCTAAAAACCTCACTGCCTGATCTTTTTTTTTTTTTTTTTTAAGAGCATTTAAAACACCAGCACTTAGAACTCCATCAATGAAGGAGCATGTCTATACTTTTTCAGCCAATGGAAGTCCACTGGGTGGCATGGATGAATTGTTCATTAATTTACCTGCTGGGGGTGGAAAGGTAAGTTTTTGTGTCTTAGGGAAAACTTGTTTTTTTGCTTCTCTGCGTGGGCTCGCCACACTGTGTAGGTTGGTTGGTTGTGTGTATATATAATGTATTTTTTGATGGGTTCCATTTTGTTCTGTATTATGTTAAAAAAATGGTGACATCAGTCAATGTGTGTTTAATATATTTTGTTTGTTGATTTGCAAAGAACATTCGCCTAACAGCTGAGGATATGAATATGGTAAACCTTAGTCACCTTGACAAGAAGGCTTTTGAGAACATCAGACTTTTATCGGTAAGTTTTATTTTGGTCTTTTTTTTTTTTTTTTTTTTCGTGGGTATGTCATGTCTTAAGCTAGTTTAGGATGGTGTTTTAGGCAATACATTCCCTCACGCTGCACATCCGCCCAGTTGAAGTTTATGAAATGTTTGTGTGACATTTCAATAAAGTTTATTTGGGGGGGGGGGGGAAGCGAATAGTGTGAGATGTCAAGATTGGCGCATTGGCACTGCAATGACCCCTCTAGACTGCACTTCACTTCACACCAGCCTCTGTGTTGTACCAGCGGCTGGTGTGAATGAACTCTAAAGGAACCACCTCCCCCCCCACTGGTTTTGCACAGAACAGCCCTGAACCATCGAGGTCCCTCGCCAGCACCCCTGACTCCTACCCCCCCAACCAAGTGCACCCATAGCCACCGCTTGCTATGGGGACACTCATGCTGGCTCTCTCCCTAGCCTCAATCTGTGTGTCCATTGAGAAACACAGTGCAGTTCAGCTCACTCCCACTGCTGCTTCTGAGCCAGTGAAGAGGGAACAGTGATAGTGCCCTTGAGCAAAGAGCTGGATTGATCGACATCAGGCTCAGGTGTCTGGGGGAGGGGGAGCTGTACACAGTTTTTTTTTTTGTTACTTTATTGCATAGAATGCATTAAGGTAAAAACATTCTGCCTTTAGAACCACTTTGTGTTCATTTATGAAAGAGAGAAAAAACAAGATCTCTCGTGTAAGTTTTTGAAGCAGAGATGAGGAGCAGAGAAAATATTCACTTCTCATCACAGGACACACTTCTACAGAGACGACAGGTTTATGAAGGTGAGATCTGAAGATATCACTGGCCATCTCTGTAAACTATCTCTGACCCAGATTCTCCAGCCCAGAGGTGGAGAATCTGGGTGAGAAGCTGCTGTGATGTGAGGAAGAAGGCTTCTTTCTTCCTATTATCCGCACCAGTGATATGTGTGTGTGTGTGTGTACATATATACAATATAGTTATAATGTATTGTCTTTTAGGACCTATTCACATCTGAGCAATGCAGAATAGTTGGCAGAATTGTGTCAAAATACGCAGTGCGCTTTGGGGTTCCATTCATTGTTACTGGCACCACAAATGTGGTTAGCAGACATGCATTTTGCCACACATTTTGTCATTTGACAAATACTCTACCAATGTGCCAAACTGTGCATTGAAAAAACGCACAATGCTCCATGCCTAAAAAGGTTGTTTTGGTTTTTGGGCTTTTTTAATGTGAATTTTGGTCCAGTTTTGTAACGCGTATTTTTCGCTTTTTCCAACACGCATTTTGGCTTTTGTTTATGCATTTTAGCTCATTTTATCTAATTTTATGTGCATTTTTCTGCTTTTTAACATGTATTTTGGCTTATTTTTTACCTGCGTTTTTGTATGTGTTCCAGAAATGTATGCAAAATGCATATCATGCTAGCAGTGCCTTGTAATTGTTAATGGAACCCCAAACGTAGCTAGCAAATGGGTGTTTGCTAAAATACACATAAAATCCAAATCAAAATGCACATTATAGTGCCAAAATGTGCGTTAAAAATCATACCAAAATGCATGTCAAAATAACCTGTGCCAAAATGTGTGTTTAAAAAAAAATGCCAAAATGCACATTAAAAAACCCACACCAAAATGCACTTTAAACAAAATACGGCATGTGAAAAAAAGTAGCAAAATGCCTGTACATAATGCCAAAATGTGCAATAAAAACGGGCCAAAATACTCATTTAAAGAAAGAACGGGCCAAAATGTGCTTTAAAAAAAACTGCGAGTTAAAATAAGTGCCAGTGCCTTTTTATTACCATAGTTTTACATGGTCGTTTTGATTTTGGTTTCACGTTTTAATCTTGGCTGCTCTGTAATCTCGAAAGCTCTCGTGAGATCACAGACAGCCCTTCCCCTTCTACACAGATCTCCACTGTTTTCAGTGGAAAAACTTTTCCTCTCTTCTGAGAACAAATGTTCTCCGCTTCATAAACGGTGCCAGAGGTGATGATTTTTCTCTGAGAACTGAGATGAGATAAATTCTCTGTTTAATACACCAATGTTTAGCAGATGAAACCTTAATGCTTTTTCCCCATTCCCTTTTTTTTTGAGGGGGGTGCTTTTGCATATTATCACCTTATTACATAATCTGCTGCTTACGGAGTTTGTTTCAGGTTTTTCAGTGCGCATACTCTTTCCATTGTATGGAGGCAACAAAACCTCTGCTACTGCTGAATTTCAGCTGGTTCCTCAGCTCTGTGGATGTCTCTGGTGGCTGCTCCCTGCTCAACATCTCTTGATTGGAAAGGCAAAGGAGCCAGGGTGGAAAATTAGCAGTCAAACATCGGCTTTATCCAATCAGATCCATATCCACATTGGGAAATTTGTCTAATGGGGCTGTGTAGCATGGATGTAGAAAACTGGATTCTTTTTCTGGTCAAGCCTGCAGGCTGAATGAGAAAAATCTATTTGTATGGCCAAAGGGTCATTACTTGTCTATTAATTGAGTGTGATAATGTATAGTAAAAGTTATAATGATAAATTTGGTGTTTAAAGTTTGGCATCAGAAATAAGCAAGCTAAAAGCTAACAACACGTATAGTATAAAACTATTTAACCAAAAAAAAACGGCCCATATCTTTTACGATGGCTAAAGCAGTTTGAATGCTATATTACTGTCATATAAGGAGGGATTTCAATAGAAAAATTACAAAACTAACTGTATTGCTAGTAATTGTAAGTACTGTTTAGAATGAACTGTTGGCATAATCTGGATCTTTTTTTTTTTTTTTCAGAGTCGCCTGGAAAAACTCTGCAAAACAACAAAGTGACCTTTTTATATTAGACTTTCAGGAATTTTATTTTGTTTTTAGGTTTGGTACATTGTTTGTACCCTTGTAAATAGTTGTAATTGCTTTGTATTTTATTTCTATAGAGCTAATCTTCATTTGTTATGGAAATGAAAATACTTTTTTTGTCTCAACTGTTTTCTTGTATTCCAACTTTGTACAATTTTACCAATAAAGCCCACATTTTCTTCTGGGTAAAACTTGACCGAATAGAAAAACAATTCTGTGTGTTTATTGTACATCACAGGACACAGAGCGTTTTCATATTAATTTACGAATAGGGTTATGCTTCCACCTTTAGCTGATTGGTCACTGGCAAAAAAAAATGACGGGTAGTCCCCTCCCAGTGTACATTTTTCTAAATTTATAATTTGGCACTGATAGGAATTATATTATATTAAAGGCAAGCTTGCAATATATTTGATTTTTATGATTAATTATATTAAACATATGGATGGCCATGACAAAGTGATAGTGTCAAGTTCATCAATTTAGATATTTCTGGAGTAAAGTTACCTAGCTGGAAGCTGGGTGTAACAAAAAAATATTTAGCAAATATCTGAAGATGGACATAGCTGGTTAGAAGACTTCTGATGTAGAGTGTCTTGTTGAATGGGAGTGGTTTAGACAAGATCTTTTTAACCACTTGAGCCCCAGAGGATTTACCCCCCTTAATGACCAGGCCTTTTTTTGCTGTTTGGCGCTGCACTAATTCAAATGATAATTGCTCGGTCATGCAATGCTGTACCCAAACGAAATTTACGTCCTTTTTTCACACAAATAGAGCTTTCTTTTGGTGGTATTTTATCACCTGTGCACTTTTTATTTTTTGCGCTATAAACAAAAAAACCACGAAACTTTTGAAAAAAAACAATATTTTCTACTTTCAGCTATAAAAAATATATCGTAAAATCAAAGTTAGTCATAAATTTAAGCCAAAATGTATTCTGCTACATGTTTTTGGTAAATAAAATTCCAATAAGTGTATATTGATTGCTTTGTGTGAAAGTTATAGCGTCTACAAACTATGGTATAGATACTGTAATTTATGCATTTTTTTTGCTATACAGCGCTGCACTAATTCAAATGATAACTGCGCGGTCATGCAATGCTGAACCCAAACGAAATTTACGTCCTTTTTTTCACACAAATAGAGCTTTTTTTTTGGTGGTATTTGATCACCTGTGCGCTTTTTATTTTTTGCGCTATAATCAAAAAAAATACGAAAATTTTGAAAAAAACCAATATTTTCTACTTTAAGCTATAAAAAATATATCATAAACTCAAAGTTAGTCATAAATTTAAGCCAAAATGTATTCTGCTACATGTTTTTGGTAAAAAAAAATCCCGTGCATTAGCGGGCAAACTGGCGCTATCTAGGAGGGGCGCTAACACTATCGGAAGTCACCAGTGACACTAATACAGTGATCAGTAAAAATCTGTTCACTGTAATCAATGACACTGGTGACAGGGCAGTGAAGGGGTTAACTGGGGGGGGGAGGGGGGCGATCAAGGGGTTAAATGGGATTTCTGGTGCACTAGCGGGCAAACTGGCGCTATCTGGGAGGGGCGCTAACACTATCGGAAGTCGCCAGCGACACTGATACAGTGATCAGTAAAAATCTGTTCACTGATCAATGACACTGGTGACAGGGCAGTGAAGGGGTCAACTCGGGGGGGGAAGGGGGGGTGATCAAGGGGTTAGGCGGGATTATTGGTGTATTAGCGGGCTATCTGGGAGGGGCGTTAACACTATCGGAAGTCGCCAGCGACACTGATACAGTGATCGGTAAAAATTGGTTCACTGATCAGTGACACTGGTGACAGGGCAGTGAAGGGGTTAACTGGGGGGGGGGCGATCAAGGGGTTAAACGGGATTACTGGTGTACTGGCGGGCAATCTGGTGCTATCTGGGAGGGGCGCTAACACTATCGGAAGTCGCCAGCGACACTGATACAGTGATCAGTAAAAATCGCTTCACTGATCAGTGACACTGGTGACAGGGCAGTGAAGGGGTTAACTGAGGGGGGGGGGGGAGAGATTAAGGGGTTAAATGGGATTACTGGTGTACTAGCGGGCAATCTGGCGCTATCTGGGAGGGGCGCTAACACTATCGGAAGTCGCCAGCGACACTGATACAGTGATCAGTAAAAATTGGTTCACTGATCAGTGACACTGGTGACAGGGCAGTGAAGGGGTTAACTGGGGGGGCGATCAAGGGGTTAAACGGGATTACTGGTGTACTGGCGGGCAATCTGACGCTATCTGGGAGGGGCGCTAACACTATCGGAAGTCGCCAGCGACACTGATAAAGTGATCAGTAAAAATTGGTTCACTGATCAGTGACACTGGTGACAGGGCAGTGAAGGGGTTAACTGGGGGGGGAGATCAAGGGGTTAAACGGGACTACTGGTGTATTAGCGGGCAAACTGGCGCTATCTGGGAGGGGCGCTAACTCTATCGGAAGTCGCCAGCGACACTGATCAGTAAAAATCGCTTCACTGATCAGTGACACTGGTGACAGGGCAGTGAAGGGGTTAACTGGGGGGGGGGGCGATCAGGGGGTTAAATGTGTCCTAGAGTGTTCTAACTGTAGTGTAGTGCTTGTGTACTCACTGTTTAGATGTCTTCTTCTCTGTCTGGAACGGAATGTGTCCAGGCAGAGAAGAATGACATCATATCCTGCCCTGTGTAAATATCAACATAGGACAGGGACCGATCATGTGATTTCAGCCAGAAATCACTGGCTGAAATCTAATGATTGATCCCTCCTGGATCGAATCGTATCACCCGCGGGTCGACGGGAGCGCGCGCGCCCCCTACCCGCGAATGTGTCGGGAGCACGTTTTAAAACGTGCTTTTGCGCTCCACTGCCGCCCTGCACACGTATATACACAGTGGCAGGGCGGCAAGTGGTTAATTAACCGAGAAATAATACATTTGTTTAGATATAGTTAGAAATTAGTATAAAATAGTATATTCTAGTAGTATCTGTGTGTAAGTGCTTAATTTTATATATGTGAGATGCAGCGTATAAAACCATAAGAAATAAAATAACGTGTCAAAAAAAGTATAAATTAAATATACATATCTCAGTGCAAGCGATATGGTAGTAAACAAAGTCCTTCCAGTATCAATCTATTAGATGCAAATGGAGAAACAGATGGACCTAGTGCATTATCGTTTAAAATATTTATTGAAGAAACAAAGTAAGTATCATGCTCACAATAGATATAAAAACACAGGCATGTCAAACTGAACAAGATGTACTGATTTGGCTATCGCAGTGATCAGTCACTGTGAAGCCTGCCCCCCTTGTTTTTTTTTCTCTCTGAATGGAGGAGAGAGATGCATTGCATCACTCTACTTGCACAGAGAAAAACTAAAAAAAAAAAAGGTAAATATTAAAAAAATACCTAGATCAAGGTTTTATCTAGTTCAGTGCCAGGGTTAGTGTTTGGGTCAGGGTTTTTTTTTTTTTCCGTTGGTATCAGTGTCGGTGTGTTTTAGGTAAAAAACAAAACAAAATGCGAACTATTGTTTCAGGGCTGCAGTACAGGCACAGACAACAAATAATATACACATATATGGTATTGCTACGATCGTCAAGAGCTGGGAAATTTATTTTGGGTTGTTCTTTGGTGGTAGGTCATAGTAGAAACAAGAAACAGCTAAATTTGAAAAAATATGATTTTTTTTTTTCTTTACAATTTTGGGCTAGTTTTCCTTTGATAATAAAAAAACTAAATCAGGAAATATCCATTACCATTTACTACCAAATGAAAGCCTAATTTGTCCTGAAAAAAACAAGGTATATTTCACCTGGATGTACAAAAGTAGTTGTGATAGTATGTATGGTTTTACTAACACATGTCAATGTTATAAAATTTTACTTAGGCTTTAAGATTTGTTTTACCCTTAGGCATGAAGCGGTTAACACTTGCCCTCCAGAGGATTTACCCCCCTGCCTGGCCAGGCCATTTTTTGCAATACGGTACTGCCTTACTTTGACCATTGCGCAATCATGCAACACTGCACCCAAATGAAATTTATGTCCTTTTTTCCCCCCACAAATGGAGAGTTCTTTCGGTGGTATATGATTGCCTGTGCAGTTTTTTTGGGGTTTTTTTTGGCGCTATAAACAAATAAAACGGCAGTTTTGAGGGAAAAAACTATTTTTGAGTTTTTGCTGTTAAACATGTCCAGTAAAAAAAAATAAAAATACAGTTTTGTCAGATGGCCAAAATGTATTCTGCTACATGTCTTTGCAAAAAAAAAAAAATCCCAATACGTGTAAATTGGTTTACGTGAAAGTAATAGCATCTACAAATGGCGGTGTATAAATACTGGAATTTGTGGGTTTTTTTTTTTTACACTAGTAATGGCGGAGATCAACTTATAGCGGGACGGCGGCGCCCATTCTGACACTGGGGGGGAACTGACTGTCACTGACATTCCCAGTGGCACTAATACAGTGATCAGTGCTAATAAAAAGCGCTGGCACTGTACTAATGACAATGGGCAGGAAGGGGTTAACATCTGGGGCAATCAAGGTGTGTGTGTGTGTGTGTGTGTGTGTGTGTGTGTGTGTTTTAGTGTCAGCACAAAGCAGTGTGCTGGAGCTGACAGGGGAGAGATCTGTTTACATACAGACCTCTCCCACGTTAGTGATACTTGGCGATTGCCAGGTGCTGGTGGGGAATCACCAGCCGCAAGCGGTTAACTTACACTGAACTGTTATTTCATTCTATCTTTTATATTCATTTCATATTTATAAAGCTATTGTGTGCTAGAATAAAGTCATACTTATTTTTATTTTCCCAAAGCGTCTTCCAGGACGGCTAACATGTGAGATACCGGCTCCGCCCTCTACAAGAAACACAATATGGAGGTAGTTTAAAAAGCCCCTCCCGATCGTCCGTTATTATTGTGTTTCTGACCCTCCAGGTGAAAACCTCACTATACCTATTGTTTTCTTCTAGTGTGAGTGATTGTGATTACCTGCCTTTTTCTTCCTGGTCCCCTGGGCCTGCTTGTGGGAATGGCCTTACTGGGAAGGTTTTGGTTTTTTTTTTGTCTTTTTTTTAAACCTGTATACCTGGATCTCGCTCTTTTGTATATGTGGTGAACTGACTCCGGAAGTGCTTCTATCGAGTTCATGGCTGTTTCATGCAAAGAATCCTATTCTGTTGAATGGATAGAGATGAGAAGGATGGCTGATGGCTGTTGTGGTCCATTTGAACCATTCAGCTGGGGTCCCCACTTTCCTGCTGATAGCGGCAGTCTATGTGGTCCTCTCCCTCATCCGGCACAGAGTTCCAAGATGGTGATGCAGGCGCCCAGGGATGATACTTCTGGATGTGGAGGAACATGCCGAGGTGCCATCTTTAAAATAGAGGATGCGCTGCAATCGCCAGAAGGGGATCACAGAGGCGGTGGAGGCATGCAGCTGTGCCTGGATCCTGCTTCTAAAGGGCAGAGCAGGGCACTGAGCATCCCATCATGCAAGAGGGGGAAGCGATGGAGCCTAAGTTGGACACCCCTAAGCCAGGTACTTTCTCTGAGGGGTCCAAGCCTCTTACTGCTGAAGTACTTGGAGGATTAAAGGGGGGGGGTGGAAAATGAGGTATATTTCTGGATCTCATGCCAGGGTGTTTCTTCCAAATTCTTTCTTTTTGAGGTAAATGTTCCTTTCGGGGCAGGCAGGCCGGCCAAAATGCAATTCAGTCCCAAAAGACCCCAGTCTGGCAAGAAGCGTTTTGTCTTTTGATAAGGGCAAAGGAGGGTCCTTGTTTGCCTCACGAGTCCCCACACCCAAGACAGATAAATGATGCCAAGACAGGGGTGGGGGCAGATTGTCCCCTTTTTTTTAGAATGTGGGAACAGAAGGTGGTAAGTTATTTTGTTGTGTTTGTGTCCCACTTAACCTTGCAGGGTGGCCTTCTTCCGGTCCTGGTCAATTAGCACTTCCGTGGGTTTTACTCTCATGTATTTCTGATCAGAAAGGTGCCGGGCAACTCAAGGATGTTCATCAATTTAAAGAGATTGAACAGATTTCTCATATACAAGCAGTTTCAGATGGAAAGCATCTACATGCTGAGAAATCTGCTTTTTCAAGGAATACATGCCTCCCCCTTGCAGGGTGTGGTGCGGGCCACAGTTACCCCCTGGGGTGGTCGGTTCTGTGTGGTCCTATCCTCCCCTCTAGCGCTGGGCTAATTTAGCAGCTCCTTCCCAGGCTGGCTTACTTTGTCTATCCCTGGCTATTTGGTTCAGCCCCCCCCCCGGTCAGTTTCTCTGCTTGGCGGGGTACTCACCGTGGCCGCCATGTGCTGTGTGAGTGCCCAACTCCCCTCCTGGCCGTGATTAGGCACCATTTTGGTGGTGGGGTCGGACTCCAGGCGGTGCTCATTGTCTTATAGCCTGCTGGAAGCCCCTTGCAATCCCTGTGGGCAAGACTTCAGGGTGGGTGGAGCAGCATCTCCCAGCGGGCTGGAACGGCCCAGCGTTCTCTGCTATGCGGAGGTCCCCTCACCTGCCGGACAGACAGCACATAGCACTCTCCTGGTCGGTGGTGTGAGTCCTTCTGGGGTCCCCCCCTGGTCTGCGGTAGCCCTTAGGGTTGTTTCCTTTCCTCCCTCGTGGGTGTTCTGTGCCTGGCGGTGCCCGGTTGAGTGTGGGATCCTCCCATGGCGACTGAAGCAGGTGCCTCACCTCCAGACCCCCTTGTGGCTGCTAGTTCCCTCGTGTCCTCTATCCCCTTAAACACTCTTTTAGTGGTTCTGGAACCATTTGTTTCCTTGGTTGAGGTGGCCCCCTCCCTCCTCAGAGGAGGATTCCAAGCCAGAGTGTGGCTCTGCCATTGCGGGTCCAGCCTAACCTGTGTGCTCAGATGACATGGACCCTGATCCCTCTGACAGTGAGGAGTAGACCTCGACGGCCATTGCAGCGAATGAAAAGGCGCTGGTGGCCTCACTAATTACCGTGGTGTGGGACACATTGAAGATCCTTTCTGGGGCTACTGGCGAAGTGTCTGTCCCCTTTGGGTCTCACAAGCTAGTTCGCACCACAAAGGTTTTTCCTTACCTACCCTACTTTGATTGGTTTATTTATAAAGCTTGGGAACGCCTGCAGCGGTCTTTTTCGGTCTCAAGGCGTTTATCTGTGTGTTACCACTTTGAGGAGTCCCTTCTGAAGAAGTGGTCCTCTCCTATCGTAGATCCCCCCCCCCCCCCCATATCTAAGTTGAAGGCAACCATGATTCCAATGGAGGGGTCTCCTTCCTTCAAGAAGCCCTTAGACAGGAAGGTGGAATCTATCGCCTGCTCTATGTTTACGATGCTGGGTTTGGCCCTTCGCCCAGTGTTTTCCACAGCTCTTGTGTCTCAGACACTTACTGAGTGGACTTGCACCACAATTTGGGTAAGGAGCAGCTACCCCTGATCTATGTGGAACTGGCAGACGAGCTGGTACAGGGTCTCAAATATGTTTGTGATGCTGCCCTGGATGAGGCCCCTCTGCTCTCCAAGTTGTCTGTCTCGGCTATAGTTCTTTGGTGGGTTCTTTGGCATAAATGCTGGTCGGCAGACCAAACGTCAAAAAAAACCCATGGCCGATTTACCCTTCCAGGGCAAGCATCTCTTCGGAGCCACTCTGGACAACATTATTAATGATCTTACGGAAGAGAAGAGTACTTTACTCCCCCAATCCAGGAAGGGCAAGGAGCCACGCCACAAGCAGGGCCCCTCCTTCTCGGCTCACAAACAACTTTTTTGTTCGGTGTGCAAAGGTTCCAAGCCCAACAAGACTCCCGCAGGTGGAACTAAGCACTCCTGGCTTCGCAAGCCTGCGGACAAACCCTCTTTAGAATGAAGCTCTGCCCCCATCCGTTTTCTAGGTCACTTTCTTTGATTTGCGGACCGGTTGACCGCCCTAATATCCGACTCCTGGGTATGCAAACTGATTCTGTATGACTACAAAATAGTTTCTGTCCTGCCCACCTGACAAGTTCTTTCCTTCCAATCTTTGTCTTTCCCTGTCTCATCTGCAGGTTCTGTATGGGGCAGTGCAGGGCTTGCGCCTTCAGGGTGTGATAGCCTCGGTGCCGCCTTCAGAAAGGTTTTGGGGTTTTACTCCAACCTTTTCACAGTCCCGAAGAAGGAAGGTGTCTGGCCAATCCTGGACCTCAAGGCCCTCAATTGTTTTGTAAAAGTTTGTAATTTCAAGATGGAGTTGGTTTGTTCTGTGGTGGCCGCCCTCCATCAGAGGCATTTCCTGGCCTCCATAGACCTCAAGGATGCGTACCTGCATGTTCCCATTTTGTCCCAGTCACCAGCCCTTCCTTAGACTTGTGATTGGGGACATGCACTATCAGTTTGTAGCATTACCCTTTGGCCTGGCTTCAGCCCTGCAGGTGTTCACAAAGGTGCTGGCTCCGGTTCTGGCTTCACTGAGACAACAGGGGATTGCAGTCATGGGCTACCTGGGCGATCGCAAGCGGATTTGACCTCTGCATTGAGGGACAATGTAGCAATCACTATGCGCACCCTGCAGGAGTTTGGCTGGGTGTTGAACCTCCAAAATCCGTGTTGCTCCTGACCCAGTGCTTGGAATACTTGGAGCTGATCCTCGACTCTGCACAGGCGAAGGTGTTCCTTCCGCTAGACAAGCTTCAGACTCTCCAGGCTGTTGCTGCTGTCCTGAAAGTGGTTGTCTCTCCATTTCTGCATGAGGGTGCTGGGTCTCATGGTGTGTCAAGGCAGTCCTGTATGCCCAATTTCATACCCGGGCTCTGCAGAGGGAGATCTTATCCAGGTGGGACAGAACTCCAATGTCCTTGCACTATCAGATCTGCATGGGACGCGTGACCAAGGCCTCTCTTCTCTGGAGGCTGCAGTCTCCAGCTCTTTGGGTCAGGAAGTAATTTTTCCCTCTCCGTTGGATGGTGGTTATGATGAATACCAACCTGACTGGCTGGGGAGGGGTTCTGGGTCTTCAGTTGGCCCAGGGTCATTGGGCGTCAGAAGAGTCTCGCCTTCTTATCAACGTTCTGGAACTGCGTGTGGTCAGACTGTGCCTTTCCCATTGGTAGGAGCTACTGTGCGGGCAGCCGGTCAGAATCCAGTCAGACAATGCCACGGCAGAGGCCTTTGTCAATCCCCAGGGAGGGACAAGGTGTTCGGCAGTGGCACAAGAAGTTTCTCATATTCTTTGGTGGGTGGAACTTCACATCTGGCTCTCTCCGCCGTCTACATTCCAGGCATAGAAAACTGGTAGGCGAACTATCTCAGATGCCAAATGCTAGATCAAGGAGAATGGTCCCTGCACGTGGAGGTGTTCAGTCACATCTCCCTGCATTGGCTCACGTAGGACGTGGATCTTCTGGCCTCCTGTCTCAATCGGAAAGGTGCCAAGATTCGTGGCAAGACCGAGTGATCCCTTGGCAGATGCGTTGGATGATCTGGTGGCACCATGGAGTCATTATCACCTGATTTTTGCTTTTCCCCTTCTCAAGCTTCTCCCTTGTCTACTACGCAGTATGGAGGGCGAGGGGATTCTGGTTATTCTAATAGTTATGGATTGGCCTTGGAGACCCTGGTATGCCGATGCGTTACAGCTGGTCGCAGACATCCCCTGGTGACTGCTGTTGCGCGAGCATCTCCTGTCCCGAGGGCCGATATTCCTCCCTGCTTTACCATCCCTGGCTTTGACGGCTTGGCTGAACGCCAGGTGCTGAAGGACAGGGGATTGCCAGCTTCTGTGCTTCCTGCTATGTTGAAGGAGTGGAAGTCTACTTCCAGGAGGATCTGTCATTGCACCTGGAAAGCTTACATCTCGTATTGCTAGGCTGTGGGGTGGCATGCACACTCTTTTTCCATTTTTCGGATTCTGGCTTTTCTACAATGGGGTCTTGATCAGAAGCGAGCCTTGAGCACTACTAAGGGCCAAGTGTCTGCTCTAGTAATCTTTATTCAATGCCCTATGGCGATGCACTCTTTGGTTCATACCTTTATTAAGGGGGTTTGGCATGTTTCTTCTTCTTATGAGCTCTCACCTCTTGTTATGGCAAGAACAAAAGAGAAAATAGGATTTTTTTATTATTCACTGTAAAATCTCTTTTTCTGAATTCATTGATGGACACAACACCCACCCCTCCTTTTTTTATGGTACTGCTTTGTAACGAACTGAGCTGCCTATCGCAGAGTGGGGTTTACTACCAGTTAGGACTGCCCATAGGCGGTGCTGTGCTTGTTCTTTTTTTTTTCTGCCTAGTCCTACTCCTGAAGGTGGCAAGATGCCTTCAAGATTATGAAGGCTGTGTCCGTCAATGAACTTTGAAAAAGGGATTTTACAGTGCGTAACAAAAAAAAATCCAGTTTTTTGCTGGTTTCATGGAATCACAAGCAGAGCTCTCTAGACACAGTGGTGGATCTTCCGCAAGAGCCTAGACTTGTGGGTCAGTCCTCTGATCTTAGTGAGGGAGCATCCTTGGTCTCAAAAAGATCCAGTAAAAATTATCACGGATGCCAGTTCCTGGTGTTTGGGGGCACAGACAGGTCCTCATCATGCACAAGGTGCCTGGGACCCAGATCTAGTGGAGGTGTCCTCCAACTTTAGAGAACTGATGCCTATGTATTTAACCTTAAAATCCATTTCAAGAGTCATCCGGGACAAAGATGTCCTAGTTTTTTTGGACAACACCACTACAGTGGCCTATTTGAACAGACAGGGAGGCACAAAGTCTCCAAGGTTGCTGTCTCTGGCTTGGGAACTTCTGCTTTGGGCAGAGGATTACTTGAATTCATTGAGGGCAGTTCATCTCAGGCGTGCGGACAATGTTCTAGCCGGTTTACCTTAATCAGAATTTGGTGAGACGGGGAATGGGAGTTGAATGCAGAAGTATTTACACAGCCTGATGGGGGTTTTCCGGAAATCGACCTGTTTGCCTCAGGCAGGGACCAGAAGGTGCGAGACTTTTTTGCCTTAGAGAAGGAATCACTGGCTCAGGAGTCTGATGAATTGACTCAGATTTGGGACTTCGATCTGGCTTATGCATTTCCCCTGCTGGCGATCCTTCCACAGGCTGTCCAGAAGATCATGCTGGAATGTGGTCAGATCATCCTCATAGCTCTGTACTGCCTGAAAAGAAGTTGGTTTTCAATTTTAATGTCTCTGTCAATTTTCCCACTTCTGATTCTTCCAGATTGACTGGATCTACTGCTCCAGGGGCTTGTTCTCCAGCCCAATCCTTGTCTCTTCCACCTGATGGCTTGGGGGCTGAAAGGAGGATTCTCAGAGCTAAAGGGTGTTCAGAGAAAGTAATTGATACTGTTCTTGGCAGCAGGAAACTCTGCATTTAGAGGATTTACTCCAAGTTGTGGAGAACCTTTAATTTCTGGAGGACTAGATCTGGAAGATCGGGTGTCTCCAATCCAGTAGTCCTGAATTTTTTGCAAGCTAGAGTAGATAGGGGGTTTAGGGACTAGCACGTTGAAGGTCCAAGTGGCTAGCTTGTAAGTATTTTTGGACCGCAGGTTAGCTAAGGTTTCCCTAGTAAAAAATGTATTGTAGCTAGGCAAAGGCACACTCCCAAGATTCCTAAAACCGTTCCTCCTTGGAATTTGCCACTAATTCTGGGTGCCCTAACAAAGGATCCGTTTGAGTCCTTCTCAGACTGTTACTTAAAACTCCTAACATTAAAAATGACATTTTGTTGGCCATTACCTTAACCATGAGAGTAGGTGACTTGCAGTCTTTTTCCTGTAAGGACCCCTACTTATCGGTGTTGGAAATTAGGGTGATACTCAGGCCTGATCCTATGCATCTTCCAAAGGCGTCCTTAGATTTTCATCGTTCTCAAGTGGTCACCCTACCTTTTTATTGTAATCCCCCCAAGAATGAAAAAGAGGCACTATTTAGTTTTTTTGGACGCAAAAAGATGCTTACCAAAGTTACCAGAGATTTTAGGAGATCTAGCCATCTCCTAATTCTGTTCAGTGGGTTCAATAAGGGCCTTTGTGCTTCCAAGAATTCTGTTATCAGGTGGATTCGTGAAGCTATTTTGCTGGCATAAAAGGGCTTGGGCCAACAGCCGCCCTACAGAGTGCATGCACACTCCAGAAGAGCCTCATGGGAAGACATCTCCAGAGCAGCAGTTTGGTCCAATAACCATGCGTTGTTAAACATTACCGTGTGGAGCTTCTTTCTAGCCAGGATTTGTCATTTGGAAGGAAAGTTCTGCAGGCAGTGGTCCCTCCCAAAAGGTAGGAGTATTACTTGTTTATCCTCTCATGTTAGCAGCCCTGGAAGATGCTTTGGGAAAACCATGATTATTCTTACCGATAACAGTCTTTTAACCTCCCTGGCGGTATGATTATTTCAGATTTTTGGTGCTGAAAGCGGTACCATTTTTTTGCATGGAAATATGTATTTTTTTTATTGTAGGCTGTAATTTTTAGGAAAAACTCACTGAAATCTGTCCGAACAAGAGTCTAGTAAGCATCCCGGGTATGATAAAATTTGAAACACAAAATCATAAATTATAATTTAATAAATAATCATAAAAATAATATAAAAATAATAAAAAATTTAATTCAATAATATAATCAAACCAAAAACACTGAAATGTGAAATAGAGCGCCAAGTTCGCACATTGCTGAGCTCAGTCGCAAAATCGTTTTCAGTGTCTGATGACAAATTTCCCCCACGAATCATTATCACTCAATTCTGCAAGTGGTTCTGATTTACTATCGCTGTTCTCTAGCTGATCTAAACCGCTTTTGACCTAAAGGGACACTTTTTGGACGCCGTGGACATTTCTCAGTTTCCAGGCAGAAAGAACAGACAAAATGCAGGCAGGGCGCAGGACAAAGCACTAGGGACAATATGTATGTGAAATTGGTTGAGACAGCAATGTTTTACTATGTAAAATGTAAAAAAAAAAAAATGAAATTTTTTAAAATTTTTAAATTTCCCGCCGGCGGCGGCGGCGGCGCCCGTACGTCCCGACGTCACAGGGACAGGACACAGAAGCCGGATGCCGGCATCGGCCGAAGGAGATGGCCGGGGACGCTGCAGGGGACACATCGTGGGAGCGCAGGGTAAGGTAAGTGAAGAACACTTGCCGGAGCAGTGCCGCAGGGTAAGCCCGAGTGTAGCTCGGGGTTACCGCTTTTGGTACTGAAATGTTACCCCGAGCTACACTCGGGAATACCGCCAAGGAGGTTAAGGAGTCTTCTGGGATATCATCCTGTTTTCCACCCAGAATTTGGTTTCTCACTTTGATAGAATCTGTGTTTGCATGTTTTGTTTTCAAGGATAAGTTCACCGTTGGGAACACGTTCCACCCGTTTTTAGGGTGGAACGTAAAATGTTCCCGATCCTGCAACTTCTGCCCCCTTCTCCCCATGACAGAAGTACGGGGAGAAGATCCCTGTGCAACTGTCACTTTTCAAAAACACTTCCCTGTGAATTGACTACAGGTCCTGACAGCCTTAGTGGCTGTCAGCTTGTAGTTCTCAATGAACCACCATGGCGCTGTGGTAGTTCATTGATTCTTCCTCTCAGAAGTATCGGCTTGCTCGTAAGTCAATACGTTGACAGTCTGCAGGAGACCTGCATGGCATCAGCGATCTGATTGCTGGTGCAATGCTTTAGAGGCTCTTAACAAAAATAATAAATGCACTTTTTTTTTTACCTGCAAAAAAATGCGCATTTATTATTTTTTGTGTAAAAGTAAACTTATCCTTTAACTCTCCACGTGCACACTGGTGGCGGAGTACTTTGTCTAACAACTGAGAGGAAGGGTTTTTTTTAAACTATCTCTATATTGTGTTTACTCTAGAGGGTGGAGCCAGTATCTCTCATGTTAGCCGTGCTGGAAGACTCCTGGAAAGACCGTTATCGATAATAATAACCGGGGTTATAAGTGTCACAGAATTCTACACCCAGGCATAGCTTCTCCCCATTAGGCAAGGCTTCACTTTTCTGCTAGTCTCTACAGGTGATGCTCACGTCTGTGCAGCTCTCTGCACGAAAATAGCTAATGTCTTAATTGTTGCATCTGAGATTAGGTGACCAGATTTTTCTGGATCCTATTTTATGGTTTGTCAATGCACAGAGGAATGGTACCCGGTCAGCACTGGACCTGGTGCAATGGTATATTACCTTATGGACCTGTAAGGTGTTATACAGGTCTAGGGCATTGAGGGGAGTTGAGTCACTGAAGGCCCCTAGTGGCAGAGCACAACGTGATGGGTTGTGGCAAAACAATGTTTTTCATACTTTTTGTTTTACAGTGTAGGTGTGTGTTTGTCAAAGCACAGCATCCCAGGCTGCCCTGAAAGCTATATAGCAGTGGTGAAGCTCAGAGCGTCCTGGGAAGCTTTGCGTGTGAAATGCAGGAGGTGCAGGGTCCTTCTCTGTCCCCTGCATTCGCTTGATACTGAACTAGGCCAGTGTGCATGATGTCACAAGTGCGGCTGAGTGCCTTGGTGGTGGCAATCTTTGATCCCCAAGGAGAGCAGCAAATACAGGTTGCAGCCTTAGTGATGTCTAGTGGGACTACAGGTCACAGCATAGCTTGCCTGGTGGAACTACAGGGAAGAGCAAAGCCAGCGTCATAGGACTACAATTAACAGCAGACTCTCTCAGGTGGGACTATAGGTCACAGCAAGCATCTTAGGAGGTTGGGGGAGGGCGAGTGTCAGGCACTGGCAGATTTTTCTGCTGACTTGCACCACTGTTCGCAACAGGGTCCCTATATACAGTTGTGTTCAAAATAATAGCAGTCAGACATCACTAACCTGATCAATCACTGTTTTTGGTAGAAATTATATTTCTACATGGCACATAATTTACTAGCAGGTGTAGTAGAGTAACAGAAATCCAACAGACCCAACAGTCATGACATGCATGCTGCTGATTCTGTGTAATTGAATCACTAATTGAAAGGGGCATGTTCAAAATAATAGCAGTGTGGAGTTCTATTAGAGAGGTCATTCATTCTTTGAAAAACAGGTGGCAATTATTGCCCTTATTTAAGGAAGGAAGGCAGCAAATGTTGTACATGCTGGTTACAGTGCATTTCTCTCTGAAATTGAGGAAAATGGGTCGTTCCAGACATTGTTCAGAAGAACAGCCTACCTTGATTAAAAAGTTGATTGGAGAGTGGAAAACATATAAAGAAGTGCAGAAAATGATAGGCTGCTCAGCTAAAATGATTGCAAATGCTTTAAAATGGCAACCAAAACCTGAAAGACGTGGAAGAAAGCAAAAAACTACCATTCGAATGGATAGAAGAATAGCCAAAATGGCAAGGACTCAGTCAACAATCAGTTCCAGGAAGATCAAAGAAGGTCTAAAGTTACCTGTGAGTACTGTTACAATTAGAAGACGCCTATGTGAAGCCAAGCTATCTGCAAGAAGCCCCCCGCAAAGTTCCACTGTTGAAAAAAAGACGTGCTGAAGAGGTTACAATTTGCCAAAGAGCACATTGACTGACCTAAAGAGAAATGGTGCAACATTTTGTGGACTGATGAAAGTAAGATTGTTCTTTTTGGGTCTAGTGGCCGGAGACAGTTTGTCAGACGACCCCCAAACACTGAATTCAAGCCACAGTACACTGAAGACAGTGAACCATGGTTTGCGCAAGCATCATGATATGGGGATGTTTCTCATACTACGGTGCTGGGCCTATTTATCGCATACCAGGGATCATGGATCAGTTTGAATACATCAGAATACTTGAAGAGGTCATGCTGCCTTATGCTGAAGAGGAAATGCCCTTGAAAACGTGCAACATCTTGGTTCCAGACCAACAAGATTGAGGTTATGGAATGGCCAGCCCAATCCCTGTATCTTAATCCAATAGAAAACTTGTGGGGTGACATCAAAAATACAGTTTCTGAGGCAAAACCAAGAAATAGAGAACTGTGGAATGTAGTCCAATCATCCTGGGCTGGAATACCTCTTCACAAGTGCCAGACGTTGGTTGACTCCATGCAACACAGCTGTACAGCAGTTCTCAGACACAGTGCTTATACAACTAAATATTAAGTGATTCAAAGGAAAGTATATTTTTTTGAACAGTCTAATATTCATTTTCTTCAATTTTTTTTAGAGGAACAACACAAATTTGATATATTTTTCTTCATGTTTTGATTTGGATAAGAATGTGTAGTGTTCCCAATGCATTTGTGTGTATGGAAATAAAAGCTATTAAAAGGATTTTGAGCTTTATTCACTTTTTTCAACACACTGCTATTATTTTGAACACAACTGTACATGTCAGCAGGCCAATGTATCTCCAATGGCAGATAGGAGAATATGAGGGATCAAAATAGCTTTTTCTGGTACAAAGGAACATGTACACAGTCCCCCATGCAATGTATCCTCTGGGGGACAGTTTGTTTCTGTGCAACTTTGACTCTCTCCATCTATCTGGTGTCATGCTATCTCTGGGGCACCTTTTCCTCCAGTTCTTCAGCTCCTTTGTGACAAAGGATGAATTTTCATCTGCTATAGCTGAGTTTCAGCATCTGAAGTTCTTGCCGATTTGGACCACCTTGGTCACAATCAGAAGTGTTCCTCCTTTCCTTCCCCCTTCTTATTACATAGGAGGAAAACAGGTATATTCTGGTAGAAGGGGACGCTAGAGTATCCTTATCAGAGGAATCTACTCCGGATGAATCCCAGAGTTAGTTACCTCCAAAAAAGACCTGTGAATTTTCTCAGGGGAAGTTGTCCAGACTAATTAAGTATCTGCTTCCTTCACTCCAAGGTTACAGGATTAGGATCACAGTGTCTGCCACAGCATCCCCAATCCTGTCTTACACATCCTCATTTAGAGAATGTTTTGTTCGTGGACTGGGCTCACCCTAACAAGGTGTTTGTTCCACCAAAAGGTTCGCTCTGCAATACCCCATGCAAAGTGAGTTTACTATGGAATGGAGTATGCTTTCGGTGGATGTGGCAGTCTCTTATATCATTAAGACCCTCATGCCTAGTGGATGAGGTCCCCGTATTTTAGGATGCCTCCATAAAATGTCTGATGGCTTTATTCTGGTGTAGCACTTACCCCTGCAGGAGCCGCTGGCTGTTGATGATGCGTTCCCTGTTCTTCTATGACTCTGTTAACCACTTGGTTCCCTCTGACACACTTAGACTAAAAGCAGTTTACATCCTTGTGACTTAAGAGTTAGTAAGCTACCACTCTAATAGGATGCACAGGAATAAGGCCACAAACAGTTTAGATATATTATGGTGTAGCACCCTTCTAGTTAGGTGCTAGGATTTGTATAGTTAGGTTAGGCATAGTGGTGTTTCTCTGCTTAACAGAGAGGCTGTTAGGAAAATCAAACTGGGCTTTCTGCTTAACAGAGTGCCGTGATGGATTATTCAGGTCTGCTCATGATGCCCTGGTGCTGTTGAGTTTGTCTGCCTTCAGGAAGCTATGAGAGCCTTCCAGAACATGAGTAGGGGCTAGGCAAATGAACAGCATGAATATGGATTCAGTCCTAGCCAATTGCAGGGGAGGGTGTCTCCATTGCATGCTGGGAGTGGTATTTATAATCTGTGAGAACATGGTTTGAGTGTCTTTCCCTGAAGTGTATTGCACCAAGCCAGGCTGGAGGCAGGCTTCCTTGCCTGGCACTTACTGCCATGCGGCCTCAGTTGGGTCAACCTGAGATTATGCAGAATAACAAGTGGTAAATCAGTTTGGAAAATCTTTAGGGAACAAAGGAGAAGAGACGGAGTAGAAAGGGAGAGAAAGGGGAAAGGAAAAGAAGGATGAGGTTTAAATAGTCCTGGGAAGAGATTTAGGATATTTAAAGAACTTCAGCACAGATTTTCTTCAGTTGTGTTCCTGCAAGAAATGCATTTAGTACAGGAAGGTAATGTGAGGTTACAATCTAGATATTATCCTGAGTGGTTTTATGCAGACTCCCCAATTAAACGGGCAAAGGGAGTGGCGATAGGATTTGCAAAAAACAAAAGGTTTAAGTTGGAGGAGAGAATGGTAGATCCAGAAGGGAGATTCTTGTTCTTGAAAGGAAGACTGCAGGAAATAGAATGCACATTAGCAAACATTTACTGCCCGAATAAGAAACCGGAGATATATTTAAAAAATGTCCTGAGGAAATTAATGGATTTTAAAAAGGGTAATTTGATTGTGGCAGGAGATTTCAACTTTTGTATGGATCCACAGATGGATGTAGCCTCTCGGGTGCAGATAGAGAGTAGTAGGTCTTTGAAAAAGTAAAAAAAAATGCTATTTCAATGTCAACTTGTGGATATTTGGAGAATTAAGCATATGACAGAGACTATACGTTTTGCTCTCCTACACATGAGATGTATTGGACTACATAATGTTGGACCACAGAATTATTGAGTCCCTGGTTAACCCCTTGACGCCGACGTAACACAAATATGCGGCCTCACGGACCTGGGCTTTTTTCCGTGGGGCCGCATATTTGCGTAACTGTCTTTGTGCTGGGAGCGCGCCACTGTTGTTTCTGGACTGTACTACGGGTACAAACAACAAATAACATACACATATATGGTATTGCTGCGATCGTCAAGAACTGGAGAATGTATTTTGAGTTGTTCTTTGGTGGTAGGTTATGGTCGTAACAAGAAACACACAGTTAAATTTAAAAAAATGATTTTTTTTACTATTTTGGCCCAGTTTTCCTTTAATAATAAAAAAAAATTAGGAGCTATCCATGACCATTTACCACCAAATGAAAGCCCAATTTGTCCTGAAAAAAACAAGGTATAATCCACCTGGATGTACAAAGTAGTTGTGACGATATGTACGGTTTTACTAACACGTCAACGTTGCAGAATTGTGCTTAGGCATTTAGATTTGTTTTACCCTTAGGCGTGAAGGGGTTAAAGTAAATATTGAAGCCATGTCAATTTCTGATCATGCTCCCGTCACAATGCAATTATTATGGGGAAATGAACAGAGGGGAGGAAAAATGTGGAGGCTAAATGAGACACTTCTACAGGATCAGGATCAGGAAATGGATAAGAGGGCGAAAAGGGAAATTGAGCAATTTTTTGAGGAAAATGAATCTGAGGAAGTGATGGTGGCCACGGTGTGGGAAGCTCATAAGGCCTATATTAGAGGAATCCTAATGGCGGTAGGAGCAAAGAAGAAGAGGGAGAGAAGAGATAAAATAAACATGGGGGTTTTGGGTGAACTCAGTGATCTAGAGCAGATACATAAAAATAAAGTAACAAAAAGAGATTTTGCAGAAGATAATATATAAAAGAAGAATTAAATAATTTCCTGGAAGAAGACAAGAGGAGAGTATACAACAGAATGACAATTGAGAGATATAGGTGGGGTGATAGACCAGGAAAATATTTAATGAGGGCTCAGAGGAAGAAAAAATCTAGGAATTATATAGAGAAAATAAGAGATAATAAAGGAGAATTAATGTATTCAACTAAAGATATAGTAAAAGTGTTTAAAGAATACTATAATAAGCTATATAATATTGAGCCCCATGGTATTATAAGAGAGGAGGAAGTAAGAAAACAGAAAGAAGACAGGCATACATAAAAAAAAGTAGGATTGCCAAAATTAAGTGAACAATTAAAATCCTTTGAAATACCAATAAATCAGGAAGAAATACATAGTAGCATTAAAAAGTACTGCTGCCGGGAAAAGTCCAGGACCAGATGGATATACAGTGAGATACTATAAAACATATGAAGATATATTACTACCTAAATTGAGGACATATATGAATGCATTGGGAGGAGAGATCTAAATGAGAAGGGAATCCCTACAAGCTCATGTAGTACTCACACATAAGGAAGGCAAAGATAACACTCAATGTTTAAGTTATAGACCGATTTCCTTATTAAATACAGACACTAAACTATATGCAAAGGTTTTGGCAAATAGATTGAAAAATCTAATGTTGGAGTGGATTCATATAGATCAAGTAGGATTTGTCCCAGGGAGGGAGGGTAGAGACATGGGATTAAGATCATTGTTTCTTATACAAAAAAGTAGGAAGGCGAAAACCCAGTGGTGGTTCTTTCGATCGATGCCGAAAAGGCATTTGATAGAGTAAATTGGGGATTTATGTTAGATACTTTGGAGGTGCTGGGAATGGGACCTAGAATAAGGGAATGGATAGGAAACTATACAGTCAACCTTAGGCAGCAATCATGGTTAATGGGGAGTTTTCAGAATATATTGAGATGCGGAATGGAACTAGACAGGGGTGCCCCCTGTCTCCATTGTTATATGTATTATCTCTGGAATCGCCTTTGGCTACCATCAGGAATAATATAGATATAAAAGGAATATGGGTAAGAGAAGTGGAGCATAAGGTGGCAGCTGACATGTTGTTTTATGTAGGAAACCCAAGGATAACATTGCCAAATTTAATGAAATCTTTAAACGAATATGGCAAGATGTCAAATCTAAAAATTAACCCAACTAAAACAGAGATTTTAAATATAAACCTTCTACAGACAGAGAAAAAAAGTTACAGGAGGAATTCCCCTTTGTTTGGAGAGAAAGAGAATTAAAATATCTTGGTAAAAAATTAACTGTATCTTTAAAGAATTTATACAGAATAAATTATATTCCATTACTAAATGAAATTAAGGATGAAATAAAGAAACTAGTTAGGGGATTTCAGTCATGGGTGTGACGGATAAGCCTGATAAAAATTAAAATTGTTCCAAAAATGTTATACAAATTCCAAATGATATCAATTAAGTTACCTTAAGAGCTCAGCCCTGCAACTGCTACTACTGCTAAAGGGACTTATCTTACTCCTGAAACTATTTGTTGCTACCACTTACCTACCGGCACTTTTACCCCCTTCCTGTCCAGGCCAATTTTCAGCTTTAAGTGCTCTCACACTTTGAATGGTAATTGTGCAGTCATGCAACGTTGTACACACATGTAATTTTTACAATTTTTTTCACACAAATAGAGCTTTCTTTTGGTGGTATTTACTCACCACTGGGTGTTTTATTTTCTGCACTATAAACAACAAAATAGAGCAAAAAATAAAAAAAAAGTTTTTTTTTTGTTTCTATTATAACATTTTGGAAACAGGTAATTTTTCTCCTTCATGGATGGGCGTTGTTGAGATGGCACTGACAGGCTGCACTGATGAGGTGGAACTAATGAGGCAGTACTGGTGGGCATTGATGAGGAGGCACTGATGATGCTGCACTGATATGCAGCAATGATGGGCACTGATGGGCGGTGCTGACTGGCAGCACGGCCTGGCAGCACTTGGCACTGATGGGCATAACTGCTGGGCAGCACAGCTGGGTGGCACAGCTGAGCACTGGTGGGTGGTACTGCTCGGCACTGATCATCAGTGCAGATGTCCTCTTAACATTTTCTGGTTATCGGCAGTACTTTCCTCACGCTATAGCAATGTTAAATTTAAATACAACAGGTGTAGATAAAGTCTCAAGCGGCATGCACTAACAAAAGGTGAGAAGGTCCTTGAGCACATGCTGTGCATGCGGTTCCCAGAGCGAGGGGGTGTTTGCATCTCTAGTGAATGCGGTACCCTGAACATGTCTAAAAGTACCTGGCACCTGGTATTCAGTGTTGGTCAGCTTTCATTGGGGCCCTTTTTAAGGTGGTGCACTGTCCCTTTTACCACAAGCCTACAGGGCACTTATACCCCCTTCCTGCCCAGGCCAATTTCCAGCTTTCAGCTCTGTTTCACTTTGAATGACAATTGCGCGGTCATGCAACACTGTACCCATATGAAATTTTTATACTTTTTTTGTGACAGATAGAGATTTATTTTGGTGGTATTTAATCAACTCTGGGTTTTTTATTTTTTCTTAAACAAACCAAAACCACTGAAGATTTTGGAAAAAAAAATTTTTTTCTTAGTTTTTGTTATAAAATTTTGTAAATAAGTGATTTTTCTCCTTCACTGATGTGCGCTAATGAGGCTGCAGTCATGGGCACTGATAGGCTGCACTGATGGACACTGATAGGTGGCACTGATGGGGACTTATGAGGAGGCACTGGTAGGTGGCACTGATGGGCATTGACAGGCATCATTGATGGGCACTGAAAGGCAGCACTGATATATGGCACTGTTAGGTGGCACTGACTGGCACTGTTAGGTGGCACTGACTGGCACTGTTAGGCGGCACTGATGCGCACTGATAGGCAACACTGACTGGCACTGATAGGTGGCACTGATGGGTGGCACTGACTGGCACTGATGGGTGACACTGAAAGGCAGCTCAGATGGGCACTGATATGTGGCATTGATATGCACTGGTAGGCACTGATATGTGGCATTGATGTGGCACTGATGGGCACTTGCACGTGGCACTGATGAGCACTGACAGCTGGCACTGATGGACACTGACAGGTGGCACTGCTGGGGCTACACTGATCATCAGGGCACACTGATCATCAGTGCTCTGATGATCAGTGTAGATGTTGCCTCCTCGGAATGCCGATTACCGGCTCTCCTCTCCTCATGAGCTGTCAGCGTGACAGCTTGAGAGGAGAGAAATGCCGATAACGGGCTTTTCCCTGTTTACATGTGATCAGCTGTGATTGGACACAGCTGACCACATGACTGAGCCGACATCTTCGGCTCTTTCCATGGATCGGTGATCCACTGTGTCTGAGGGACACAGCACACCGCCGATTGCTGCGCTGCATGCTTCGGGAGCCGTGCATGCGCGGTGAGAATGGGAGGACGTCATATGACGTCCTCCCAGAACGAGAAAACGACCATGCGTCCGTCATATTACTATATGGCAGGAGGTGGTTAAAGTGGAACTTTACCCATAATAACTTGATTAAAACAAATGTTCTTTAGCTAGAAACATACAGGGGACTGAGATTGAGCTCTGCAGTCACTCTTCCAGCAGTTGTTTCCTTATTCTGGTTCACAATCCTGCGCAATGTTCTTTTGGCTCTTTCAGTCATTTGACCATGTTGACCATACTTATTCTTAGCGAGCACCAAGCTAAGCAGGCACCAACAATTTGCCCTCTTTAAACTCAGTAAGTTCTGACATGACTCCGTATTACTAGCAGCACACACAGTGAATGATGAAAGTGAGGCTTCCCACCTGTTAGCTAGTTGTCTCATCACACAGTGGCAGCAAAGGAATGTTACATCACTTCCTCTTTCAACACGAAACATATCATCACTTTTACACATGCAAATAATGTAGTATTTCCATTTTTTTTGTCTAACCTCTGTGCATTCCACATTAATATTTATTCTATAAAAAAAATGTGCCTATAAATTACCTCCAGCATTGTTCCTGTTTCTTCTTGCTTTAGGCTATCATTTTGTCGAAGCCCAAAGCCCCTGAACAGCAGTAAATATTTAGGTGGTCAATAGATCAACCTCTACAAATTCGTCAAAATGCCTAAAAATAGAGAGAAACTGAGCATGTGCAGCATAGGGTGAGACAGTGTATTGCTGGATTTTTAACAATATAGGCCAGGGCTTAAAATTTTGAGTCTGGACCTACTAGCCAGGCATAAACCTTACTCTCCTCCAGTTGCCCCACCCAACCTTGCCCAAGTGGAACTTTATTCAGAAAATTAAGAGTGTTTGTAGATGAGAGAGGCTAAGCTACTAAGTAGGTCTAGACTCTGTTTGGGCTAACAAAGAGTGGTGCGAATTTAGGACATGTAGTTCAGCTCACCTCTTACTGGCAGGTGGCTAATCCCGTTCCAAAGGGATGGTGATAAGCAGTTCCCAGCAATCAGGCCCTGAATCTTCACACAGGCTGCAGTCTCTCGGCTCAGACCCTGAGGATGCATTGACTCTCTCAACTCAGTCTCTGCAGGCAGATCTGAATCAGTATGCCTGGGAAAATAGTTAGGGCTCATGTACACTGCAGCTGATAAACTCACGTTTAGGAGCTGTTCAGCATTTCTTTCAGCAGCCCCTGAACTCACCCTAATGTTTTCCTATGTGTCCATGTACACATCGTCATTTACAGGCATTTGAGTTTACAGTAGTTTTTTTGAACGCAGAAAACTTGAGTTCAGCAGTCGATTTTATCAGCGTTTCAAATGCAAAATGCTTGTAAACGCGGCAAATCGCGTTTGTAAGCGTTTGCGGCTGAAATTTTTTTTAACTCTTCCAGTTCCCAATGCTGTCCAGAGCCTTTTTTCGTCATGAAAAATGCTTGCAAAGCATTTTCAAGGTACTCAGATGGACAAAACACTGAAAACAGGATGTTCCTACCAAGCTTGTCACACATTGTAATAACCAATTCACACCTCAGACCTCTCCCACCCTTGGAAACAAAAGATATGTTAATGACCATTCACACCTCAAATTCCTCATGAAGACTCCCTGCCAGGTGACCTTAATGACTCACTGCACCAGACACCTTTTCCACCCTTGGAAACAAAAGAAATGTTAATGAGCAACTCACACCTAATTATCTCAACACATACTGCTGTCTCTGCTTCTACTCTCTGTATTTCTCTGAAACAGTCTGCAATAGTTAATAATTTACCACTTTTCAGTGCATTCTGGGCATTTGGGAGGTTCTCCAGTGCTTATCTTTAAAAAACGCTTCTAAACGCAAACGCACATAAACGCGTTACGCAAATGCGGCTAAACAGACATTTTTTAACCTATGTTTTCTATTAGTCAGTTTCCATCCTTCAGAAGTGTCCAGTGTACATGGGGCCTAAGGCTTCTCCTCCTCCAAGATTTCCACAGCCTGTTAGCCTCCATTTACAGGTATGGTGCACTGCCCATTTAGGAACTACAATTCCCATCATCCATAGCTTCTGCAGATCCCTCTGATTGGATCTGCACTGTTAGGAGGGAGGGGGGGGTGAGAGGGACTGAGCAGACAACACACACAGCCACATCAGGCAATAAGTAAAAAAAAAAAAACTGGCTGCATTTCCTCTGTCACTGTGCAGTTTGGGGGGGCGGGAGAAGAGTGCACAAAGCCAGCTACACCCAGCTACATTAGGCATGCTCATGAGAGCAGCCTTACAACCAGCAATTGCAGCTGTTGGTGTGCGTCATGGCCTTAAGGTCTGGACTTGTTGCATAACTAAGATTTAGGTGCACATAGCTGAAGTAATAACAAGCGGAATTGCACTGTGAGGGGATCATGCTTGGATTATTTCATTCTAAAGGTTACTGTGGGGAAGAGTACTCTGTACCACTTGAAAAGAAGGCTAGGCCTACAGTTCAATACCTGCTGCTTCTTCTACTTGAAAAATAAAAACATTTTTCTACAATCTCAGGCCTCTGGCTTCAGGCTAAATAACTCCAGTCCCAGTTCCATAAGAAATCTTGGACTCCAAAGCCCACAAAACTGAGGAATAAGTCCTCTTCTTGAAGAAGGGATGCCCTCACTCACTTTGATAGGTGAAGGTTTGGTAGGAACATTGTGGACAAGTGGTCCAGAATATAGTTGCTTGCAGTGACAAGCTGGAATTTCAAAGCTATCCTTCATACTTTATGATTTCAAATGTTTTCTTTAATCCACACAAATGAATTGCTTTTCTTCAAGCTTGATCATCTTCTATTCAAAGAGTGATCATTCCGATTCCAGAGGAGGGAAGGTTTTAAGCTTTCTACTCAAAACATTTTCACGGTGATGTTAGTCCCTTCTTGGATCTCTGAAGACTCCAAAAGTTTTTTTTTTAATAGTGAAGAAGTTCTGAATGGAATCAATGCAGTCTGTGGTGACCTCTCCTCAATAGGGAATTTTCTGCCATGTATCATGTCGAAGACATTTCATAGCTTCTCCAAGACACTTTTTTAGTAACTAGAACAGGGTGGCTTTACAACTTTCAGTCCTCCCACCCGGTTCTTGGACAATCAATATTACCATATTCCATGGTGATTGGATTAAGGTTGTCTGTGCTATCTGTGTGGATATAAATGCTGGGGTATTTTACTGACCCTCAGTGAAACTAAATAAGTGGCTTGGAGAAGCTACATAACATCTTCTAAATTATACTGTAGGACAACTCTAGTTAAATATAAATAATTACTTCCAGCTATACCATGACCTGGATAAATAATAACCATTACAGACATGATGGTCTAAATAAGGGGGTCTCCAAACTATGGCCCATGGGCCACATCTTGCCCACTACAAGATTTTATCCAGCTTGCAGCTAGGGGCAATTGCGTAATCTTAACGTGCGCAGATTGAAGATTAGGGTCAGAAAGGCTTCACTTCACCCCCCTCCCCAGCCTCCTAGCTACCATTAACGTACTTGCCCCAGCTTTCACAAGAGTATGAAACTTCCTCCCTTCAGACCTCCTTTTGACTCCCGCCCTGCTACTACACAGCTACAAACGTGCTTAAAGGGGTAAGTGAGACTCTGATGGGTACCCTGATGTAAGGTGGACTCTGATAAGAACTTTTGTTTTGGCCTGTGAATATTTGTAAAATATACAATATGGCCCTTGTACTGAACTAATTGAAGACCCCTGGTCTAAATGGTAATTGTGTTTAGGTTTCCTGATAAATTAATCTATCCATATTCCATATTGTCTGCAATAAGGAAGTTAGGCTATAATTTATTAGCAAATGACAAATCCATCTATAACCACTTGTTATGTGACAGGTTCTTTTTGACAAATTGTAGCAAAAGCAAAAATCCAATTTTTTTGTTGATTTTACAGTATATCAATATTTTCTGCCTAATGGATAAAAAATGTTGTCACTTTAAACCAGGCTTAATCCATTCTTCTTCTGTGGTGTGAAGCTCGAGTTTTTTTTTTTTCTTTGCACACATTTCAATGGTTATAAACAGGCCTTTAAGTCTGACATATCCTTTGCTTTTAGACTATTGCTGTTTGTAGAACCGATCTGTGGTTTGTCCAGAAGGTGGAGCTGTTGCCAAATGGACCAGATTCAGTTTCTTGAGGTCTATGTTTGCATCTACATTTACAAGAAATAGTTATTGTTGACCTAGCATGTAGTAATAACCAAAGGTGCCATTTGTGGATAGAGCAGTCACAGCAGTTATCCTGGCTGAAGTATACTCATTGTAATAAAATGAACCTTCATAAGTAAAAAGGCTCAATGGTTGTTTGGTATACTGTAGCCCTCATTTATGTAGGAAAAGCATACACATTGCACTGCTGGTTAAGATGGATATGTTCTCTTAGATTGTAAGCTCTAACGAGCAGGGCCCTCTGGTTCCTCTTGTTCCAAATTGTATTGTAACTGTAATGTCTGCCTTCACTTTATAAAGTGCTGCACGAACTGTTAGTGCTATGTAAATCCTGTATAATAATAATAATATGATTATAGCAAATGCCTAACACAAAAATAAGTAGGTAACAAATATTTAGAGATATGTTTGCCTGCTAGAATACATCTTAGTTTTCACACAAGTACTGAATTTGAAATGTCTACTCTTGATAAGTAAAACACATATTGGCTTAGGCCATAAAAAGTTAGCTTGTTTGTCTCCTTCTAAGAGAAGGAGGTAGAGTACATTGCCAGTACTCTTGTCTAGATTGTTTGTCTAGAAGTAGTATGCACAGAAGTAGTATGCACAGCACAGCCCCTTTCCTAAAGCCAGCCATAGATGGTTAGAATCTTGGCCGGTTCAGCAGGGACTGGCCGAGATTCGAACCATCTATGGGCAGGCTGATTGTACCCAAGTCGATTGCTCGATCAACTTGGGTACAACTAGCATGTCGACTTTTTACATACGTTTATTGCCGCTGGTAATAATCACTGTGTTTTCCCAGCAGGTATGGCTCCCCACGCCCCCCCCCCCTGCTGGGAGAACAAAGTAGCCATGGTTGCAGGAAAGAAATATACATCATCTATGGTCTGCATAAGCAAAGACAAATATGTTAACTTATCTGTCATTTTCAGGGACTTGGGCTTCATAGATGGTTGGCATGTGGTGTGAGAATGAGAGCACACCTTTGCTCCATTAAAGTGGAAATAGCCTACCATATTCAGCAAATTAAACAGGATCCCAATGCCCCCCTCCCCCCTCCAAAAAAAAAAAATGAAGTCAGCATTTACAAATACTGTAGCTGCTGACTTTTAATATATATAGGGACGCCTATCTGTTCAGGGATCTAGCTCTGTCCTCATCTGGGCCATTTCTTCACCGATCTTCGGGTCCCCTGCATTGGCATCTTTACTATGGGAAGCCTCTAGGACTCACAGCTGGCTTCCTACAGTGCATACATTAGCATTGTCAATGGTCCCACAGCTTTGTTGCACCTGTACAGGGAAAGGAGGGGGGGGTGAACTTCCACTTAGATCACCTAGGTGATCCAAGTGGGAAGGGGTAGGTACCTTCTCCCCCCCCAAAAAAAAATGTGTGCAAAGCTGTTAGAGGGGGGAAGAAGCAGAATAGTAGAACTTCCCCTTTTGGATGAAGGTCCGCTTTAAGTCACAAGCGTCAATCGATTCACGGTGAAAAAAACTACCCTACGCACATAATCCTTACACGGATTCTATATGTATCTCTGCTTATCATCATCCTGAATTACATTTGTTTCATATCTGGAAATATAGCAAGTAAATGAAAAAAAAAAACACCCAGTAATGCCATTACTAGACTGCAGCTAGAGGGAGCTCTAAAGATTTGTAGGGTGACTTCAGAAGACTGATACCAACAAGGTGACATTAAACTCAGGAAGCCAGGGATCAGGGAGAGCTGTGTCAGCACAGCGCTGGAGGGCTCTGTCTGTAGGTAAGTCTGTCATAATGTACTAGTATGCAGTGCATACTAGTACATTATGACTTAAGCCTGTACAGGGGGCCAATCATTAAAATAAAGTACAAGACTTTACTACCGCTTTAAGACCAAATCTTAATGACGTTGCTGTTGTGTCAATTTTTTTTATAGTGTGTGAACTCAGTAGTCAGCCAGGCAAGCTTAGACACCAACAGCATTTTTTAGGAGAAATTGCATGTGTTCCATTGACAGCAGTAGAACGCTCATTGAAGACACCAGCTGTATATTTGGGCCAGTCCTCTGTTAACATGCAAAATGTACTCTATGGCAAAAGAGAGCATACAAACCACATAATTTTCCACTTATGTAAAATAATTGGTAATACGTAAAATAGCAGTGGTCCCCATCCAACACCCACCCCCCTGGGGAATTCAGTAAAGTAATAAGAATACGTTATTGGCAGTATGGCCTTTTTAGCAGTGCCTGCACCTAATTCATTACAGCTTTGCACCAGTTTTGGTACCAGCACTGGCACATGCGCCAAATTCAACTAGTTCCCCTGATAAAGTCACTAGACGCTGACGCAACGCGTTGGGCGTAAGAGGAGGCAGATAAAGGAAGTACAAGCCTTGATCTCTTATCTGTAAAGTGACTCTTATTTTAAATGTAAGTGCAATTTTAATAAATATTGGAAGTTTTACTAATCTTCTACACTATATAAGGCATATTCTATTTTGGGTGAGGCTACTGTTACTCAGTGAAACGGCAGATTCCTAAGGCTACCTTAACATCTACCATATGGGAGGAGGAGTGGATAGCCCCTAGTGGCTAAAGGAGATAGTGATCAACTGTGGAGATGTCTCATTAAACACGCAGTTTTACATGCGTTGGAGTTGAGAGTTCTGAAAGCACAGAAGAGGCACCAATTAATGCATGGAATTCACATTAAGCATGGATTTTCATTTTATGGTGTTGGATTACATTACATTTGGAATCATATGAACTTTACACACATTTTTTGGAGCACTTTGATATGAGTTCACTTTGATTGTATAGTAATAGATGCTATTTATATTAATTTGTTATAATTTATTAGACATTATGAGCACTTTGTATTCACTTTGTTTGTTCAATTATGTTGGATTGATGTTTATTTAATATTCTACAAGCAGCACTATGTCACATTTTATTTGATTTTACTACCACCACTTTTAGAATCTGTTGCTGTGCCAATTCACAGATAAACACACTGGTGGTTAAAGTGGATCTTCACTCAATAAAGAACCATGTTTGCACCTGGCTCCTCCCTCGACCCCCTCCCACAATTTAGGTTTCTGACTTTTTATGCTGCAGCACAGCAATCCCTGGTGCCTCCCATGGTGCATGCCCCTAATTTTCAAAGATATTGGCACTGGAGAGGGAGCAAACATTACAGGTAACTGAAGTTTCTCTTCAGGAAAAAATCAGAGTTGTCATACAGAGAGATGCCAGTGCTCAGAGTTGGGCATTTGTCCTGGTTAGCTGCCATTAATGTGACCTGCACAAGGCTCGTGGGTTGCTAGGACACCAGAAGCCGCAAGCTTCCTAGCAACCAGTAATGCATTCCTGACCCCATTTAGCTTCCTGAGAGATTTCCCGTCATATGATAGTGGCTGAACTGCACGGTGCCCAAGGTTGTAGTAATGCGCAATAAAAACCTGTGGCTTTGTGTAACAGCCGTATCATTCATTAATGGTGTTCTATGAATGAATGAACTACAAGTTCTGACAGCCTTTCCTGCTGTCGACTTTGAAGTCCAGGAAGTCAACAAAGTGAAACAAGTTTCAGAGGGACTCACAAAGGAGGGTTTTTAGGTTCATAAATATAAACATACAGCTAGAGGTTCCTATTCCTAAACTGGCCATAGATGGATCATAATTTGGCCAGTTCATCAGAGACTGAATTTCGATCCATCTATGACTGGTCCTATTGAAGAGCAGTCCATTTACTCGTCAACTGCTCATGAACAAGCTGGAAACAAGCTTTAGTTTGATTAGCAGTGCAGACTACTGATCAGTGTATTTTGACAGAGGAGTTCAGCTGACTCCTCCACTGTCAGAATACAGTGACATAATGGGGAGAATTCCCACATTCACCTTAAAATTTATTTAGTTTTTATTCCCAGCCCACTGATTGAACAAACAAACTGAGCTATGTATGGCCACCTTAAGCTGGCCATACATGTGTAGATTTTTGGACGAGAATATTCGTGCGAAAAGTCATACATTTTTTTTTAACATTCAGTGAATGTACGAATGTTGTTTGAAAATTGTCTTTTGCTTTTAACATTTGAGTTTAAAACTAATGCAATTTCTGAACAATAACCACATACAATGGCCAAAAATGAATTTGATCAAGAAAAGTTTTCCTTCCTGCCCCTTCAAATTTTCCCCTCAATGTGGTACAAAACAAACATTGATTTGACCCCACTAACGATTACAAAATCAAACGAATATTCTTGAAATGAAAATTCATGTACGAAAATCTATAAGTGTATGGCCAGCTTCAGACAAGTTAATTAGTTTTAGAAATGTACAGTATCTCACAGAAGTGAGATACTGAAATGAAATGAAATGAAATGAAAATTCATGTACGAAAATCTATAAGTGTATGGCCAGCTTCAGACAAGTTAATTAGTTTTAGAAATGTACAGTATCTCACAGAAGTGAGTATACCCCTCACATTTTTGTAAATACTTTACTGAAGTAGAGCATGATCCCCTCACTTCGGAGACTGAGCCACAGGGCAGTATTCCAACATGGTAATGACCCCAAACACACATCTAAGATGACCACTGCCTTGCTAAAGAAGCTGAGGGTAAAGTTAATGGACTGGCCAAGCATGTCTCCAGATCTAAACCCTATTGAGCATCTTGGGGGCATCCTCAAATGGAAGGTGGAGGAGCACAAGGTCTCTAACATCCACCAGCTCCATGATGTTATCATGGAGGAGTGGAAGAGGACTCCAGTGGCAACCTATGACGCTCTGGTGAACTCCCATGCCCAAGAGGGTTAAGGCAGTGCTGGAAAATAATGGTGGCCACACAAAATATTGACAATTTGGGCCCAATTTGGACATTTTCACTTAGGGGTGTACTCACTTTTGTTTTCAGCGGTTTAGACATTAATGGCTGTGTGTTCAGTTATTTTGAGGGGACAGCAAATTTACACTGTTATACAAGCTGTACATTCACTATTTACATTGTAGCAAAGTGTCATTTCTTCAGTGTTGTCACATGAAAAGATTATAATAAAATATTTACAAAAATGTGAGGGGTGTACTCACTTCTGTGAGATACTGTAACATAGCTGATGGGTTTGGTTTACTGCATGTGAATACAAGTTACAATGCTATTCTATTTAATAAACATGTAGTTAACATTTTGTTGTAACATACTCTACAATCTTTTAAAAAAGAGAGTTACACTGTAAGGATAATTCCTGGTTAAAGAACGTTTTGCTCTGAAAAAATGCAAGATTGTTTCCACCATCATAATAATTCAATTGAACTGGAATATTCCCTAGATGTTAAATTATTAGAACATGTTTTATTAGTAATTACTTTATCATAGACTGTCAGAGCATCTACAATCATTAATGTGACCTTGTCTTGTTGAATCCTATTCAGTATTGCAGAGTCATTTAAATCTAGAATTGGTAAACTTTTAACAGAAGTGATAACATTTTATAGAACACTTTCAGTCCATGCACATTTCCCTCTTTAATGCATCTTTAAAGAGTGCATTTACTGGCACAATGCATTTACCTCCCACCTCCTTATTCAATTTACAAATTAAGTATATACTGCATGTTCTGTATTAACACCATTGTGTTGAGTAGGGAGCCATCTACTGGGAATTCGCTGCAATTGCACCATTTATTCTTACCCATAAAGATTAGGAAGTGTTCCATGTTTGTTAAAAATAAAGATTTCCCATCTACCACTGCACTTCCACTTCAGCTTCCAATAGGCTTCCTGTCTCCCTCTGATACACATATGAAAGTTCTTTCATTGTATTTGTCAAAGTTATGTTGGCACCCCTATATTTCTGTCAGATAATGCACCACTTCGACCAGAAAATTGTTGCAATTACAAATGTTTAGACATGCTTATGTTTATTTTGTTTTGTTTGTATTGGTATGACACAAAAAAGTGGATAAACAAAAAAGCCAAATCTGACACATTGCACACAAAACACCAAATATGGACTGGACAAAATGACTGGCACCTTCTCAAAATTGTAAGAAATAATTGCATCCCAAGTTTGTGATGCTCCTGCAATATGTAATTAAACTCACCTGTATCATTTAACAGATGTCCCTGTGCCCACTGTGCGCAACATTGTCAAAACGTTTACAGCCAAAGGCACTGTAGCTAATCTCCCTGGACGTGGATGAGAGAGAAAAACTTAATCACATTCAGTTTTGGAATGAAACACAATGCTGCTATTGTCAGTTTTGTTAGCTAGCTGTCAGCTAACCATTAGTAGAACAGCATACTGCAGGTTACACAAAAACAGAGTTTTCATAGCCCGGCCTTTTCAGGACAGGCACATTCAGGGGAATATAGTAAAACAATTGCAACAATTTCCTCAGGAACTACCTGCACCCAATTCAGGCAATCATTTGTGCTTGTTCAGTAATATTACAGATACATGCAGCAAATTCAGGTAATTTTAACTTCCACCTCTTTAACCGCTTTAGCGCTGCCACATAGCAAAAATACTGCTACAAGGCAGCAGCGGTGTGCAAAATCATGTATATATGATTTTGCATTTCCAGGTAGGGGGTGTGCACGAGACGTGCGTGCACCCTACCTGCGCTGCCATTCGCGGCCTTGGCTGTCAATCACCGGGTCCTGGCCAGTGATTGCCGAGCATCTCCAATGTTTGTATACAAAACAGTTCTCTCCCCTGTCACCTCCTGCACACTGCAATGCATGACTCTGCATAGCAAAGCCATGCAAAGCAGTGTGCTTACAGTAAAGCACAAACCCAGCACACAGTTATAAACGGCACACAGTTAATCCTTTGATCATCCAACATGTTAACCCCTTCCTGCCCAGTGCCATTAGTGCAAGGTCAGTGCTTTTTATTAGCACTGATCACTGTATTGGTGTCACTGGGGTGTCAGTGACACCTAGTCAGTTCCCCCCAGTGTCAGAATGTCTGCTACAGTCCCGCTATAAGTCCACTATAAGTCGCTGATCACCGCCATTACTAGTAAAGTAAAGCAGACCTGATGGAGAACTAGTCTCTTAGTTCTCCACCAGGCTCTGCCCAACCCCTAGTACAAACTCCTCAGACATGTGCCTGTCAGTGTGCCTGGCACAGTGGCTGGTGAGAAAAAGGGTGCATTGGGTGCAATGATGAAATGTCTAGCGCTGTTGTAGTTCATTGAGTCTTCCTGTCAGTGTGCATCTGCTTACCTGTATGAGGTATCAGCAGACAGATACACTGACAAGTCTGCAGGAGTCCTGCATGGCACCCATGATCTGCAGTGCTTTCCAGGCTTCTAGTAAAAAAAATAATAAATGCACTTTTTTTTTACCTGCAAAAAGATTTACATGTATTATATTTTTTAAAAAGGTGAAACTTTACAGCATCCTTTTTCTTTTGCTAAAAATGTTGCTTCCTGCTCTACTCGCCAGTGCTCTGTACTGTCATAGGCCTTTGCTTCAGAACCACTTGTGTCGTCATACAAGTCTATGGGAATTCAAAGCAACTGAAAAAGGTCAATCACACCTGTAAACATTTTCTGAATGACTTTAGAAGCATCTTAGGCTGGCCATACATTATACAATTTTCTTGAGATTTTTGCTTTAGATTTACCAAAAACCATATAATATGATGTCAAACCCAAACAACACTTTCAATTGTATCCAATTAGGGAGGCCCTTACACTACATAGTTGAAGGTAAATATAAAGGAAATTGGGCAGAAAATTGTATAGTGTATGGCCAGTCTAAGACTGACTATCAAAACACACTGCATGTGCCCATCAATCTCATTGACAAAGAACCTTGCAGTCACACCCTTTATCACATGTCCCAGATCAGATTTTTATGACAGAGAAGGGGATGGGTGTGTTAGACCAGGTTTCTTAGCAAAAACTCATATGCGTTTTTGCTTTGTTTTTACATCGTTTGCAGTGCATTTTTTTTTTACAGGACATGTGACTCAAAAAAGCACCAAAATGCAATGCGTTATTGATTTGTCTTCCATTCATGTCAAGGGGGCACTCTTTACGTCTGGAGAAAAAGAGATTTAATCTCCAAATATAAAAAGGTTTCTTCACAGAAAGAGCTGTGAAAATGTGGAATAGACTCCCTCAAGAGTTGGTTCTGGCCAGCTCAGTAGATTGCGTTAAAAAGCCCTCAATTCTTTCCTAGATACACAGACTATAACTGGATATTAACACTTATAGGTAAAGTTGATCCAGGGAATATCCAATTGCCTCTCAGGGGATCAGGAAGGATTTTGTTTCCTCTGCAGGAGTAAATTGGATCATGCTTTGCTCAGGTTTTGCTCCTCTGGATCAACTGTGGGTATAGGATTTTAACTTTTTTTTTTTCTATGGTTGAACTAGCTGGACATTTCTCTTTTTTTTCTGCCAGACTAACTATGTAACTATGTCAATGGGGAGGTGCGTTTTTGTGCTTTTTTTTTACCACACCAAAAATGCAGCACAGCGGACTTGCAACAGATCAGCAGACCCAAAACTGATCAGTTTAAAGAGTTCCATAGGATTACATGGACACGTGATTTTCTTCTGCTTTGTTTAACGTAAAAGCAGAAGAAAAATTAATCACTGTGAAAGCAGCCTTACTGAGAGAAATGCATGGTCATATTTATTTATATTTGTGCATAGCTGTAGTATGAGCTGTTGAACTGTTGTACCATTAGCCCTCAGATTTCATACAATAGTCATTGTTCTCTATGAAGCTATATGTCACTGGCTCACCCCACCATTCACCTAATGGATCCTAATATTTGACAGGAAATGAGCCTGTAGATACATGGGCAGCACAGTGGCTAAATGGTTAGCACTTCCGCCTGGCAGTACTAGGGTTGTTGGTTCGAATCCCAGCACCACCTGCCTGGTGTTTGCATGTTCTCCCTGTGACTGTGTGGGTTTCCTCTGGGTACTCTGGTTTCCTCCCACACTCCAAGGACATGCTGGTGGGTGAATTGGATCCTGTCTAAATTGTCCCTAGTATGTACAGTGGGGCAAAAAAGTATTTAGTCAGCCACCAATTGTGCAAGTTCTCCCACTTAAAAAGATGAGAGAGGCCTGTAATTGGCATCATAGGTAGACCTCAACTATGAGAGACAAAATGAGAAAACAAATCCAGACAATCACATCGGCTGATTTGGAAAGAATTTATTTGCAAATTATTGTGGAAAATAGGTATTTGGTCACCTACAAACAAGCAAGATTTCTGGCTCTCACAGACCTGTACCTTCTTCTTTAAGAGGCTCCTCTGTCCTGCACTCATTACCTGTATGAATGGCACCTGTTTGAACTTGTTATCAGTATAAAATACACCTGTCCACAACCTCAAACAGTCACACTCCAAACTCCACTATGGTGAAGACCAAAGAGCTGTCGAAGGACACCAGAAACAAAATTGTAGACCTGCACCAGGCTGGGAAGACTGAATCTGCAATAGGCAAGCAGCTTGGTGTGAACAAATCAACTGTGGGAGCAATAATTAGAAAATGGAAGACATACAAGACCACTGATAATCTCCCTCGATCTGGGGCTCCATGCAAGATCTCACCCCGTGGGATCAAAATGATCACAAGCACGGGGAGCAAAAATCCCAGGACCACACGGGGGGACCTAGTGAATGACCTGCAGAGAGCTGGGACCAACGTAACAAAGGCTACCATCAGTAACACACTACGCCGCCAGGGACTCAGATCCTGCAGTGCCAGACGTGTCCCCCTGCTAAAGCCAGTACATGTCCGGGCCCGTCTGAAGTTTGCTAGAGAGCATTTGGATGATCCAGAAGAGGATTGGGAGAATGTCATATGGTCAGATGAAACCAAAATAGAACTGTTTGGTTGAAACACAACTCGTCGTGTTTGGAGGAGAGAGAATGCTGAGTTGCATCCAAAGAACACCATACCTACTGTGAAGCATGGGGGTGGCAACATCATGCTTTGGGGCTGTTTCTCCGCAAAGGGACCAGGACGACTGATCCATGTACAGGACAGAATGAATGGGGCCATGTATCGTGAGATTTTGAGTGCAAACCTCCTTCCATCAGCAAGGGCATTGAAGATGAAACGTGGCTGGGTCTTCCAACATGACAATGATCCCAAACTTACCGCCCGGGCAACGAAGGAGTGGCTTCGTAAGAAGCATTTCAAGGTCCTGGAGTGGCCTAGCCAGTCTCCAGATCTCAACCCCATAGAAAACCTTTGGAGGGAGTTGAAAGTCCGTGTTGCCCAGCGACAGCCCCAAAACATCACTGCTCTAGAGGAGATCTGAATGGAGGAATGGGCCAACATACCAGCAACAGTGTGTGCCAACCTTGTGAAGACTTACAGGAAACGTTTGACCACTGTCATTGCCAACAAAGGATATATAACAAAGTATTGAGATTAACTTTTGATATTGACCAAATACTTATTTTCCACCATAATTTGCAAATAAATTATTTCCAAATCAGCCAATGTGATTGTCTGGATTTTTTTTCTCATTTTGTCTCTCATAGTTGAGGTCTACCTATGATGCCAATTACAGGCCTCTCTCATCTTTTTAAGTGGGAGAACTTGCACAATTGGTGGCTAACTAAATACTTTTTTGCCCCACTGTATATGTATGAATGTGAGTTAGGGGCCTTAAATTGTACACCCCTTGAGGGTTAGGGACTGATGTGAATGCACAATATATGTATGTAAAGCACTGTGTAAATTGATGGTGCTATACAAGTACCTGAAATAAATAATAAATAAATACATGGAGCCAAAGATTGTAACGATCATCATAGTAGACCATGTACTTGCTATGAGGTCCAAAAATACAGGGGGCCCAGTACTGGCTGGCTCAGGGTTGCCAACCCCCTATGTATTGTTTTACTGACAAATCATGGAAAATTATTGACAGGGCACATATATTACTGACAACATAAAATATGACAGAAACTCCTATTAGAAACTAAGACAATCAACATTTAACCACTTGCCCTCCAGAGGATTTACCCCCTTCCTGACCAGGCCATTTTTTGCGATACAGCGCTGCCTTACTTTAACTGACAATTGCGTGGTCATTCAAAGCTGTACATTAATTACATTTATGTATTTTTTTTCCCCAGAGCTTTCTTTCAGTGATATTTGATCATCTCTGCATTTTTTATTTTTTGCGCTATAAACAAAAAAAGACATAAATTTTTCTATAAAACGTCCAATAAAAACATTTTAAAAATTAAATCTCTTCATAAATTTAGACCAAAATGTATTTTGCCACATGTCTTTTCTAAAAAAGAAATCCCAATACGTGTAAATTAATTGGTGTACGGGAAAGTTATAGTGACTACAAATGGGTATATATATATACTGAAATTTTAATTTGTTTATTTTTTTTTTATACTAGTAATGGCGGCAATCAGTGACTTATAGGGGGACTGCATTCTGACACTGGGTAGGAACTGGCTGACTGCCACTGATATCCCCAGTGACACTAATACAGTGATCAGTGCTAATAAAAAGCAATGATACTGTACTAATGATACTGTGCAGGAAGGGGTTAACATCTGGGGCAATCAAAGGGTTAACTGCTATAAATCTACTAGTACATCTAACACTCCCTTCCCTCCAGACTGACTATGCTGCTGTCTAAAGGTGCCCCCTGTGTTCCGTCATCCAGAGTGGTGGCACTCTAATACAGGAGATGTTTCACTGTCCAGATCATCAGGTGAAAACAGAAAGTTAAAAGCATGAGAAAAGGAAACAAATGCAGTCACCACATCTAATGATTGGTAAGATGCAATATATTACATTTTTTGGGTTTAATACCACTTTAATATTACATCTAACTAGAGTTAATGTCTTTGAGATACAGATTCGAGAGACAGGAGATTAATTATTTTGTGACGGGGCTCCATCACACATATCTACAGGCTTAGGGCTGCAGATTATATTAAAAAAAAATAAAAAAAAGCTTTCATGCCATACCTGATATTTATACATTTTTTTTTCTTTACAGTAACCTTTGTACTGTTAAGATCCTGAAAATAGGGTTTTCAGTAAACCCGCACTTTAAAACGCAGGCCTTTTGTAATGCATTTTAATGTTCTAGTTTTTAGCTGTTACTACACTATAGCCATTTATGTTTTCAGATGAATGATTTGGAAAAATGCAATGATTATGCAGCTGAGATATCCTTAGGATTCCTTGCACTTTGATCTGCTTTTAATGGCTTTTCTTTTTGCTGAAAGAATGTGACAAACCTTAAAAGCTATCTCATACCACTTGTATAGTCTCAACATTTTATATAGGAAATCGTAAGACAATTTCTCATCCAAAGTACCCACAGTCTCTAAACACTATACCAAAACAGTTACATTCTTTAATTTACTGTGGGTAGCCTAGTGCTCTGAAAAAACGTAGGTGCAAATGGAGAGTGGTTACCAACTATTTGGTAATAAAATATTATTATTATACAGGATTTATATAGCGCCAACAGTTTGCTCAGTGCTTTACAATATAACTGGTGGCAATACAGCAACAATACAGTTCAATCAGGGGCGGACTGACAACTCATGGGGCCCCTGGGCAATAGGGGATCATGGGGCCCCTGTGTCCTTGGCCAAACTCAAAAAAGCCTATGAAAAAAGTACCAGGGGCATCTCATGGGGCCCCGTACTGACCCCGGGCCCTCGGGCAGTGCCCGAGTTTCCAAATGGTCAGTCCGCCCCTGAGTTCAATACAAGAGGGTTAGGATGTATGCAGCAAAACCTTCACTAACACTATAACAAGTAAATATAGTACATGACTGGGGATGTTCAGCTGGTGAATTACAAGTTAACCACTTGCCCTCAGGAGCATTTACCCCCCTTCCTGACCAGGCCATTTTTTGCGATACGGCGCTGCATTACTTTGACTTTACGCAGTCATGTCACGCTGCACCCAAATTAAATTTATGTCCTTTTTTCCCCACAAATGGAGCTTTCTTTTGGTAGTATTTGATCACCTCTGCGGGTTTTTATTTTTTGCGCTATAAACAAAAAAAGACCGACAATTTAAAAAAAAAAAACTATATTTTTGCTATAAAACCTATCCAGTAAAAAAAAATTAAAAATCAAATGTCAGCAATTTAGGCCAAAATGTATTCTGCGACATGTCTTTGCTAAAAAAAAAAATCCCAATATGTGTAAATTAATTGGTTTACGTGAAAGCTATAGCTTTATAGAATGATAAAATTTAAAAAAAAATTTTTTACACCAGTAATGGTGGCAATCAGCGACTTTTAGCACAACTGCGGCGGGCATTCTGACACTAACTGCCACTGACTACCATTGGCTTCCCCAGTGACACTTATACAGTGATCAGTGCTAATAAAAAGCACTGACACTGTACTAATGACACTGGGCAGGAAAGGGTTAAAATCTGGGGCGGTCAAAGGGTTAACTGTGTGTGTTTCACATTGCTGTGCTGTGTTATTGTGTAAGCATGTTGCTTTGCTTTGCTCTGCTATGCAGAGCAGTACAAAGCAGCATGCTGGTGCCGACAGGGGAGAGATCTGTATTGTTTACATACAGACATCTTCCCTGTCAGTGTTCATTGGCGATCGCCGGGTGACGGTGGGGAATCTTTGATGATCGACACATCGGTGCAGTGCGGGTAGGGCAGGGCGACGCATGCACCCCCTACCCGGAAATACAAAATCACGTGTATATATATATGTGATTTTGTGCAGCCCTGCCGCCCTGTAGCAGTAGTTCTGCTATAGGGCAGTGGGGAAGTGGTTAAACAAGCCCTATGTAAATAGTAAAATCTTCAGATGTCCTCGTAACCAAGATCCAGCATAACTTTGCAACAGAATAGTCCCATCCTGTCTTGGCTTCTATATGTTTATCCTGTTTCATATTAAGATCTACAATAGCAACTAGAGATGAGCGAATTATTAAAAAATTTGATTCGGCTGATTCGCCGAATTTGCGGGAGAAATTCGATTCGATGCGAATTTATTCGCTGCGAATTTAACTTATTAAAAGGGTTTCTAGGCTTCAGAGAGCCTTTATATTAGTGCAGAACACTGTACCTTTAATTTAAATGCCCTTGGAGTCTGCTGGGGAAGAGAAATAATACTGTCAGTCAGTATGACATGCAGATGAGTGCCGTCGATCTTAGAATCACCGCACACTTCACTCATTTGGGCAGTCACGGGGCACGACAAAGAAGAAGAAGAAGAAGAAGAATGAAAAGAAGAATGAAAAGAAGAAGAAGAAGAATGAAAAGAAGAAGAAGAAGAATGAAAAGAAGAATGAGAAGAAGAATGAAAAGAAGAATGAAAAGAAGAATGAGAAGAATGAAAAGAAGAATGAAAAGAAGAAGAAGAAGAATGAAAAGAAGAAGAAGAAGAATGAAAAGAAGAATGAGAAGAAGAATGAAAAGAAGAATGAAAAGAAGAATGAAAAGAAGAAGAAGAAGAATGAAAAGAAGAAGAAGAAGAATGAAAAGAAGAATGAAAAGAAGAAGAAGAAGAATGAAAAGAAGAAGAAGAAGAATGAAAAGAAGAAGAAGAATGAAAAGAAGAAGAAGAAGAATGAAAAGAAGAAGAAGAATGAAAAGAAGAATGAAAAGAAGAATGAGAAGAATGAAAAGAAGAATGAAAAGAAGAAGAATGAAAAGAAAAAGAAGAAGAATGAAAAGAAGAATGAAAAGAAGAAGAAGAAGAATGAAAAGAAGAAGAAGAAGAAGAAGAATGAAAAGAAGAATGAAAAGAAGAAGAAGAAGAATGAAAAGAAGAAGAATGAAAAGAAGAATGAAAAGAAGAAGAAGAAGAATGAAAAGAAGAAGAATGAAAAGAAGAATGAGAAGAAGAATGAAAAGAAGAATGAGAAGAATGAAAAGAAGAAGAATGAAAAGAAGAAGAATGAAAAGAAGAATGAGAAGAGAGAAAAGAAGAAGAAGAAGAATGAAAAGAAGAAGAAGAAGAATGAAAAGAAGAAGAAGAAGAATGAAAAGAAGAAGAAGAATGAAAAGAAGAATGAAAAGAAGAAGAAGAAGAATGAAAAGAAGAAGAAGAAGAATGAAAAGAAGAATGAGAAGAAGAATGAAAAGAAGAATGAGAAGAATGAAAAGAAGAATGAAAAGAAGAAGAAGAAGAATGAAAAGAAGAATGAGAAGAATGAAAAGAAGAAGAAGAAGAATGAAAAGAAGAAGAAGAAGAATGAAAAGAAGAAGAAGAAGAATGAAAAGAAGAATGAGAAGAAGAATGAAAAGAAGAATGAAAAGAAGAATGAGAAGAATGAAAAGAAGAATGAAAAGAAGAAGAAGAATGAAAAGAAGAAGAATGAAAAAAAGAATGAGAAGAATGAAAAGAAGAAGAAGAAGAATGAAAAGAAGAAGAAGAATGAAAAGAAGAATGAAAAGAAGAAGAAGAAGAATGAAAAGAAGAAGAAGAAGAATGAAAAGAAGAATGAAAAGAAGAAGAAGAAGAATGAAAAGAAGAAGAAGAAGAAGAATGAAAAGAAGAAGAAGAAGAATGAAAAGAAGAATGAAAAGAAGAAGAAGAAGAATGAAAAGAAGAAGAAGAAGAATGAAAAGAAGAAGAATGAAAAGAAGAATGAGAAGAAGAATGAAAAGAAGAATGAGAAGAATGAAAAGAAGAAGAAGAAGAATGAAAAGAAGAAGAAGAAGAATGAAAAGAAGAATGAAAAGAAGAAGAAGAAGAATGAAAAGAAGAAGAAGAATGAAAAGTAGAATGAAAAGAAGAAGAAGAAGAAGAATGAAAAGAAGAAGATGAAGAATGAAAAGAAGAAGAAGAAGAATGAAAAGAAGAAGAAGAATGAAAAGAAGAAGAAGAAGAATGAAAAGAAGAAGAAGAAGAATGAAAAGAAGAAGAAGAATGAAAAGAAGAAGAATTCCAGTACAGCAAAAAGTGTATCTGCAGAGAGCTCCGCTATTTCTGACAGTTCTCTGACAGTTCCTTCACATTTACAGTGGTTGAAACATTGTATCTATTTATTTCCGAATAAAAACATCTGTATCCTAAATGGAAACAAATAGATACAATGTTTCAACCGCTGTAAATGTGAAGGAACTGTCAGAGAACTGTCAGAAATAGCGGAGCTCTCTGCAGTGACACTTTTTGCCGGCTGATCGGGAAAAATTCGATTTGTGCATCCGAAGTTTGCTAAAATTCGGATTCGGTGCGAATCAAATTTTTCCTAATATTCAAAACGAATTCCACTTCGCCAAGTTCGATTCGCTCATCTCTAATAGCAACTACTGGAATATGAGCAGCAATCATTGTTCCATCTTTAAGTCCTCATGCACACTGGACGTTTTGATAACGCTGGTAACGTTAGCTGTGTAAAGAGTTTTTCAGCTTTTAGCATTTTTCCATTAGCGTTTAGTGATGTTTTCCTGCGTTTTTCCATTAGCTTTTAGCTATGTTTTTCCACGTTTGAGTTTTTTTGTGTTTTTTTTACCCCAAAAAAAGTCCATAAACGCCGGGTTGTGGCGGTTTACTGCATTTTACCACGTATTTCAGCATTAGTCCATTTTTACAGCTAAAAAACGAATCTAGAAACCCACTAGTTCTGGGTTTTTTTCCCAGCCAAAAAACGTTGACTACAGTCTATGTGTGCATGAACACATAGGATAACATGCTGGGGGGTTTACTAGCTGTACAAAAAAATGTCAAAAGCCAAAAACAGCCGCTGTAAAAACGTCAAGTGTGCATGAGGACTAAGCGTTATACTATCATATGGCCTGTCTTTTGAAGTGCAAAATAGACAATAGGGTTGTAGCAACACAAACAGAAAAGCTCGAAAGGAACCAAAGTACCAGCTGATCTTCTGAGTGATCTTAAGTGCTTTATTTTTTTTGTTAATTTTCAGTTACAAGATAAACAACCCCATTAGAATTTAAATAAGGAGGCTTCCAGCATAGGATTTTTTAAATAAAAAAAAAGTTGCATTTATGTTGTTTTACAGAGTACATAGGCCATTAAAATCAGTCAGATGAGAATGGATTCTAATATTGCTCACACAAGAGGACCTGGAAGCTGCAAAACCACCAAATTTGTTTTTGGGAATAATCTAGGCCAGTGTTTCTCAACCTTTTTTCAGTCAAGGCACAATTTAAATTTATGGACAGTCCTGAGGCCCCCTTTCAAATTATAGACAGTCTAAAATGGGGTGCCTCAAGACTGTCCATAATTTTAAAATGGCACCCTGTTCTAAAATGTGAAAAACTATTCTAATAGTTTTATATAACACATCCACACACGTAGGACACCCACCATTGGAGGGGATTTATTCTTCCAAAGCAAATACACTTCTGCACACTGGTATTGACTAGTATTCCAGTGTTTCTCTTCTCCCTCAGTATTTCTCCATCACTGAGCTAATATGACCCCAGCACTGATGGAGAGGGGCAAGGGAGGGTCAAACTAGGATGCTGTGCAGGCAGCTGACATCCTCCTTATCAACTGATGATGCCATTGGTTGTCAGGACGCTGGCGGCTAGAAGGTTGTAATGGCACACAATGAAAACCTATGACTTTGTGTAACTAAAAGGCAGGCTTGTTCCACTCGCTGGCTTGTATACAAGTTTTGGACAATTTCTAGACATTTTGCCAAGGCACCCCTGAAGAAACCTCAAGGCACCCTGGGTTGCCTGGGCACCCTGGTTGAAAAAGGCTGATCTAGGCAAACATAATGTTTGCACTGAGTTTGATAATGTATGTTACCTATATTTTTTAAAATTTTTACCTCTAACGTTATTTATATGAAGGACAAAGGAAATCATTCACGTTCGGTTTATACTGTCACCTACAGGAGGATCAGACATTTTCAAACAAAAAAACTGTAGGCCAGCCTAGAATAACCCCTCCTACTACCAGCATGCCCCAGTTGTTTGCTAGTGTTCTAGGAGGATGGACGTAATTTCTTCAGCTCTACAGGGAAAAGTCTAAGCTATTTTTATTAGTGTCATTTGTTTCTTACATCAACATTCTTCTGGTCTCTTCAATTGCAGTTATCTGGTAAGGCCTTTCCTCTTTGGTTGTTTTGGCTTGGCTTTTTGGAGTGCTGTGTCCAGACTCTGCTGGACTGTGAGATGGCTGGGCTAAGCATCAAGAGATACCTCATTTTTTTGATTGTTGGCCACCTCTAAAATTCCTGCTATCCTTTAGTTTTCCTAATGTAGAAGGGGATAGCACTAAGGAAGTGAGCCCTTACATTAACTGCTGGGTAGAGGGTGTGACGAACCCGGTGCCCGACCCCTGCCCTTCTCACCAACTCGTGATGAAGGACCAGCTGATCTCACACCGCGATGTCACTTGCGTAACAATACCACTCTCAGTTGCACCCTGCACAAAGATTTTTCAGCTCGCGCGAGTACAATCTATGTGCCAGCAGCCTGAGAGAAATTGTCACTGGCTTAGTTAATTAAGCAATTAACTCTTTAAACTGCCACCACTGGCAGGAGGAAACTCATAATCTTAGCAATAACACTATGATTTTAGAAAAGACATCTGCAGCACACACTGTCACCACAGACATGTCTATTCACAGGATTATTAGAAACAGTATAGACAGGAATTCTTTAGTTTGCATTAAAAGCGTTAGAGACAATTTCAACACTTTTCCAAATAGGGTTTAATAATGAAAAGGTCAAAATGGTGCAATTAAGATATTTACAGAAAGGATGTCACAAAGGCATAAAGAGAACAACCAAGCAATAGAGAAATAAAAAGAGGTGAAAATGGAAAATACTTGCAAAGTCCTTGGTTTAGTCCAGTTGTCCAAGAAAAACATTGCCATGGCTCTCTTGGGTGTTCCTTGGTTGATGTTAAAACGAGAGCTTACTTACCAAGTCCTGTCATCCGCTTTTCTGTGATATCAAAGAGGTGTTGCAAGAGACCATCTGACCAATCATCTGGTTTAAGGGATGGGTGTTGGGAAGCCACCATGTTTACACTAATATTAATAACTTCTAATACATGCAGATGGTATTCTAGAAACTGACAGAATATTATTCAGAATTATGTTTCGTATCCAGGGATACCAAACACAGCATACCTTTGTCAACCAGGAGGAAGGAGACTGCTTTCTCTCCTTTCAAAATGTGCTAGGATAGTCATGTATGACCTTGATTTATTTGGTATGATATTCTCCAGTCAAATATATACCTAATATTAATGTGTCCTGTTCCTGTTGAATTCTGTGAATTGTATGTGGAATTGTTAAATTGTGGAATAGATGTTTTATGGCACGCTCTGCATTCCTAGAGCTCCAGTGGCCTTACTCAGCATGTGTGACAGGCATGACTGAGTTATTATGGTTTTACGATAGGTCAGAGGGAAGAGTTTTGTTTCATGGAAACATACATCCTGCCAAGACTAATTAGCTGTTTACAGCTGGCATCCAGGCCTGGACTCTGGCATGTGTTTTAGTGGAGATAAGAGGCTCTTTTGAAGTGTGTTACAAGTTACAGCTACAATTTCCATAGTTTGCAAGAGGAGGGAGGGAAATCACTGCTGATGAAAAACAAAATGGCTGAGACCTTAACAAGATGACTATAGCTTCCATGTCCCTATTGTGCACAATCATCACAGAGGGTACTCTAATCTTGGGTCTGTTCCTGCTACCTGTCTACAGTGACCATAGTCACCTCCAGCCATCCAACCCTCATTTGGCTCACCTGCTGTTTCAGTTCCTTCCCTATGGAGATCAGAAACACCCTGACAAAATGTTTACTCCTACTAAGCTCTTATTAAACTTGTACCCATTTATAGATTTTGTAAAGAAGTGGTGTTCACCCACTGTGGATTCTCACAAAGTGACCACCAAAACAATGGAGAATGCGCCTGTCTTTGAGGACCCAACCAATAATTAGTTGGAAGCCCTCTACAAAGCTCTGTTCTTGCTGTCAGTTCCTGCTCTTCATACTGTCTTAAGATGGCCATAGATGGACAGAATGTTGAATGAAAATTCTTAGAAAAGTTTAAGGTGAATTTGTACAAAAAATCTCAGAATTTCTGAATGTTGTTTGAAAGATTTAGTTTGCTTTTATTTGTTTTTTCCTTTTTATTGATTTTTTTTTAGAGTTTAACATACAAAACAACAATAACAAAGAAAAGAAAGCAAAGCCGAAAATAAAAGACAAAACAGTAAATTCTATAAATATATCTCATTAATGCATGTAAGATAATAACAAAGTATGTCAGTTCAGCTCCAAATGCCAGTACACAAAATTAAGCCGTATATCAGAGCATTACATAAAATTAAATAGAAAAAAAGAGCTCCAGAAACATATCTGCATGAGTAGTAACACAAATATAATGTCATAAAATTAGGTAATAGAATAAACTGGCAATGGATAAACAGCAAGCTAGGGGGAGCATATTTTACAGAATTTTTTAAAACAACCCCTATGTTGGTATGCTAATTTTTCTCCTTCAAAAGTTTTTTGAACCGTATTATCCAATTGAAGAAATATTGGTGGGATAGGGGACAACCAATTCTGAGCTATTCATTTTCTTACTAGAAAAAGTAATTGTATGATTATTAATCTAACAATTGGGGATAACATGACCTCTGGTATCATACTTAGAAGCGCAGTCTTAGGATCCAAAGGTAAACTAATATGACTAATATCAATAATCATATCTAATCAAATTATATAGTTTGCTTTTAACATGAATGAATTGACGTTACCAAATAAAAACCACATAGACTTCAAAATTCATTCCTTTGAAAATAAAAATTTCCCATCCTGCTGCTTCTAATATTCTTGTCACTGCAGTAGAAAACAAATGTTGATTTGACCAACTAATAATTAGAAAAACAAACTAATTTTCTTAGAACATTATTTTCCTAACATTTTTCACTCAATATGCTTAAGCTGTGACTTTGCTTTGCCTAGCTCTGGCTAATTGGTCAAAGTCTATTAGAAGGGATCTTATCAATACTTAGGTTAATCCATTGGTTCTTGAATGTTTGGAGAATGATTGTTGTTTTAATTTATAGTTGTGATGGGCTGCTGGAGATTTCCCATCTCATCTCCTGCATTGATACACATGTCGGTACACATTTTGGTTAAAGTGTTGGTCTGCTGAACCTGTTATTTAAAAAGCACCTGTTCTGCCTGGATTTTAAATGACAACACCGCTGTAGATCCCAGTCCACCTGCAAGGTCTGGAGCGCTAGGTACACCAAACCCTCAGACAAACCTTTCTCAGCATGAGGGTGCACCCTCACTTTTGAAAGTGGGGGATGTTTGTTAGCCTTTATGGACACTGAGAAAACTTTCATCTCAAATGCTTGGGTGGAGGAGGTGATTTTCAGGGGCTACAAACTAGAATTTCACTACAAGACCCCTTTTCATTTTCCACCTTCAGCCTGTCTATGTCACATCCCAGATTATCAGATTTTGTATGTAGCCCTGTAGGGGCTTCTGCTTAAGGCATCATGGCCCCGGTTCCATGTGGAATGATTTCAAGGTTTTACTCCAACCTGTTTACAGTTCCAAGACCCAAATGGGGCATCCGCCCTATCTTAAATCTCAATGTGCTGAATGTCTTCTTTTGAGTTCAGTAATTCTTCATGGAATCCACCAGATATTTCATTACCTCCCTTCATTTGGAAGGCATCTTAGCTTCTATGGACGTCAAGGACACAGACTTGCATGTCCCCATCTATCCAGCACTTCCAGCATTCCAGCATTTCCTACACAATGGGTCTTTCAGTTTGTGGCCCTTATAGCCTTGACTGTCCAGACATTACAATTGTCTCATAAACCATTGACCTCTCATGCCTTGATTAGGCCTTATTTCAGGTAGTTCCCCATTTGGTTCCCCTGTTTGTTCCCCTGTGGGTCTGTGGGATCACAACTTGGTTTTTGCTGTGCTTTAAAAATCACTGAACTCATTAGGGACTTTTCTCTTAAGCTCACCCGCAAGGTAGTGTTCCTTGTACTCATCATCTTGGCAAGGCAATAACCTGAATTGGCAGGTTTATCCTGTAAAGAACCCTTGTTGGTCTTACATAGAGACAAGGTATTGTTGACGATTAGGACTTTCTTATTCCCTAAGTTAGTCTCTGCCTTTCACCTCAACCAATACATCATTCTTCTCAGTCTAGTTCCAGTACAACCCAAGTAAATTTCACTCCATTGTCAAGATATGGTTCAGGCTTTGGATGGTTCTTGTTTGGACTTTTTAGCATTAAAAAACTGTTTCCCAGATTTGCAGGACTGCCACCTGGTCTTCACTCATATGTTCTTTATTTTTTTCTATTTTTTTCAGGCAGACAACAATATCTAAGGCATATACATTCTGATCCAAAGCTGGAGGTCACATTGTGAAAATACTGAGGCTGACAATAATAGGTAACTAAAAGCCTCATTTTTTTTAAATGTGATTTTACTTTAGGTAGTTATAAAATAAAGAGATTCTGATATGCTAAAGAGTAACTATGTTGTTTGGATTACTTTCTATTTTAATTAAGTTGGAGTCCATTTACAAACACAAGTCCTGCCCGTCTATGTTTAAGATCATGCTCTTGGTACTGCATTGGTACTGCATTGCTAAAAAGCTGAGGAATGATGGTAGTAGCAGGGGTTATCCTGAACTGGCCTACAGTTGTTTTGTTTTCTGTTGCCTAATACTCCTGCAGGTAGCAGTATAACCTGAAGGTAAAAGACTTTATGTGTCCTTCAATAGACTTCAAGAAAATGATTTTACAGTGAATACAAAGACCCTACTTTTGTATACTGTATTCTTACAAACTGTTTCTTACTACAGTCTTGTACATATCAACATTTTTTACATTTTTTCTTTCTATCTTGGTGTCCTGGTATCTTGACAGTTATCATTATGCAGTGGCTCTTTGTTTTCTTTAATTGTCATCTGTTGTTATCTCTACTAGACTACAGTACCAAACAATAATTATCCGTTTCCTATGTTATTTACATTTTAGTTATATAATTTTTTTGTGTTAATAGATTGCCAAAACACACAAGTAAGAGCAAATCAAAAAATAACACCAATCATAAACAACAAAATTAATAATGTAAAAGCAATATAAATGTATATATCAGGTCCACAGAATGATAAAGCTATATGCTTTATTTCTGTTCTCCACCTGAGAATCTACAGCTGCTTCTACTGCTTCATAATGACAATGTCAGATGGACATTTATTGGTCTGCAACTACACTGCCACATTTTCCTGTGACAAAATGATTTACATTGAAAAATATTGTAACTGATATATGAATGTGTTGGCAGGTGCTTTTAAAAGAGAAGCTACAACTGTTTTACGTTTATAATCATATTTTTATATCATTGTTTCCATTACTTGCATAAAATGTTTACTTTATAAATGAACACTGAATAGAGAGTCTTCAACGATGAGACATCAGTAGACCATATTTTGCCTTCTGATAAAAAAGCTTAGCAGTTGCAGTTCAATATCAGCTATTGTCTGTTTGATATGTCATATAAAACCATATCAGCAGGGGAAGTGGCCATCGCTTTTCTGACATCTGTACGTCTGTTCCTTGCACCATAAGCACCAGTAAACTTAAAGTGTAACTAATCCCAGGACTCTGCATTCACTATATCTGCTCTCCCACAGTATACAGAACATGGAAATGCAATTATTTTAGTAAATATAAACTGCAAAATACCTTTTCTCATCAGCAGTATATAGCAGTATTGTGACTTCTAGCAGTGTCCAGCAGAGCACTGGTTAAAGCTTGTAGGAGGAGTTTTTATTCTCCCCTGATTGTCCTATGAGCAGGGGCGGACTGACCATTCGAAAACTCGGGCAATGCCCGAGGGCCCAGGGCCAGTAGGGGGCCCCATGAAATGCCCCTGGTACCTTTTTATAGGCTTTTTTGGGTGTGCTTTGAGTGTGGGCAAGGACACAGGGGTCCCATGATCCCCTATTGCCTGGGGGCCCCATGAGTTGTCAGTCTGCCCCTGCCTATGAGGCTGCATATCCTCTGACCCTCTGTCTGGACAGTGCTGATTGGCCCTGTGCTGATCACATGCACTCTCCAAAAACTCTCTAGCAATACACACCAAACTGAGCATGTGCAGCTTGCCCCCAAGGCTCTGTTCTATCAGCAGATGAACTTGGGACAGTAGAAGAAGGGGAGGATCAGAAGACAGGATCAAACAGCCTTTTTACACAATGCAGAGGATTAACCCCTGAGTATAACAAACATTCTTTACTGCATATACAGACTGATTTTACTGTTGCGGGTTTAGTAATACTTTAAAAAGAAGCCCTCTATAGGATCTCCCTGGGTGACAAAGGGCCCCCCCTGTTGGAGGGTCACTACCATCTACTATGTTACGAGTAGACTAGCAAGTGTTTTTTTTAACCACTTTATCAGTTTGCATGCAGCTTCCTGGTGAACCCCAGTTCAGAGCCGATTTGCTTAGCTCTTCAACTTTTGAGGAATTCAATTCGTTTTTCATGCCCAGGTGTAAGCTATGGTGCAAAAACTTTGCAGTAATTATATTGATGGCACTTTATAGATGGCAATGCTTCCATGTGCACATCCTAATAAAAAAAAGTGTTTTATGATTAACCAGTATTAATATACACCAATCAACTATAACATTATGACCACTGACAGGTAAAGTGAGTAACATTATTTATCTTGTTACAATGGCATCAAAAGATGATGGGAAATATTCGGCAGTAAGTGAAAATGTTGTTACTGAAGTTGAAAAAAATGGGCATAAGGATGAACATAAGGATTTGGGTAACTTTGACAAGGGCCAAATTGTAATGGCTAGATGACTGGATCAGAGCATCATCAAAGATGCAGCTCTTGTGGAATGTTCCCAATCTGCAGTGGTCAAGACCTACCAAAAGTGGTCCACAGAAGGAAAACCTGCAACAGGGTATGGGTGGCCAAGGCCCATTGATGCACATGGGGAGCAAGGCTGGACTGTGTAGTCAGATCTAATAGAAGAGCTACCGTAGCTCACATTGCTAAATAAACTTATTGCTGGTTCCAATAGAAAGGTGGCAGAACACACAGAGCATTGCAGCTTGTTGTGTATGGGATCTCGTAGTTGCAGACAGGTCAGGATGCCCATGCTGACAAGTGTCCACAGTCAAAAGTGCCTACAATGGGCAGATGACCATCAGAATTGGACCTCAGAGCAATGGAAGAAGGTGACAAGGTCTGATGAATCACATTTTCTTTTACATCATGTGGATGGCTAGCTATGCGTGCATCACCTCCTGGAGAAGAGATGGTACCAGGATACAGTATGGGAAGAAGGCAAGCCAGAGGAGGCAGTGTGATACTTTGGGCAATGTACTGCTGGGAAACCTTCATCCTGCCATTCATGTGGATGATACTTTGACATGTACCACATACTTAAACATTGTTGCTGACCAAGTACATCCCTTCATGCAAATGGCTTTCTCTGATGGCAGTGGCCTTTTTCAGCAGGAGAATGCGCTCTGCCACACTGCAAAAATGGTTCAAGAATAGTTTGAGGAACATAGCAATGAGTTTGAGGTGTTGACTTGGTCTCCAAATTATCCAGGTCTCAGTCCAATCAAGCATCTGTGGGATGTGCTGGAAATACAAATCTGATTCATGGAGGTCCCACCTTGCAACTTACAGGACATAAAGCATCTGCTACTGATGGTTTGGGGCCAGATACCACAGCATACCTTCAGAGATTTTGTGGTGTCCATGCCTCCATGGGTCAGGGCTGGTTTGGTTTAAAAAGGGAGATCAATTCAGTAACAGGTGAGTGGTTATATTGTTATAATTGATCGGTGAAAAAGCCTTGCATAGCATTCCCAGCCTCCAGATATTGAAGGACCCATGAATATTTGGTGCACAGGATACAAAGTAGACTTTTACATTTCATCTTTGAAAGTGATCTTGTGTTTTTCCCATGCAGAACAAAGTAACAATGTCACTTGATTGACTACCCCAGATTCTGCTTAAATTCACCTTCCTTTCAATTCACCAACACTCTGTTTGGCTTCTGGGAGTGAAGAGAAATACCTGGTACTTTGGTATATGGGGAAGCATGGGACTTTATTTCATGTATCAGCATTACCACTTCTTGACCGGCCCAGTGTTGTCACATGTTCATGAAATTCTGCACATGGGTTGCATATGACTGGTGCTTGTTTTTAAAGTTAAAAAAATGTAGGTATAACCTTTATAGCAATAATAAGGTATGTCAAGGCATTACCCAGAATGAACCTTGTTTCTTTGAAACAAATTTATTATTTGTTATATTTGTCAATTTCTTAACAGTGTGATAGAATTCTTGAGGTTGTAGATCCTTGTACGATAATTTTCAGGCTTTATCTTTATCTGCTAGTGAATTGCTTCTGAAAGGAAACTTTTAGTATTCATTATGACCAATATATAGAGCTTGGAATGCAGCTTAATTTAGTTAAATGCATGTGGTCCACCCAGCCTGGATAGGGCAGCAAATCACAGCTTAATCTGTACAGCCTTGCTGTTAGTTTTACAGTACGTTCCTTCTTGTGTCTCTGGTGTGTCACAAGTTGGTGAAGGTGGCCAGGTCTGATGCTGCTTTCACTAGGGGTACTAATACAGCTCTTGATATACAGGACATGACGGCTGCCAAAATGACAGTGGAGGTCTGCAGATAGGTTCAAGAGAATGTATTTGCACTTAAACCTGAACTAACTCTGCAAGATCAGTTCATGTATATATACACTATATTGCCAAAAGTATTGGGACGCCTGCCTTTACACACACATGAACTTTAATGGCATCCCAGTCTTAGTCTGTAGGGTTCAATGTTGAGTTGGCCCACCCTTTGCAGCTATAACAGCTTCAACTCTTCTGGGAAGGCTGTCCACAAGGTTTAGGAGTGTGTCTATGGGAATGTTTGACTATTCTTCTAGAAGCGCATTTGTGAGGTCAGGCACTGATGTCAGACGAGAAAGCCTGGTTCACAGTCTCCGCTCTAATTCATCCAAAAGGTGTTCTGTTGGGTTGGGTTGAGGTCAGGACTATGTGCAGGCCAGTCAAGTTCCTCCACCCCAAACTCGCTCATCCATGTCTTTATGGACCTTGCTTTGTGCACTTGTGCGCAGTCATGTTGGAACAGGAAGAGGCTATCTCCAAAATGTTCCCACAAAGTTGGGAGTATTATATTTTCCAAAATGTCTTGGTATGCTGACACCTTAAGAGTTCCCTTCACTGGAAGTAAGGGGGCAAGCCCAAACCCTGAGAAACGACCGCACACCATAATCCCCCCCACCCACCAAATTTTACACTTGGCACAATGCAGTCAGGCAAGTACCGTTCTCCTGGCAACCGCCACACCCAGACAGATCCATCAGATTGCCAGATAGAGAAGTGTGATTTGTCATTCTAGAGAACATGTCTCCATTGCTCTAGAGTCCAGTGGCGGCATGCTTTACACCACTGCATCTGACACTTTGCATTGCTGTTTGCGATGCAAGGCTTGGATGCAGTTGCTTGGCCATGGAAACCCATTCCATGAAGCACTGTTGTTGTGCTAATCTGATGGGCACATGAAGTTTGGAGATCTTCAGCTATTGAATCTGCAGACAGCTGCTGCATTCTGCACACTGTGCGCGTCAGTATGAGCTGACCCCTCTCTGTCATTTGCAGTGGCCTACCACTTTGTGGCTGAGTTGCTGTTGTTCCCAGTTGCTTCCTCTTTGTTATAATACCACTAACAGCTGACCGTGGAATATTTAGTAACAAGAAAATTTCATGGATGGACTTATTGCACAGGATTGGGAGGTCTACTGCTGCTTGGTGCGCATTGATGTTATATGTAAGCCTTATGATATACTTGTATACATTACATATTTATATGATGTAATTTGATATATTTAATATATGTATATATCTTTTCTAGATTTTACTACTTAGCCCCTGAAGAAGTGATTGTTGTCACGAAGCATGTTGGGCCATTCTTCTAGCGGCTTAATGTCTCTCACCCCCCCCCATAGGACCTTCCTGGTGGTTATAGTATGTCTTATCACTAGTTTTGTTCCTTACAATATGGTGGGATGTGGAACATTGTCTGCGGGGACATTGCACAATGAATTTGTAAACTAAAAAATGTTTTTTGTCATGACTTATTGTCAAAATAAAGTACAAGTGATTTTACTGATGTGTTTATGGTTTCTGTGCCTATGAAGTCCATCTGCACTCTTTCTCCTTGCCTTTTCCCCCCATTTTTTTGTCTGGTTAACTAGGACGTGGCACTAGTATATCAAAAATTAGGAGTGACCTGACACCCGAGTACACTCCAATACTTCCTTTTTGTCTATTCCTCTACATGTCTTTGCTTAAAAACAAAATCCCAATACGTGTAAATTAATTGGTTTACGTGAAAGTTATAGCATCTACAAATGGCTGTATATATACTGGAATTTTTTTTTTCTTACTAGTAATGGCGGCTATCAGCGACTTATTGCAGGACTGCGGGAATGCAGCAGGCATTCTGACACTGGGTGGGAACTGACTAACTGTTACTAACATCCCCAGTGACACTAATACAGTGATCCGTGCTAATAAAAAGTACTGACACTGTACTAATGACACTGGGCAGGAAGGGGTTAACATCTGGGCCAATCAAAGGGTTAACTGTGTGCCCCGTGTGTCTTACTTAGGCTGGCCATACATTATACAATTTTCTTGAGATTTTCGGTTTAGATTTACCAAAAACCATATAATAAGAGGTCAAACCTAACAACACTTTCAATTGTATCCAATTAGGAAGGCTCTTGCACTACATAGTTGAAGGTAAATCTAAAGGAAGTTGAGCAGACATTGGACAGAAAATTGTATAGTCTATGGCCAGCCTAAGTGTGCTGTGTGTGTTTTACTATGTAAGCATGCTGCTTTGTATTGCTCTGCTGCGCAGAGCAATACAAAGCAGCCTGTTTGTGCTGACGGAAGAGATCTGTATTGTTTACATACAGACCTCTCCCCTGTCAGGTCCACTGCCAATCACCATGTCCCAGCCGAGAATCAGCGGGTGGGACCAATGATTCACATGCTGAGTAGCCAATAGGGGCCCAGGTAGGGAGAGCGTGCACACATGTACCCTCTACCCCGAGGTACAAAATCACACATATATATGTGATTTTGTGCATCCCTGCCGCCCTGTAGTAGTACTTCTGTTATAGGGTGGTTGAGAAGCGGTTAATAAATGCAAGTTTTCAAGAATAAATATAATAAATAGTCCAAAAACACTTAATTCCCATTTTTGGTAAAATATAAAAGATGAGGTTGCATAGAGTAAATAGATGCCAAACATTCTATGTCTTAAAATGACTTGTGCCCTCAATATTGCCAAAACTACAGTGGCCACAAATTACCATAGGTGACATTTTCAAAGCATTTACAGCTCATCAGTTTAGAGTTAACTAGGAGCTCTCGTGCTAGAATTATTGTTCTCCCTCTGACATTTGTGTCGATATGTCACGTGTGGTGCGACCACGGTTTACATATGCGCGCACACCCTGGGCTTGCGTTTGCACAGGTGTGCGGGGCAACAGTAATTTTTTTTAATTTAAAATATTGTATTATAATTTTTATAATGTTTTTTCTTTTTTTTTATTTATTTCTATGACATTCTATGTCTTAAAATGACTTGTGCCCTCAATATTGCCAAAACTACAGTGGCCACAAATTACCATAGGTGACATTTTAAAAGCATTTACAGCTCATCAGTTTAGAGTTAACTAGGAGCTCTTGTGCTAGAATTATTGTTCTCCCTCTGACATTTGTGTCGATATGTCACGTGTGGTGCGACCACGGTTTACATATGCGCGCACACCCTGGGCTTGCGTTTGCACAGGTGTGCGGGGCAACGGTAATTTTTTTAAATTTAAAATATTGTATTATAATTTTTATAATGTTTTTTCTTTTTTTTTATTTATTTTTACTTGATTGCTATAATAAGGATTTAATAAACCCCTATATGATAGCATTGGACAGGTGACAGGTACTCTTTATGGAGATATTAGGGGTCTAATATTATTATTATTATTATTATACAGTATTTATATAGCGCTAAAAGGTTTGCTCAGTGCTGTACATTATAGTGGGGGACAGAACATGAGACAATACAGTAACAAAACAAAACACAAGGTGGTCAAGGGTCCTGCTCTTTCGAGCTTACAATCTAGGAGGGATGGGATAGTGGTACAGGAGGAAGTGGCTGTGGGGGAATAATAGACCCCAATGTCTCCCCTGCCCTTCACACCATCTAACCAAGCACAGATCGGCTTGGTTAGATGTATCCCCTGGCTGTACTGGCCAGGAAAGGGTGTATCTGAAACCGGAAGTGACATCACTTCCAGTTTCACTGCTTGCATGTGAGATGGAGGCATGGATTTGCCTTGGTCTCACATCACACTCCCTCCCCTAGGCGGCGGTTGTGTTCCCGGGCTTTGGCAAGAGCGGTGGAGGGGGGGGGGCACACCGTGCTGACGGCTGGGTTTAGCAAATTAGGCGGCCACAAGACCCTTGTTAGCGTGAGGTCTTATGCAACTGCCTAATTTTCCTAATTAGAGAGCCGCCTCTCTACACTTTTGCTCGTTGTCTCCAGTGATCAGCCCAGGGGTTGTTGTTTTTGGTGTTTTATTATTGGAGAACTTGGATAGGGATGGGAAATGAGTAGGATACTCCAAGAACAGAACTAATTACAGTTGATGACAGAACTTCCTTAAGTAGCAGCCCTGAGCAAAATCCCAATGTCAGAAAGGGATTAAACGGACAGTGCTCTTTAGGACACCATGTGGTATTCTCTTGTTTCAGACTATAAAGCACCAGAGGGGTAGCTAAGCACACAAGATCCCCAAAATCCCTCAGTGTCTGTACTCATAAGGCCCAAGGACAGAATGGTAGCCTCCTTCCAATCTTCTAAGCAATTTTCTCCCCTCAGTCAGCTTCTGAAGAACTGGAGTCACTCTTTCTCTTACTTCAGGCCCTCAGGTTGCCCACTTGAGGCTACATGGCAACAGGTGTCTGGGGAGGCAGCATGCCTTCCCCCAGACTGGTGCAATCCTCTCCAGGAAAGACCCAGGGTTCAGTATTTCCAAAGAATAAATACCATCTCCCAGCATCCTTCATGAATGCACTCCCTGGAATTTGAATTGGAATATTCATACAATTTTCTGCGTGGGTTTCAGGTATACATCCAGAACCTTCCTAGTTTACTTGGATACAGAGGAAGCCAGGGGCAGAAATAGCAGCACTTGAACACACTGAACAGGCATTACTAAACAATTGCAGCTCTCTGTTAAGCAGAAATCCAACTATAATCTACTTATCCTAGCACCTATCTATATACAGTTGTGCTCAAAACTTTACATACCCTGGCAGAAATTGTGAAATTTTGGCATTGATATTGAAAATATGACTGATCATGCCACAAAATGCTCTTTTATTGAAGGATGATGATCATATGAAGCCATTTATTATCAAATAGTTGTTTGGCTCCTTTTTGTCATAATGTTAACAGAAATCACCCAAATGGCCCAGATCAAAAGTTTACATACCCTGGAATGTTTGGCCTTCGTACAAACACACAAGGTGACACACACAGGTTAAAATGCTAATTAGAGGTTAATGTCCCACATCTGTTGCTTTTTAAATTGCAATTAGTGTCAGTGTATAAATAGCCAATGAGTTTGTTAGCTCTTACGTGGAAGCACTGACTAGGCTAGATACTGAGCCATGGGTATCAGAAAAAAACTGTCAAAAGTCCTGCGTAACAAGGTAATGGAGCTTTATAAAGATGGAAAAGGACATAAAAAGATGTCCAAAGCCTTGAATATGCCAATCAGTACTGTTAAATCATCTATTAAGAAATGGAAAGTTCAGGGGTCTCTTGATACCAAGCCCAGGACACGTAGACCAAGAAAGATTGCAGCCACAACTGCCAGAAGAATTGTTCGGGATACAAAGGGAAACCCATAGGTAACCACAAGAAAAATACAGGCTGCTCTGGAAAAAGACAGTGTGGTTGTTTTGAAGGAGCACAATATGATGACACTTGAACAAAAATGAGCTGCATGGTCGAGGTGCCGGAAAGAAGCCTTTACTGCATCAATGACACAAGAAGGCCAGTTAGGCATGTCAAGGTGTTGTCAGGCATATTGTAACTGGGATTTTTTGTGGCATTGGTGCAGTAAAAGCTTCTTTCTGGTACCTCGACCAAACAGCTCATTTTTGTTCAAGTATCACCGTATTTTACTCCTTAAAAACAACCACACCATCTTTTTCCAGAGCAGCCTGTTTTTCTTTTGAGGTTGCCTGTGGGTTTTTCTTTGAATCCCAGACAATTCTTCTGTCAGTTATGGCTGCAATCTTTCTTGGTCTACCTGACCTTACCTTGGTATCAACAGATCCCCAAACTTTCCACTTCTCAATAGGGGATTTAACAGTACTGATTGGCATATTCAAGGCTTTGGACATCTTTTTATGTCCTTTTCCATCTTTATAAAGTTCCATTACCTTGTTATGCAGGACTTTTGACAGCTCTTTTCTGATCTCCATGGCTCAGTATCTAGCCTAGTCAGTGCTTCCACGTAAGAGCTAACAAACTCATTGACTATTTATACACTGACAATAATTACAATTTTAAAAAGCCACAGAAGTGGGACATTAACCTCTAATTGGCATTTTAGCCCCTGTATGTCACCTTGTGTGTCTGTGCCAAGGCCAAACATTCCAGGGTATGTAAACTTTTGATCTGGGCCATTTGGGTGATTTCTGTTATCCTTATGATTTAAAAAGGAGCCAAACAACTATTTGATAATAAATGGCATCATATGATCATCATCCTTCAATAAAAGAGCATTTTGTGGCATGATCAGTCATATTTTCTATATCAATGCCAAAATTTCACAATTTCTACCAGGGTATGTAAACGTTTGAGCACAACTGTATACACACCCCATTATTGTTCTGTTTTTAAATATTTTATAATAAAGCAGTGTAAGTTAATATTTTATACTAACACAGGTCTCATTAGTATGATTGTCTTTGCCATGAATGCTGGAGACTCAGTGGTCTTGTAATTATTTTGCTTTGAGGCCCTGCTCTATGGAGTTACCCCCCAGTGTTTTCCTATAACAAATATATGCCATTTTCGTAAAAGAAATATGCTCTTGCTGGCTCAGTAGGAAACTAAAAAGATTAAGGTTTTAGAAAGGTCTATAGCATGTATATATAAACCTCTCGGCTCCCAAGAGCAAGAATTGTTTACCTGCATTGCTATCTGACAAGGGCAGCTTGTCTCATGTCCACTGAGCCTTCAGGGAGCTTGTGTCTTAAAAGGTTGGCGAATAAAGGAGATTCAATCTGTCCCACTTTGTCCCAGGGTTGTAAATGTCATTGATATAAGACATCTGTGCTTTGAATCTCGGCACCTTAAATTATGTTCCCTGCTTTTGGAAAGAAATGTTTGTATCCCACAAGAAAGGCAAAACAAGACACTTCATTATCTCTTCCTTCAATAAGGCGTGATCGTTAAAAAGATATCTAGGAAACACAGGGAATGTTTGTTATCAATAAAGGTGCTCAGTGGACTTTGATGAATTAAAGTGCCCAGGGGATGTCACGGAACATATCCTTTCTGCTCCTCTAGGGACCACCAGAGCATTGCCTGAAACTAGATAACTGTTCAGACATTTTAATGCCAGATGCCTCGCTATAAGATTTATTTCTGTGAACTGGCATTAATGGGTGATACAGGTGTTTTGCAGTGGAACAGTTCACATGCTGCTTGGGGATTTTGGGACATGATTTGTTTATTTTTGTAACGGAGATAAGTCAAGGCTTTCTTCTGCCTTGACAGGGTGTTAAATGATGCCCTGCCCTTGGGCTATCATTGTCAATTAAAGTGCATGGTCACCTTTCGCAAAGGCAATATTTTTTGTAGAATAGATGACATAAGTAGTCATACACATGGCAGTTTTCAGTGAATTTTACCCACTTTTCATCTCAGAATCGCTCATACATTCACAAGTAATAGCTAGAAACAAAGTAATTTACCACCCTAGAATTCAGAGTGATAAATTGACAGATTCAATATAATGTACCAAAAAAATTTATTTTAAAATAGAGAAAAACTATGGTATTTTTGTCAAAAGCAACAGACTTGATTGGGGCAATTTTGACCCAGTCTTCTTGGAGTCAATTGAAATCATGATTTAATGTCCACAATTGTTTTGCAATTTTGAGGAAAAGTGGGTTTGAAAGATTGATTGCAATGTCAAATTTACAATTGTCAATTGTATGATCTGCTTTAGGGACCCAAAGAACCCCTACCTTCATCCATTGCTAGGGTTAATTAAATCCTAACAGCAGCAGTCTTGCGGTGTTCTGCACTTAGTTATTTTGCTGAGCATAGTGCAAGTCATCTTGTCAGGACTTGTTCTGCTTTGCACTGGGTTCATCAAAACAATTTAGTGCAAATGTGCACCCCAGGAGCACTAACTCAGATAGCAAGGGGTGGAGAGGGAGGGACCACTTTCACTGCCCTTGCTTGGCTGCTCTGACTGTCCTTGGTTGACTGGCTAAGGTGGCCTCGGATTGCCCATGTATACCAGCCTTTAAAATGCTCATATGTCAGCCAATGATTGACAATATTTGGTAATGTATACCTGCCAAGAGAAAATTATGAGTGCTCCAAATGCCGGCATCTTGCTGTGTCTGGCTTCAGTACATGTGAGTCACTGACCCAAAACAGGCATGCTGTAAATGAATGTCAGAAATGTGTTGAAATCATCCTCAAAAGAAAACTTTAGCAATGGCGCCATTCATAAGTCATGATAGTTGTACCTTAAAGGCTCATTTACACTTGTTTCAAAATATGGCAATGGACAGGCTTTTTTTAAAGCTCTTTGAAGGCCAATCAAAGAACCTGTTACTAAATAAAATGGTTAGCTTACAATAATATTCACACATTGTGTTTGTTTTGCTTTCCAGGATGCACTGGGAAACCAACAAGTGAACTGGAAAGATGTCATCAGCATTTACTTCCAGTTCATGTGTATAAATTCCAGAAGTGTCTAGAGCAGATGTCACATCTGGTGTGCAGCGTGGAGCAGCAGGAAGGTGAGTGGGGTCCAGACTGAAGTGGAACATTTAGCAGATGACATATGTGGTGTAAAACATGAGAACGCTGTAGTGGAAGATGAGCGGGAACAAGACAGAGTGGGGGTTACTACTCAGTGGGGGATAAGCAGAGTTGGATGTTACTACTGAGCGGGAGAACAGCACAGCTGAGGGTCACTACTGAGCAGGGGATCAGCAAAGCTGGGGGTACTAGTGAGTGGGGCATCAGCAGAGCTGGGAGTACTACTGAGCAGGGGTATCTGCTGAATGAGGGTATTAATAAGCTGGAGATCTGCTGAACAGGAGTATTAATGAGCTGGGAATCTGTTGAGTGGGGTAGTACTAAGCTGGAGTTCTACTGGTCCCCTTTAAAACAAGTAGAAAATGGGGGACATGGCGACCGCTCAAGTATTATGGCTGCATAAGTTCAGAGCTCCGCTCTGCTCAGGGGAATGAACAGCCTCACACCAACCCAGGACATTCATCCACCTCTCCACCCAGCTCCTAATTGACCCCAGCTTCGGGCCGCACCTACCGGTATAGGGAGGCGCCGCTCCAACCCCCCACAACTAAAAAAAACTCTCTGATCACTTCCCTACCATATCCCGTGGGCTTCAACAAAATGGCAGCTGGAGAATATCTCCGCCGCTGACCGCTGGACCTCTATTGTCCACCTCAGTATCAGAAGCTCTCATTGCCACGATGGAGGGGATGGAAAACACTGTTGCATCTTTCATGGAATCTAGTTCTTCTGACTCCACTTACTCTATTCCCTCATCCAAAAGCCCAGCCAAATCTAGGGCATGCAAAGACTCTGGACACTCTGCTCCTGCCTCACTTATGGAGGTGAGTGATCTGCACCTACACTGCTCACCTGTAGCAGCACACTCAGACCCCAATGCTCTATTTCCAACAACATGACAACCTATCTCAGATGTGACTTTAAAAGACATGCTCATGTGTCTAAGATAATCCTTACAAGCTGATATGATTACCTGTATACAACAACAATGCAGAGCAGAAGTACAAGAATTAGGAGACAGAGTGCACCAGGTAGAGAACAAGATGAGTGAATACATTTCATCCTTTAACACTTTGGTAGACTCTCATGCATCTCAGCAAGACACTATCTCCAAACTACAATCAAAATCAGCCAACCATGAAGACCTATTTCGTCGGAATAATCTAAAAATTTGTGGAGTCCCAGAGACAGTCCTACCACATCAGCTTCCTTATGTCTGGGACCTCTTCAAGGTGGTTATACCCTCACTTCTGCTGATCTTACCATAGACAGAGTACATTGAGTACCTAAACCATCCTTTCTACCATCTGAAATTCCCTGAGATGTGCTGCTCAGAGTTCATTTTTTTTCAAGTAAAAGAAAAGCTTTTTGAAACCTTCCAGAGTGCTGATAACTTGCCTGAACAAGCTGCTAACTTACAAATACTTCCAGACCTCTCTCAACATACCCGCATCCAATGCAGGAACCTCTACACTATGACTAAGGCCCAACGGAACAACAAAATAATTTACCACTGGAGGTATCCTACCAAGCTCAGTATCACTTGCAGGGGCATTAACCACCTGATCTCCTCTTTGGATGAAGGCCTAGGTCTTCTGGGTACCTGGAATGTTCTTCCACATACACCGGAGCACAATAACTCCACCATGCATCGACCACCTCAGGCTCATTTTCAACCAGACTGCAAGCCGCAAAGCAAATCATCAAAGAAATCCTGAGGCCTACTACAGAGTTTACTTCTTAACCCACTCTAAATCCCCAAATGCAAGAGATACCTACCACCGTACCAAGTTCCTAACTACATTGGCAATTTTCACTGCCTACTCCATATTGGACCTGTTTCTTAATTTTTAACTGTTATTTTTGACCACACTCTGGTCTTTTGAAGTTCAGGACACCTTAGCCCATGTTCCACGCTCATAATTTTTGTCTTACTATCCTCTATTTGTTGAAAAAGGGTGTGTCAGTGAAACTCTTACAACTTCTTCAAGAGCATTTTCACAAAACCTTCTTATGTCTATTCAGCAATCTTTGAGCACAATCTGGCCATATCCAGCTATCTATCCCGTCCATACATACCCCAGTCTGATTTTTACTCAGTCAACCCTCCCAATCGGCTACCCATATCTCCTGGACATTACCTTATGGGTAATAAATTCCTCTGTGTCAACACAGGAGGACTCAACCACCCAGCAAAGAGGCGTTCTGTATGACAGCAAGCACTTCATCAAAATGCAGATGTGTTGGCGATACTAGAAACACACTTTCATATGAGAGCTCCACCTAAGTGTTCCCATAAAAACTTTCCTCATATCTTCACTGCCTCTATCCCAGCGGCACTCGCCAAGGATACCCATTATCTCCATCTATTTTTAGTCTCATGATGGAACCCTTGGCCGAAACGCTCCATACCCATCCCTATATTTCAGGATTCCGTCTTCAACACCAACAACACGTCATCAATCTATTCGCTGACAATGTTATTCTCATACTATCCAATCCCACCTTCTCCCTTCCTTTTGCACATGATGTACTTAACCATTTCAGTCATATTATAAGGTCAACTTCACTAAATCTTTAATTTTGGACATGGAGATCAGCACCCAGGCCAGGACCCATTTGAAATCACTACTCCCATATTCTTGGGCTGAACATTCTATACCATACCTGGGCATCATTCTAACCAATCAAATATCGCTCATAGCAGATCTCAATTTTAAACCACTCATTAACGACATCCGCCAAGATACCTCCCGAATCTGAAAATTTTAACTATCCTGGATGGGAAAAATTGCTCTTTTTAAATGATTATTCTCCCCAAAATATTATACTTGTTCAGGGTACTTCCTGTTTCATGGAAATCATCTCAGCTCACTGAATAAACAAAATTCTCCAGAACTTTATTTGGCAAGGGAAGAGACCATGTTGCTCTTACAAGCATTTAATCGTACACAGAAGAGTTAGATGATTAGGTCTACCAGATTTAAAGCACTATTACTTTGTTTCAGTATTGGATCAAGCCAAACATTGGTTTAAAAACTCATCTGACACCTTGTGGGTTGGAGTTGAAGCACACAACACACAAGTCTCCAACCTTAACTCATTGCTTTTGGCTGATATCTGGAAACCGCTTTTACTATCGAACCTCTCTTTAACGACACAGGCCATGATCTTAGCTTGGAGAACTCTTTTACACCAAACAGAACCAAATCCTTTGAACTCCAAAATTAGACTCCTTATTGAAATTCTAGAAGTACTCATTCCTTGTCTTCAGGATAAACAATGGTTGAAGGGTGGTTTACAGTGGACAGATGAAATAATGGAAAATGACATTCCCAAACCCTTTATATCATTATGCCACCAATACAAACTTCCTAATTCAACCCAATTCATGTATATTTGTATTGTCTCCTTTCTTTCCAAATTTCCCCCACCTATAATCTACATACTGTAACTTCCAATGTGTGGAAATTTTTCACCTCATCCAATAAAATTACAAAAGGTATCTCCTTGTTGTATCACACTATCCAACATAAGCAGACATTTGTCAAATCTCCACCTATGTTAAAATGGGAAGAAGGCCTAAATGCAACATTTAATCCTCAACAATGGATGACTACCTTTGGATATGGTTACTCAGCATCTCATTGTATCAACCATTGGGAACTCACTCAAAATATAGTACCTAGATAGTATCAAACGCAACATCAATTAACAAAATTCCCCTCCTTGTCCCCCCTATGCTGGAGGGACTGTGGACAACCAGGAAACATCCTCCATATCTTTTGGTCATGTAAAAATCAAACTAGTTATTGGAAGAAATTATTTACTATCATGGCAGACATCTTGGGTGCACCTCTACCACCAGAACCAGCTTTAGCAATCCTACACCTGGACATAGATAATCTCCCTCCACCGTCTAGGCTAGTAATCATGCATATACTAATGGAAGCTAAACTAGTTATTGCCAGACACTGGAAAAACACTCTTTCCCCCAACACCTCGGAAGTCTTAGCCCAAGTCAATCTTAACTACCACTACGAGAAACGGTTGGCCAATCGATCTTCCTCTTGCAGTACCTTTGATAAACACTGGAAAGTATGGGTTGACTGGTACAAATGATAGCTGTTGCCAATCACTTTGCTGGATGATATTTACTATGGCCTCTATATGACACACATTTTACACACCTTTGTTCTCTGTTTCTTGTAATCTCTTTAGTTTTCTTTGTATACTGCTATAATCTTGTCTCTAAATATCATCCAAACCGTACTCTCCACTCCTTGCAAGACCTCCTGCTCTCTAGCTCCCTTGTCTCCTCCTCCCATGCTCATCTCCAGGACTTCTCCAGAGTTTCTCCCATCCTCTGGAACTCTCTACCCCAATTTATCAGACTATCGCCTACTCTGCTCACTTTTAGGCGATCTCTGAAAACCTATCTCTTCAGGGAAGCCTATCCTGCCCTCAGCTAATAATGGAATCTTCTACTCTTCCAACCAGTGCATCCCCAACAGTTACTACCTTTTGTACCACTAGCCCCTCCCTCCTAGATTGTAAGCTCCGAGGAGCAGGGCCCTCCTATCCCTCTTTTATTGAACTGTACTGTTGCTGTATTGTCTCCTGTTATATTGTAAAGCGCTGAGCAAACTGTTGGTGCTGTATAAATCCTGTATAATAATAATAATAATAATCTTGTAGTCCAAATATGTAACTTAATGATATTTGTTCGTACTCAGTGGACTATGTGCATCTCTTATTGTACTGAAAAGAAAGTTTAATCAATAGTTATTTGAGTGTAAAAAAACAAGTAGAAAATCAACACACACACACGGCATTTGCCAAGCTTCATTAAAGCTTTAAAAAGGCATCGTTGAAGCATCACTGAAGAATCACAAAAGCATCGAAAACACATCAAAGAAGCACCACAAAAGCATCAAAAGCATATCAAAGAAGCATGTTGAAGCGGTAGGCACTTTAATGTGTGTTAAAGTTGAAGCAAGTATAAATGAGCCCTACGTCAGTCTTAATTTGCAAATAAACCAACCTCTATAAGTATTAAGCACAAAACAACTCTGACCAACTTCTATTTGGTTGGATAAAATTTGCATGATAACCACATAAGCAGTGATTGTCTACATTTATTTTTCTCCTCTTTTTGACCTTTAACTTTGGCAATAGCATGGTTTGACTATCAAATTAATTTGTGATCACCTAAAAAAACATTCTCAGTATAATTTTTACATATAGTTTCAGCAAAAAGGTCTGCATGGCTTGACCATACTGATTGCTGCCCTTAACTGCATCGTAATGTAACGCCCTGCAGTAATACTGGTTGCAGGATGTTAAAGGATGTTAAATGAAGACAAGATGGCAGTATTTTTCAGCTCAGTTATACAAAATGTTGAAGAAAAGCATTATAGGACTAGTAGGCTGATAGTAGGACTTCACTGTTTAATAAAGTGCTAACAAGCTACATTTCCTAGCTGATGAGCAGAGGCAAATAAATACAGAAGCACAGGAACCAGAGGAGAGGAAGTGGAGGAGGGGAGAGTCAGAGAGGAGGTGTGAGGAGAGGGCTATGCAGGACATTGGGGTCCGGGCTGGGCCAGTTGCTGACCACTGACAGGCCTAACTGGCAATCCTGCTAGCAGATGGATCAATGTGCTGTCACCCGCCAGTCACTTTGACAGAGGAATCAAATTAACATGGGGCCCCCTTGCAGAAAGACTATCCCCTATCTGACCAAAGCTACCGATCGGGTGAGAGTGCATATTCAATCATCTAAGCTGCAAGTAACATTGTTAAGTTCATTTAACTTCTTTTCAGTTCAGCACCTTTTGTTTCACAAGTTATTGCTCTAAGGCCTAGATTGTCCAGCCTATCCTGCCTGTGACCTACTAATTATCACACTCTCAACACCCTGCAGATCAAGTTACATCAATGCTTCAGTTACAATCTGTGCTGCACACAAAGGAATGTCTTTATCACCCTAGCTTGTCATCCTTAAAAGAGGAATTACCCCGGCTGAAGTTTGTTTCCACCCTTTTCATTAATCTCAGCTTGCTCTCAGATTTTATTCTGTATGTGTTAAAGAGATATCATTCAAATTAAACATCACCTAAAGTTTCCTTTCCTTTGTGTTCACCCCCTCCTAAAGCAGAGTTCCACTGAAAATAAAAAAAAAGTCAGCAGCTACAAAAACTGTAGCGGTTGACTTTTAAAACATGGACACTTACCTGTCCTTCAATCCTGTGGTGTCCCCCCCCACAGCCCGTTTTACCAGCCTCTCTGTGTTCCCAACATCGGCATCTTCAGTGTGGGCACCTGGCTGTGATAGCTTGCGGCTTCACAGCCGGGTGCTCACTGCGAATGCGCGAGTAGTGCTGTGCTTTGTGAATGGTCCCGTAGTCTTCTGAGACCTGTCAAGTGCCCCAGAAATCAACGGGAAGGGTGTGCGGAGGACAACTTCTGCTTCCGATCGCTCAGGAGATCACAGTGGAAGTGGAAGAGGGTACCTATCAATTTCGGGTACACGCTTCCCAAAGGTGCCAATCCTTAATGGGAAGCGGGGGACCAGTCCTTAAAGCGGAACTTCCCCTTTTGGGGAAAGAAAGACCTAAACCCTAATGTGTACCAAACTAGAGCCCCATCAAGCACGCAGAAGACTGGACATGTCAGTGTTAGAGGGAAATTAATATGTCTAATTAAAGAGGTATTTTTTGTTAGAAATTTTTAGTTTTAGGAACAATTGTTCAATTTTCTACTGGTTTGTGGGGTCAAATCTGTGCTCATTTTTGACCGCAGTGAGAAGAAAATTTAAAGGAGCAGTATGGAAATTTTTTCTCGAACAAACAAATTTCTAACAGTGTATTATTATTATACAAGATTTATATAGCACCAACAGTTTGCGCAGTGCTTTACAAAATGAAGGTAGACATTACAGTTACAATACAGTTTGGTAAAAGAGGAAACAGAGGGCCCTGCTCTTTAGAGCTTACAATCTAGAAGTGTATGTGGTTTTTGTCTGGGAAAGCCCATTCATTCCTAAATCAAATGTTAAACGCAAACTACATTTTGAAGTACTTTTAAATGACATTCATCAAGTCATCAAATGTACTGAGAATTTTCATACGAATGTTAATTTGTCCAAAAATCTGATAGTGTATGGCTAACTTTATTATACAACAAGGCCACCAACAAACATGCTTTAAAAGTCATCAGGGTGATTTTTGTTACTGTGACGACCTTAAAGTACAAAGGCAATACCTTACATTTCTGCCAGGAGCATGGTAGGTGTTTGACAATATTAGACCATGTGACCCAGAGCTGTTTGAAACTGAATGTGTCAGCATAATACGACACATTAGTCATTCATTGTTTTTACTTGTTGCTTTGAATCGTGCTTACATAAGCTGGGCTCAGTTAACAAAGGCTTAGATATTGTGAGGCTTTTTACGGCATGCTGTTCCTGACTATTCTAGTCACTTAACAATTTTTCCTAAAATTTCAAATCACTGAGGTTATCAGGCATGCATGAAGCAGGAGCAAACCTTTCCACTCCACCTGTTTGCTAACAATACAATTATTTTGATCGGGTCTGCAGTCCAAATAAGCATATCAAATTTATTCATAGATGTTCTGATTTCTGAAACAGGATTTCTTTCACAGCTGGGATGAGCAAATCAGAGCTCCATTGTCCACCGAATCACATTAAGGGAAAACTAATATGAAAGCCGATATTGCTGATACAGCTCCTAAATCAGGGCCATTGTGGAATGTCTTGATACCTGGGTGCAAAAACAGAATGAAAGTATCTGGATGAAAGGTTTAACCTTTTAATCCCTGGAAACTCTAAGGTGCCAATATTCAATGTGACTTTTTTTAAAAATTACATTTAATGGCAATAAATTTTAAAGAAGTATTGCAAATTTTCTCAAAATACTAAGAAATATAATTATTATTCAGAGACTTTTTAATTTTTCTATTTTTTGCATTTAATTACCTTTAATGGGAATTACAGTTTCAGTTCAAATAAAGAAAGGCTCAGGTTCGGGTTTTACACAACAATTAGTTCAAAGTCATTCCATTATGTGATATGAAATGCTGAAACATGCTTTAAAAGTCATCAGGGTGATTTTTGTTACTGTGATGACCTTAAAGTGCAAAGGTAGTAAGAGGATATTGTTGTAAAATGTACAACAGAGGCAACAGAGAAATCGATGAGTATTTTATATAATTTCCACAAAATTATGTGCTTGTAATTAAGAAATTAAATGAAAAATATGGTGGACTTATTGTAAAATGTTATATTCTGATATAAAGAAAAAATTCACATTGATAAAAGATCGCAAGAATAAATATCTTTCTTTGGAGGCCTATAGAGGAGGAGATATTAAAATCCAGAAGAGACTGAGAGACAAAAAGGTAATCTAGCCTACTATATGAAGCATGCGCAGCTGAATAATATGTGTAGTCCTTCTCAGATGGATGTGATGTATGCCAACCATCTACCAAGGAAAGCTTGGAGAACAGGGAGCGGATTTTGGTCAGAACAGAGGGAGAAAGGGAAGACTTGCCAGTGGAAGAGTCTAATCTCGGGACCAGAGGAACGTTGAGATCTCCACCTAAGATCAGGTTACTAGTACCAAAGGACTCCAGTCGCGTCACAGAAGAGAGGAAATGCAGCTGCTCCTGGTTAGAAGAGTAGAGGTTAGCGATTGTGAAAACAGATTGCATATAACGCAATTTTAAAATATATAACGATTTTTGGGGTCTATGAATGACTCCAACACTTTGTTGGTAAAACAATAGTGAAATGCAATGGATACACCTTAGATTTTGCCATAGGATTAGTGCTATGAAACCAGGTAGCATAATATTTATTCTGTAGAGGAGATACTTTATCAGACCAAAAGTGAGTCTCCTGCAATAATAAAATTTGGGAGTGCTGTTTATGAAAGTGATAAAAGATCTGTCTCCTTTTTTCAGGTGTATTGAATCCTCTACAGTTGAGAGAGGAGCCCCTCAGAGGCAATGGAGGTGTCATAATAATGGATTAGGGATGTGAGAATAAATAGGATAGGAGAGCTCGTGCCAGTACCCAAAAAGAAAAAAAAAAAAGAAATTTGCAGAAAATGTAGAAAGGGGAGGAACAAAATAGAGAAGAAAGCAACTAGTAGGAAGAAGAAGGTAGAAGTCGTCAGCTCCAGATAAGTTTGTGACTAATGTTTCCTTTCAGAAAAAGGCTTTCAATGAAAACTACAACAACAATATGAAGGTGGACCTTGGAGTAATGATACATATAACAATATGCAAGCCAACAGAGATGATAGTATCAATGTTGGGGAATATTGCCCCGCAAAGGCCATAGAGAACAACAATGTATGAGACCAGAAATGACAAAAAAAATAGAACTAAGGCAGAAACAGTCAGCAGAGCCATTGTGGCCACTGTAATTCCTACGGTGGGAGTCGTGAACAACGCACAACGTGGCTCGTTCATAGCGGGTATTATAACGTCATAGTGTGACAGTAGTGCCCCAACAGCAGTCATCCCAAAATGACCGGGAGTATGGGAACCAGTCCCACATCCCCAGGGACATCCCACAAAGGGCGCCACTGATTATATACATTAGTATAGGTTCGGACCAGCACAGGGGCGGACTGACAACTCATGGGGCCCCCGGGCAATAGGGGATCATGAGGCCCCTGTGTCCTTGCCCAAACTCAAAAAAGCCTATGAAAAAGGTACCAGGGGCATCTCATGAGGCCCCCTACTGACCCCGGGCCCAAGTTTCCAAATGGTCAGTCCGCCCCTGGACTAGCATCAATCATCGAGAGAAAACAGTATTATTAACCGACATTTAAACAAAAATATCAAACAGATAATAAAAAGTACTTATATAGCAATATAATACAAGGTCAGAAGATCAAGGCTAGGCTAAAGCCATCTACGGTGTGGACACCAGAGGGAAGGAGACACAGACTGCGATCCAAGAGATTCTGCAGGTTTTAAGCCAGTAAGGGACTTAGATGCATTTGAACAAGGGTGCTTCTTCCTAGAGTGGGTTTGCCATCCGGTTGATAAGGGAAGACCCGGGGTTGCAGCCTTCAGAGGCCAATCAGGCAGAGCAATTTGAGGGAGTTCAAAAGTTCCAAGAAAATTAGCTAGGTCGCCCAAAGTGCAGAAGGTTGCAGATTTTCCATCATGAGATGCAGAGAGTTGGAAGGGGAAGCCCGAATGGTATTTGATTAGTTTGGCCTGTAGGGTTCATGTAAGCGGTTTCAAGACTCTTCGCATATCCAGAGTGAGCTTGGACAGATCAGGCAAGAGCCTAACTGGGATTCTGTTAAACAAAATGGAGCCACTTGCATAATGTCAGCTTTAATTTTGAAGAAGTGAACCCGGCAGATGACGTCCCTGGGGTACTCTGGGTTGGGGTTACGGGGGCCCAGAGCCCTGTGGACATGATCTAGCTCAAAGGGAGTATCTTTGAGTTTTTGCAGGATCTGGTTGAAAATTGCTATGACCGCAGGAGCCAAATCTTTAGGCTGGGAGACCTCTAATGCGGAATTTATTCCGGCGACTCCTATTTTCCTGGTCATCTACATGATAGAACAGTTGTTGTATTTGGGTGGTATGTTCTTGGAGTATGAGATCATGATAATTCATTTTAGATACCAAACTGTCGGTCATGTGTTCCATATCTTCCCTCCGGCCTCCCAAATCTCTGCGCAGGTCAGCAATTTCCTGTTTATAGGAATGTTCAAGGCGATTGACATAGGCCTCAAAATCAGTGTGGGTAGGGCGGCCCTTATGTAGTTTTCCATGTCCCATTCCTCTCTGGAGGCTTGTAACACAGGAGAGGAGCTTCTGGATTTGACTGATCTGCGGTCAGAGTCCTGTGGGGATCTGGTGCGGTGTCTGTTTCTCACCTGTGAGAGGACTCTCTGGCTGTCGGAGCGGACCGGCACCCTCTTGGATCTCGGGGAGAAGGAACAGGTGAAGAAGCGGCCGATTTCCCCTCCTTTTTGAGAGCCTTCGAGCGGATGACCCTCACTGCAGCTTCTCCTCCCCATGTGAGTCGGCAGGGGTGATATTAAGCGTGCTGGAACCCTCTAAAACCCTAGTCTGAGTGGGAGCCAAGGATGTCAACGTTCTATCTCGCCATGCGCTTGGTCATGCCCCTAAAACACATTTTTAAGTATAGCTTGCTCTATTTTTGATGCACTTATTATACACTGTACCATCAGATTTAAATTGAGAGGCCTTATGAATATTTACATACTAAGCACTTTGTAATAGTTGTGCACTCAGTTTTTAGCATGGGAGAATAGCTTTCCTTTTTTGATTTATCCAAAAAAATACATTTTACACTAGTTTAAGCTTATATTAGTGTTTGTTGTAATTACTATCAGTTAAGGCGGTCCTTTTGGATATACACAGATGTTTTGCATGTCTATGAGTATGTGGTAATTTAACCATGTTTTTTGGCATATTTGGTGCAGATGATTATTTTTTATAGATATGTACATGCACAAGAAGCCAAAATTCTGCATTGTTTATGGCTTTCAAGTTTTTTAGTAATTTAAAATAAAAAATGCATGTCTCACTGTAATGCTCACCCTATCTCTTATCCTGTCCCAGGCAGTTAGCCAATTTTGTTTCTAGATGTTAGATGACAGTGGGCTCCCTGTGATTGTAGGAAAATTAAATACAAAATAATCCCCACCCCACCTCACCTAGCTAAATAGAAAAGTTATTGGGGTTTTGTAGGACATTTTGATAAATAACATTTATTTTCATATGGCATTGTGTTTGGAGCAGCTTTCACATGCTCTATTATTGTGTATAGGTTCTCAACTCCATTAGTAATCAACCTTACTGTATCAGTTTCTTTCTACCTAAACCTTTTGCTGACCCATCTAATGTTTGGTCCATCTGACATTTTAGCTTTTTCTTGTTTAAAACTATTTAAATGTATATACTGGGGTTATTGAATTAAAATTCGAGGAGGTCCAACCAGTAACATTTTCTTTCAGCAGAGGTCCGAACCACATGTTTTTTTCTGTTCTCTCCTCCAATATCACAATCCTTTACATCAGTGTCCTCATTCTCCCCATACATCAGTTTCCCCTTCACAGTAGTGTTTGCAGGCCTCTTGCACATCACCACCACTTCTGGATGCCACATACAGTATGTGTGTTATACGGTCATAAAGACAGCAGACAGCTGATTCTGGTAAAAAATTTCCCTTCAGTGCCTCCCCACAGGCACTGGATATTGCCCTCAGTTACTGTTTTCCAGAGCTGTGATAGTTAACTGCACCTGATGCTACAGATATTAGTTGTGCCCAGGGGCGGAGTGACAAGTCATGGGGCCCCCGGGCAATAGGGGATCATGGGGCCCCTGTGTCCTTGCCCAAACTCAAAAAAGCCTATGAAAAAGGTACCAGGGGCATCTCATGGGGCCCCCTACTGACCCCGGGCTCTCAGGCAGTGCCCCAGTTCCCAAATGGTCAGTCCACCCCTGGTTGTGCCAATTGCCTGCCCCTTCTGCCCTCTTTTCCATTCACAGAATTTGTATTACTAGTCTCCCAAAATACATCATGTTCTGTGAATGGAGGGTCCAGTTGAATGAAAGGATTCCACTGCTGATTCACAGAACCTAATGCATTGTGAGACAAAAACAGTTGAAGTTTCATAAATGGTATAGAGGACAGAAGGGAGTGGGTGAGCAGAGGCTCCTGGTAACTCTCAAAGTTCAGGAAGACAACCTTTCAGGGCAATATCCAGTGGCTATGAAGAAGGTTTTGCAGGGAGGATTGTTACCACCTGCAGGTAATGTTCCGTGCATCAGCATCGCCGTCATCACACTGCACTCCAGAGGCTGGTGTGAATGAACTCTTAATTTGCAGCTTATTGATTTCAGAAGTTATTTTCCTGTTACTAAACAATTCACACATGTTGTTTAGTCTGAAATGTAAATTTTCTTTTGATTTGCCTTCATATTATTAGAGGCTAGTGGAGGTGTTGATATACTAATATATGCTTTTTGTAAATGTCAAACTTCTACTCTTATAGAAAGTACAAGGACAAAACTTTTTTCTAACCGCTGGCAATAGTTGAGTTGAATGTATGTGTCACTTCACTCGGACAGCAGGAGACTTTGATTTCATAGTCTTTTGTAGTTAAAGGCTTTTTTCAGGTTAGTGATAACTTTTATGGACCAGCTTCAAAGTTTTTCATACATATTGTAATTCCAGATTGTTCCAGGCCAAAGAGCTTTTATATCTACAAGATTGCGTGAGTATTATTATGATCCATGTAGTCAGGAGTTTACTGCCATCGCACTCCTTATTTCATATGCATCATTTTGACATGTAAGTCTACACTTTGAAAAAAAAAAAAAAGATAGGATACTGAGCTCCTATGCTGAGCTGTTAAAAAGAAATTGACACACAATAACTACTTTGGCCCTTTAAATCACTTACAACTCCTGGGCTCCATTTATGTCTACATAGAATGATGGGTGTTTGATAATAGGCAAAAATGTAAAAGCAAGCAAGCTATTTTCCATTTTAGCTTTTATCCTCATTGAATGGCTGTCACTGTATCAGTTTATCTGCATGAGATCTTTATTGTGTGAAGAATCATTGCCTCCTAGATTGTAAGCTCCAAGGAGCAGGGCCCTCGAACCCCTCGTGTATTGTACTGTTACTGTATTGTCTCATGTACTGTCCCCCACTATAATGTACAGCGCTGAGCAAACTTTTTGGCGCTATATAAATACTGTATAATAATTCAGCTGCACTGAGAAATTATTCTAATTTGTTTGTGACAAATGTAGAGGACTCCATTTTCAGTGTGGAAGAATGACAAAAAAAGTTATAGGAGAGGAATTGAAATCCCAATGCTTTTTTGCTATTTATTCATTTCTTGCCTTTTGCCTACTTGACAGTATCAAACTTTTCTCCAGTATTTTGCCTTTGGTTATTTTGTTTTGATGTGTCCAAAATCACATACAAGGCGGTCAATTTTGGAACCACTAGAAGAGTCTGAACTGAGATTCAAGTAAAAGTATGCATGCAAAAGCATAGAAAAAGAAAAGGCCCATGCCCTAGCATCCATCAAAAAAAAAAAAAAAAAAAAAAACATTTAGAGCTCAGTTTTCATTAGGTATCATAAGTGTTTATTGATATAGAGGGGCTGATGAAGGGCCATATCCTAAAACCAGTAGATTTCCTCAATCATTGCATCAATAATGGCTTATAGCACAAAAAATGAAAAGTGAGCTCTGGATGCTTTTTGGTTGTTGGACCATTTCTGGACCATCTTAGACGCTACTCCGATACAGTATTCTATTCCAGGGATATTTGAAACTTTGTACTATGTATATTCTATAATATACAGTAGGTGCAGCTATAATAAAAGTGTCAAAAAACACCTACCAAAATGTGATAAAAATAATATAGTGTATCTCTCAAATCTCAGTTCCATATCACCAGTGCAAAGCAAAAAACGTTAACTAAGAAAGTATCCTTTTGTATGTATGTAGTGCTACCCCCATAGGAGCCACTGATTTTAACTGGTTCTTTCTCCGATAATGTAGAGGCCACCAGTTACACAAGCAAAGGTCTATTCACTCTTGTTCCAATAAACAGTCTAGGAATTGTCTTTTTAAGGTTTATTCCTTGCAGAACTTGGGATAAGAGTGGGGTGGGGGTGATATAAGATACTCAAGGCATGCTTAACAGTAACAGGAATACTCTTGACTACGCTAGGTTTCGCTGAACAGTAGTTATTCCAAGGGTTAAAAGGAATGGCTAGAACTGAGACTCTGTAAGAGCTGTCTCAGAAAGAGAAACTGTTGGAACTTATCCTTAAAAGTAGCACACACTTGGATCTTGAATTTAGGTCTATTATTACAATGTCTGTCCAGGACAGTTGAACTCCCCCAATTTCCTCCAGATATTTCTATGTCCCAGGGTAACTGATTAGTTGTAAGCTTTCATCAGACACTCTTAAGTGAGGGAGGGGAAATACTCACAATGCCACAGGACAGCAACACACTTTCCAGCGTCCACTTTTCAGTGAGTCTTCCACACCAGATTCTTAGATGAGACTGCTTGGTTAGCTCCAAAGTTGATTAGGAATAGGTCCCCCAGCTCTGCTTAGCTGGGACCTCCATTAACACTCCAGCAAAAGCTGCCTTAGAGGGGCAGAGCCCCTGAGGCTGTGGAACTTCTCCAGCAGGACAGGAACAGGGCAGCTCCAGACCCTAGACTATTTATGTTCTCCCCAGCCACCTACTGGGCACACCTCCCAGGGATTGGCTACAGACCAATAAATACTCAAGCTGCTCATTGACTCTCTCAGGGGATATGTTCTAGATGCCTCTAGAAGGTAGGGAAAGCAATCAAACTTGCAGCCTTTGAGATTCAGTACAGTCCAAATAAATCAACAGCTGCTCCAATGATTACAGAGGAGCCAAAAAGAACTAAATTTACCTGTACTAGTGTAGCCAGGTGCTGGATATATCATTATGCCATTCAGAGACATTTACAGAGGAGACAATGGTTAATCCTTTTTCCCCCTAGTGCCCAGTACTGGGACTGCTACATCACTTCCCGTTAGCAGGGTGGTTTCAGTTTTTCTAACATTAGAGGATCTTGGGACCTGTAGTTCTATAGCCAATACATCCTGTATTCCTGAGTGCTGATTTAACTACAACTATCAGAGAGCTGGGGGATGAGAAGGATGCTGGGAAAGCAGATATATTCTACAGCAAGGGATGGGCATGCTTTCTTGGCATGGGATTCATAGCTGAACATAGGGAGACTGCTGTTCTCCTCCAGAGACAGATTGCTGGTCTACTGCTGCAGGACACTGGGATTGCATCAGCTTCTCTGCATTGAGACTGTCACTCTCTGGTCTTCACACAGACATCTCTGCTTGCTGTTCTGACAGGCCATCAGGTGGTAACTCTGCACCTCCCTGCAAACAGTCAAGAGCCTGGGCAAGAACTCTTGTTCCTAGAAGACCATGCTATCCATAGGACTGGTGAGCGGGCAGATGTCCACCTCTTTCTGTCATCACTCTAGAGACACTGCATGCAGACACCTTTACACCTCAGTTACCAGGAGTACCACAGCTTATCTGTTTAACTTCACTGAATTACCAGTATTCACTTATGGGCCCTACCATTGCTAGCAGAAGACATCAGAAATCACAATATCAGGAACTTTAAACATCGCAGGACTCAAGCTGCAAGCTCTAGTTAAAGGGATATTTACATAAATCTCTGCATGCCCTGTTGCGGCTCCAGAGGCACAGAAGGAGCTGATAAGTCAACAAGCCTTTTCTTTCCCCTCTTTCTGCTGGTGTTACAATTAAATAGTTGAAGCTTACTACTTATAGCTGTATAACCTGTTAAATGTTGCTAATTGATTATTCCTATTTTGCCAGCGTTCTGCTTTTTTGCGTTAACTAGGGTTGTATATCCTAAACTTATATATATATCCTATCCTATATCCTGTAGTCTACTCTTTTGAACAAGTCTAATATAGAGAGGTACTAAAGAATTGTGTCTCTTACATTATTACCCTATACTGTTGAAATATGTCTGAACCCAGAGTGTCAGAGGTGTCAGTGGACTTGCAAGGCCAGGCCAACCACTGAAGAAAAGCATTATTAAGTGGCCTCTGGGGGGGGGAGGAGAGTTACACTAGCAACCTACCTAGGAGGGTAACACATGAGTATATAATAACAAAGTATACTGTATTTATAACTATTCAAACAATAAAGAACTAAGCTGTCTGTGCAAATAAAAGTACAACAAAACAGCTGTGTTCTCTGACACATGCGCAATTTAATAAAATTCATGTGCAATCCCATACCCTGTACTTACAGAGGACTCCTCAAAAATAGGTAAATAGGTTTTAATTCATGCAGTAGATGCTTGTGAATGAAAAGGAAAAGGTAATTTATGTCAAATATAACTAAAATAGAATAGAAAATAAAATTATTTATTTCTTGTGTTATCAAAGGAGTAGTATACAAGCTAGAATGTCCATGCACCTATCAATATGTTTCTCCCACCACAAGAATTTTAGCCAAGAAATTAAAAGCCTTAGAGATAGTTTTAACACTTTTCAAAATAGGGTTTATTAATGGATAGGTCAAATGGTGCAAAATAAAATATTTACAGAAAAGGATGTTACAAAGACATAAAGAGAACAATAACGCAACAGAGAAATAAAAGGAGGTGAAAATGGAGAATGCTTGCAAAGTCCTTGGTTTTAGCAGAGTCCAATTGTCCAAGCAAAAATGTTGCAGTGGCTCTCAGGTCCGTTAAGATGTTCCTTGGTTGATGTTAAAATGAGAGCTTCCTTACCAGGTCCTGTCATCCCCTTTTCTGTGATATCAAAGGGGTGTCGTCAGAGACCATCTGACCAATAATCCGGTTTAAGGGAAGGGTGCTGGGAGGCCACCACGTTTACGACCAATTCCCAAATACAGTTTTACACTAATATTAATAACAGCCAATACATGCAGGTGGTATTCTAAAAACTGACAGAATATTATTCAGAATTATATTTCATATACAGGGATACCAAACACAGCGTACTTTTGTCACCCAGGAGGGAGGAGACTTTTTTCTCTCCTTTTGTATGTGCTAGCGTAGTCATGTATGACCTTGATTTATTCTGTATGATATATGCCTAATATTAATGTGTCCTGTTCCTGTTGAATTCTATGTATTGTATGTGGAATTGTTAAGTTGTGGAATAGACATTCTATGGTATGCTATTCATTCCTAGAGCTTTAATGGTCTTACATGTCATGTGTGGCAGCACTGTGGCTAAATGGTTAGCACTTCCGCCTGGCAGTACTAGGGTTGTTGGTTCGAATCCCAGCCACAGCACCTCCTGCCTGGAGTTTGCATGTTCTCCCTGTGCCTGCGTGGGTTTCCTCCGGGTACTCCAGTTGCCTCCCACACTCCAAAGACATGCTAGTAGGTTAATTGGATCCTGTCTAAATTGGCCCTTGTATATGAATGTGAGTTAGGGACCTTAGATTGTACACCCCTTGAGAGTTAGGGACTGATGTCAATGTACAATGTATATGTAAAGCGCTAAGTAAATTGACGGCGCTATATAAGTATCTGAAATAAATAAATAAAATAAATGTGTGACAGGCTTGACTGAGTTATTATGGTTTTACGATAGGTCAGAGAGAAGAGTTTTTTATGGTTGGTGGAAACAGACATCCTGCTAAGGCTAATTAGCTGTTTACAGCTGGCATCCAAACCTGGCATGTGTTTTAATGGAGATAAGATGCTCTTTTGAAGTGTTACAAGTTACAGCTACAAATTCCATAGTTTACAAGACGAGGGAGGGAGTAAGGTCACTGCTCATGAAAGCAAAATGCCAGAGACCTTAACAAGATAGCTGTCACCTACAGCTTCCATGTCTCTTTTGCGCACAATCATTACAATACACATCTTTCTTTCACAGATTTAAGCATAGCTAGAAATAGGCAGGACTTCCACTTTAGAGAGGGACTTCACCCTTATCCTAAAATATAAAACAAAGGCACCTTTAGAAATATTTAATAATGGCAATCTGTAGATATTCATGGATAATTGTGGCCTTTTTATTCTCTGCCTAGGTGTGAACGGAGCCTTCTGATCCTAGATTGCTGACTAGCTTCCAAAGTACTTGGCACAGCAGTGGGCGAAGGCCTCAGGAAGGGGTGAAGTGGGAAAGCTTAGGATTGTCAAGAACCAAGGAAAAACAGAGGTGTCTTTTACCCTCAATGAATAGCTTGCCAGCCTTCAGGATATAGGAGGCAAACCAGCGCCATCCTTTGTTACTGTGCCAAGGGAGCATCCTTTTCAATTACAGAGCGTGGGAGGGCAGGCACTGACAGTATTTACTGAGAGCTTAACAGGTCAATCTGATGATAAATCTGAAAATAGGACAGCTGACAAACTTGCTATGGAAGGTATAGTGGTGCAGCGTGCTGAATGCAGGCCAGCAGCCAGTGAACACTACATGCAGATGAAGAGCATATGAGCTTTGACACCTGAGGAGGGTGTATTTCGTTTGCCCACTGGTTCGACTACTGTGTATGTGATGACTGCCCATACTATTCCATCTGAGGAGCCATCGGTTTGAGGGATCCAGAAATCTACATTTGCTTTGTGGCCCTTTGGGGTCGTAGAGTGGAGGTGAGAGGCCATTGTAGCCATACCACTGGGGATCACGTTTGGAGTGTGCTGTGATTTACCTGCACGTCTTGAAATAACAGCATTTGTATGAACTGTGGACACTTCATTTATTGCACAAAGCCATTATTATCTGTTTGGTTTGTCCTGCAGATATTCACCTGGTCTGTATTGAGTACCCTTTGGGTACCAGGGGTCACTGCCTTTCTCATATCCCCATGTGGATTTGGGTCTTTTGTTACCCCGATTGCTAAATCATTATTTTATGTATATCATTTCCTATATCTCTGGAGTATTTTGTATTATTAGTTTAAGCGCTGCATTACTTTTTTTATATGTTTTTATTCTTTGCATACCTTTAATTTTTTTCTCCTTATTCTTCTCAACATGGCCGTTTTAACAAAGGGCAGATGTATCTATATATTTTTACTTCCTGGAACGTTGTGTCTGCCTCCTGGAACATGTGACAGTCCACATCATCTGAGTAAATGAGGGAGGGCATGGTGATGTAGCCTTTCCAGGAATGCATCTGTAAGGTTAGGGCTACATCACTAGTGCTTCACTAGGAAGCGGAAAACCAGTAATTGTAGGTAAAAGCAAAAAAACCCCAACTTGTTTAGCTAATGAATGTAAGATGAAAGGGGGAAAAGATCAATTTTAAGTGTAGTAGGTAGGTATATAGGGTATGGTAATTTCTGGGACTATGATTATTTGTTTATTTTTTAGGTTTATATTTTTTTTATTAATGTATTTTTGTTATTTTCATTCTATATGTTACTTTTTTGTTTTTCTAAGTTTAATACTGCTTTAGCTTTATCTACTTATGTTGACCTATTAGAGAGTTTATTAGAAATGAGTTTAATAATTATTGGGAAAATATCATGGTTTTTGGTTAATTCTTTTTTTTTTTAGTTAACCAGCCATTGGATTTCTTTTTTCTTTTTAATATGTTAAATACACAATGAAGGCTTCTTGTTACTCTGTCTGAAGAGCTCTGTGCTTGGTAATTGCTCCTACATACAGTAAATCCTCACAGGGCACCTTCTCTACTAGCAGAAGAAACAGGAGGTTTGTTTACCACATCCAACTAATTCAACTGCTTATGTAAACTAATATTATGCAGTCTTCCTCCCTATACTACCAAATAAGCCTCTGATCTTAGCCACTTACTCACTGATGAGGACTTTAACACACATAAATTATCCATGTCCTGCACCAACCAGGAATGCAATTACAAGCTACTTTCATGGTGGTACTTCACTCCATCTAGATTACACTTCATCTCTCCCATTCTGATTTAAGTTGACCCTGCCATGATGCTCCTGGCTCTCTTATCATATCTGGTGGTCTTTCCTCCTATACTCAAGCTCTGGCACTCTGTTTTCACCATATACAATTTATTTTCCCTGGAACCAGTTTCTAATTCCCCTGAACTTGCTCTGCTCATACTGCTGCCTCAGTTGTTGCCTCAGGTGAAACACTCCCTTATTTGTGTCTTCATTTTTGCACTTCAGCATTTGATTCCCAGGCATCGGAAATCCAATACCATCCCTTCCAGTGCTGAATTGCTAGAGAAACTTATGCACATGGAAGAACTAGTGGCTGTTGACAAGAACGCCTATGATAAACTTACTCAGGTCTGGTTGGCTTGGATTCTGTTCATAGACTCTCCTAAAATGCAGGACTTCCTGGTGGGCTTGTGTTAAGGTCCTTCTAGCTCCTGATTACCCAATTTTTACCCTGACTCTATGTCTTTGCACAACATCACAGAGATGTAACCAACCTTTCCCTTTACGTTGTATGCTACATTATCCTCTAATGAGTACAATTGCCAGATCCCCTCTCTGGCTTTCTTTCTTTTGCCCCTTCGCTGAACTTATTGCTGTCTTCTGTTAATCGGAGAGCATGTTTCTTTGTTACTACTCTTTGGTGGGGAGTTTCCTGTAACATTTTTCTCCTCTCCTGTCTTTTTGAAAATATATCATATACATATATAAGGTGTTTTCTACCATGTCGCTCTGTGTTTATGTTAAAGAAAGGACTCTGTTCATTGTGGTATATTATTCTCCAAACATGACATTGTATAGTCTTATTTTGTTGTATTCCCATTTTTGCATAAACTGATATCCTGCTATTCAGAACCAGCAGCAATACAGGTTAGCATGCGCGGCCGGCCATTTCCTGGACTCCGGCAATATGGCGTGGTCATACTGCGCATGTGCGGGCAGTATTCGACCGAGACACACATACCGCACATGCGCAGAGCGCGGCACGGACGCTACTGTGCATGCGCAGGCGTCTTTAATGATTCTAATGATTACGATTGTGGCAATACTAAGACTATATAAATACATGACGCACGGCACTGGCGTGACGGCCATGCCTTTCTGATGAAGTGCTATCGCACAAAACGCGTTAAAGGGGCCTGCACGCCGTGACATCTATTGCACATTGGTCAGTAATTGTTTTTACTTGCTTTTATCTAAATTTGAATTGTTTACCACGTGGATTAATAAACGCCAATTTTAAACTACTACACTATGGGCTATTTCTTGCTATCTCCTTGGTGAGCCAAACATCTGTTCCAGAGCCCAAGTATCAGGAGTCTGTGACACATGACACCAACCCTAAGGATGACGCACATCCTGCTGTAAGCTGCCCAGTACCCTGTCCATTTCCTAGAGGGAGACAACAGTTTGGCTGCTCTATAGCCAGAGGAAGGAGAGTTCGCTAAGACGGCCCAGCTCGTTCATCCCATCCCATGAAGGGGACCTCTGGTTTATTTATCACATGCGTATTAAAGATACGCATCTGGTGAGTGCGTATTTTTACTATTTGTCACCAGACCACTGGATCGTGAAGTCACTGACAACTCCTGTATTGATCACTCATCACGAACTGTCACCATTTTATTAATTTATTTTTAATATTTTATTATTATATTACTTATATTACTTTCATTTGGACTGGAGTACATAGTTTAAACATATTTATTGGAGTACATACCTTTTCAGCGCTCCACTTTTTATACATATGTTTATGAGGTTTATATTTTGGTTGCCTTGCGTGCTATAGCTGCTATTATCTGAAGCGCTCACTGATTCCACTTACCTTTTAGTACAGGTTAGTTGTTTTTTTTGTACAAGGTAGTAAAGTAGCTTTCTGAGACATTTCTGAATATAGATTTCCAGTTTACTTCTCATCTAGCTATCCTGTTTTGGGTCTCCTTATTAAAGCACTTGCCCTTTGCTAAATTGTGTTCTGGCTGGTTTTAGCATTGTAGGAGGCTTGCAGCATTTTGGTTGGGATGGGAGAGGCATGGCAGAGCTATGCTTCAATCTGTCTAAATGGAAACAAAAAAAAATAGACCCAAAATAAACTTGGTTTCCAGACAGCATATTCTTACACATTATTCAATCAAATGCATGACTTCGGGCAATCAACACATTTGCCATGATAGATTGGATTCAAAAGCTACACTTCTATAATACTCAAAAGCGAGCCCATTTTATAATGTGCTCTTTAGTACTCAAACCAATTAGAGAGCAGTATTTCAGTTCCCAAGATGAGAAATGCATTTCCTCCTGTAGAACATAAAGGTTAACTTCTGCTTCAGAACATTCGCAAATATGCCCCATCCTTCTCTCTTGGGATATTTGATCTAAATTGAGCTATTTTTTCTGTCTTTTCTTGTGAAACACAATAACTATTAATACACTAGAATAGCGTAATATGTCCATTGGTCTGAAGCGAAGAGGCTTTTATAGATAATGGAATTCCCGATAATAAAACATTACCTTCTACAAGCACATGTGTATACATTGCTGTTCTAACTGCTCATGCATGTAGCAAACGACTGAGCAGCCATCTAGATTGGCTAAGGGAGTGACTAGCCACAGAATAAAATGTCTGTAGCACTATGTGAATAAAAGGCTCTAATTATGCATTCTAAACACTTCATTTTTTCTCAAGCAGGCCTAGGCAGATGTCAATAATGCATAGATTTACATTGTTTGGCACTCTTTTTGTCCACCGAGTGATCAACAAAGCATACTTTGTCCTTTTTTTTTAACAAATCGAGGAAAAGCAATACAATATTTTATGGAGCAATTTGTTCTTCCCAGAACCTCTTGAGGCTCCATGTGCTGGCGTTGCAATGCTGATCCAGATGTGATGGAGAAAACTTGGACTTGTGTAGTTAAAAATTAAAGTTTTTAACAAATTAATTCAGCATATAAGAGCGCTAGTCCAGAACCAGCACAAATGCTGAAAAAGGCTGTTCAGGTTGCTCCCCCATATTAAAAATAGCTTGCATAGACATTTTGTACAGAACATGGCACATCACAGATTAGTTTGCCTTAATACTATGTGACACTGATAAATATTTCCTTCTTTCATTGGCTGTTGCATAGTCAGTTTTTGTCCCTTCTGCCACAGATAATCTCTTTTGTTGAGCTTGCTCATATTAATGTTCATCTGCTGCTATGTGTCTCATTGCATTTGTTTCTGTGGTGCTTACATTTAGTATACTGTTTATCTGGCAGTTTTCTGTTAAGCAAGGTCTCCCTGATTACATGCACAACTTTCGTCTGACATACAATGCATATACGTGCAGAGCTTTTATTTATGTGCTTCAAAAATAGGTGGCTGGTTGGAACAGGAGTACATTAAGCTTAAGCTATGGAACATATTATACATTTATATATGCAGAATTTGTGGTGAGTCTCAAAGCAAATACAGGTGTCAAATGTACATGGTTTTTCCTGTATGTATGTATGTATGTATATATATATATATATATATATATATATATATTCAAGGACATATTCAAAAATAATGCCATCTACCCCTACCCTGCTGCTTATTACCTGGCCCGTGAGCACCGTTCTAGTACAGCCCTGGCTCCTTTACATAGAACACCAGTAGAAATAATTAATTTTATGTATTTATTTCACAAAGTATTTCATTGGGTTTTTCAAGTTATATACAACAAACAGTTGCATGGAATAAAGCCTCAAAAGGGTGAAGCAGAGGCAGGGCAGCAAGCATAGTATCCATCAGTTGCAGAGAATCATCTGAGCAAAAGTACATAACAATGACAGAGTGATGATGACTTCACATCAAGAAAGTGGACATAGTCATCATCATAGAGTGATGATGACTTCACATCAAGAAAGTGGACAAGTGTGCCAACGGAGCATTGTATGCATTGAAAAATGAATGCATTGTATGTATTTGTTAACAAACATTAAATGTATTTAATTTCTTTGCAGCTAGTAATAGTTCCTATAATTTGACTTGATTTCAGTTTCTTGTATTACCCTTTACAGCAGCACTCAGACTGAAAGAAGTTGCAGATAGGAGAAGAAACCAGGTAGATTACTCCATCATTCTTTTGCTGTTTCTTCGCTGTCCAGTCAGAGGCTTCTGATGGGGAGGTGACCTAACTGTATCAGAAAAAAATCAGGTCTCCTCCAGACTGGATGTACTGTGTGTTAAAGCTGTGTAAATCTCAGGAGTGGGTGAACAGACATAAAAATAATTTAGCAGACAAAACAGAACACATATATTGAAACTGTGGATTAGTGGTTTGCCTGGAGTTCAGCTTTTATATGGATTACCTAGGTGCTATGACTGATTAAATGCAGGCAGGGTGCTAACAAAACCAAATTGCTCAGAGCACCTGTATAATATGTCAGATTCTAAAAGGGCGACCGTATATTATACTGTATGAACTCCCAGAACATCCTAATTGTCACACATCCAAGGTGTGTCTTTGAATTGTGGGATCAGGAAATATTGTTGCCCATAGCAACTGCATTTTTTTTTGTAATGTTAGTAATTTAATTATTGGTATGTTACATCACAGTAAGAAGGTATCCTGCTCCCTCTGAAGCTAAATTAAAGCAAAATAAATATAAACTTGCGCCACAGAAAAATATATAAACTTGAGAAATGTAAATGCTGCTGTTCAAAAAATCAATCAAATAAAATTATAAACACTCCACAGTGCAAATAAATTATATATAAAAATTTAAATACTATAAACAAAAGTCCAAACATATAAAGTCCACACAAACAAAAACAATTTTTTTTTCAAAAATATATGCATTGTTCCCAATCCCAAAAATACAGTGCTCCAAAATTCTTCAAACAAATGTGCTCACACCATCGGTGACTAATGCTCTATCCCCACTCACCAGATGGAAGAGGAGTGAGGCTAGAGCATTAATCATGGATAGTGTGACTAAATTAAAGCAGCCTACAATTGTAACCTATTCACTCACAGCCCAGAGGTAAATGGGTTAGCACAGTAGTCTCCAAACTCCAGCACGGTGGCCCTTTGCTTGCCTTTATCAGGCCCATGGGGCAATATTCCTCCAAATTCTGCAATGTGCTATTCCTTCTACACCAACAATGGGGCATAATTCCTGTCACTGATACCAACAATAGGGCACTATTCCTACCACTGACCCCAACGATGGGGCACTATTTCTACCACTGACCCCAACGATGGGGCACTATTCCTACCACTGACCCCAATGATGGAGCACTATTCTTCCCACTGACACCAATGATGGGCCACTATTCTTTCCAATGACACCAATGATGGTGCACTATTCCTCCCACTGACATCAATGATGGGGCACTATTCCTACCACTAACACGAATGATGGGGCACTATTCTTCCCATTGACACCAATGATGGAGCAGTTTTCCTACCACTCTCTTCAACCAAGGGGCACTATTCCTCCCACTGACACCAATGATGGGGAATTATTCCTCCACTGACCCCAATGATGGGGCACTATTCTTCCACTGAAACCAACTGAAGGGCATTATACATCCCACTGACACCAGTGATGGGAAACTACTGTATTTCTTTCCCTAATACCAATAATGGGGCAATATTCCTCCCACTGATGCCAATGATGGGGCATTGTTTACTCCCATTGACACCAGGGTATGTTTTTACTCATGCTGGCCACAGTCCGGCCCCCTCAAAGTCTGAAGGACAGTAAACTGGCCCTTTGTTCAGAAAGTTTGGAGACCCCTGGATTAGCATATGCTTCCTGCGAACAGCAAACATGTAGACTGGTGTTTTGCTAATCCTCGCTGTCTGTCTTACAGTCTTCCAGTAAAGTCAAGGAAACTACTCCATAGCATATACTGTAAATGTGTCTCTAATCAAGAATGATATTTATACAAACTATTTACAGTCTCAGGAATGCAATGCAAGACATACAGAATGCTAAAAATATATATAAACAAACATGCATATGCTACCTATCCTATCCTAGCAAATGCACTAATGAGTTTGTAATAGAGATACATAGAAATAACTTACCTTCTGTTATAGTGATTCCACAATGGGCATAGCAAACAAGACTCCTGGAATTTCAAGTGACTGCAGGTAAAGGGGCTTGTGGTCATGGAAAGTTTGGTAGGTGGGTAGATGACATCTACCCATTAAGGCATTTTGATATTTGCATAACTCTCAAGAGCCAGCCCACTGCTTGCATCAGGTGCATTAAGGTAGGATTTTTGGGAAGCTATGCACGGCACCCTGCTTGCCCCTCCTACCAACCATGTTTATTTTTTATTTTTAGTTATTTATTTCAGGTACTTGTATAGCGCCGTCAATTTACGCAGCACTTAACATATACAGTGGGGATCGAAAGTTTTGGCACCCCAGCTAAAAATTTGTATTAATGTGCATAAAGAAGCCAAGGAAAGATTTGAAAAATCTCCAAAAGGCATCAAATTACAGATTAGACATTCTTATAATATGTCAACAAAAGTTAGATTTTATTTCCATCATTTACACTTTCAAAATAACAGAAAACAAAAAAATGGCGTCTCCAAAAGTTTGGGCACCCTGCAGAGTTTATATCTTGTACTGCCCCCTTTGGCAAGTATCACAGCTTGTAAACGCTTTTTGTAGCCAGCCAAGAGTCTTTCAATTCTTGTTTGAGGTATCTTTGCCCATTCTTCCTTACAAAAGTCTTCCAGTTCTTTGAAATTTCTGGGCTGTCTGTCACGCACTGCTCTTTTAAGGTCTATCCATAGATTTTCAATTATGTTGAGGTCAGGAGATTGTGAAGGCCATGGCAAAACCTTCAGTTTACGCCTCTTGATGTAATCCCCCGTGGATTTCAAGGTGTGTTAAGGATCATTATCCATTTGTAGAAGCCATCCTCTCTTTAACTTCAGCTTTTTCACAGATGGCATCAAGTTACCATCCAAAATTTGCTGAAATTTTATTGAATCCATTTTTCCTTCTACTCGTGAGATGTTCCCTGTGCCACTGGCTGCAACACAACCCCAAAGCATGATTGATCCAACCCCATGCTTAACAGTTGGACAGAGGTTCTTTTCATTAAATTCTGTGCCCCTTCTTCTCCAAACGTACCTTTGCTCATTCCGGCCAAAAAGTTCAATTTTAACCTCATCGGTCCACAGAACTTGTTTCCAAAATGCATCAGGCTTGTCTATATGTTCATTTGCAAAGTTCAAACGATGATTTTTGTGGTGAGGACGTAGAAGAGGTTTTCTTCTGATGACTCTTCCATGAAGACCATATTTTTACAAGTATCTCTTTATAGTGGAATAGTGTACCACAACTCCAGTGTCTGCCAGATCTTTCTGGAGGGATCGTGCAGTCAAATGTGGGTTTTGAATTGTTTTGCTCACAATCCTGCGAGCTGTTCTGTCTGATATTTTTCTTGGTCTTCCAGATCTTGCTTTAACTTCCACTGTTCCTGATGACTGCCATTTCTTAATTACATTCCGAACAGAGGATATTGACATCTGAAAACGCTTTGCTATCTTCTTATAGCCTTCTCCAGCTTTGTGAGCGTCAACTATTTTAGTTTCAGTTTTCTAGACAACTGCTTAGAAGAACCCATGGTGCTGATTGTTGGGGCAAGGTCAGATGAGTCTGGGCAGTGCCCGAGTATCCAAATGGTCAGTCCACCCCTGGTGATAACTGATCATATGATGCCATAAGAGAATGCATATACCACGTTCACCAATTAAGGAACTGAGATGTACTTAGTATGTTCTAGAGTCTCTTCTTGCTGGATGAACACCCTCAGGTGTTCACACAGATACCTAAAGTCAGTTTGACAGTCAAGATCTCAAAGCTGCTATGGTCAACATAAATGCATGTTGCACTATTTGGATTTCTGCTTTACCTATCTATCTCTACTTATCCCCTTTCTCATAGCTCCCAACTGCCCCTGATTTGGAGCAAAGTCCCTCTTTCCTTCTAATTTGTCCCTTTTTTTGGTCTAGTGTATATACCTGTATACAAAAATGTACAATTTATCTGTTTTGCAATGCTATACCTTTCATCCAATTTCTAAATTGTTCCAATGGTACATTTCAAAAGCCAGTATAAAGGAATAGTAGTGGTTTTCAGCTTAACCAACCATTTTTTGTGCGCTAATTTCCCATGTAAAGGGGGTGTGGCAGGGGTGTACCCTATGCCTACATACTTTTACTATTCGGTATCCCTCTTTCCCATCTCAGAAAGTTGGGAGATATGCTTTATTATCTCTAAATGGCACTAATTTATTCCTTTCTCTTCCTACATACTTAGCTAGTTTTATTCACCAAATCTTATAGGACAAATTGCAGACTAAAATTAGCAATTTATATCTATAATATCTAGGGATTTTTTTCTCAAAATATAGGTGCAGGAACTCCCCCCTTCTGAGTCACTTAATGTCTCTGAGCCCCCAGTACCGCTCCTTTTAGAGAATATAGAGCCAAGTATCATTTTGCAGTTCTGAATAATCTGTATGGAATTTGTTAATGATAACAAGAAAAGCAGAAACATAGATTCCCTGCAGCCAGCAACAATTGACCCCCCCAGCAACCAAATATTTCTCCAGAAACAATGGGCCCCCAAAACAAAATACCACCCCAGCAACAATAGACTCCCAGCAGCTACAACAGTTCCCCCAGCAGCCAGCATAAATAGACTCTCCAGCAGCCAGCAACAATAGACCCCTCCCTCAACAGTAGATCCCTTCCAGCAACAACTGACCCCCATCAACAATAGATTCCCCCACCAGCAATAATAGACCTCCCCAGCAACAATAGACCATCACACAAAAAATACCCCCTTCAGTGACAATAGAACCCCCAGCAGCCAACAACAATAGATCCTACTGCATCCCTTGTCATTGCCCTTGCCATACATTCAGTGCTGGTGGTGCTGAAACTAAAAAAGCTGGAAAAAAAGCTCTGATAGTATCACTAGTTTTCAGGGGCGGACTGACCATTTGGAAACGCGGGCACTGCCTGAGGGCCCAGGGTCAGTAGGGAGCCCCATGAGATGCCCCTGGTACTTTTTTCATAGGCTTTTTTGAGTTTGGGCAAGGACACAGGGGCCCCATGATCCCCTATTGCCCGGGGGCCCCATGAGTTGTCAGTCCACCCCTGCTAGTTGTTTTAAAATTATCTTTGACCAAATTAAAAAAATAATACATACTTGTCTGTTGTTTACTTCTTTTTGCCTTTAAATTATACATAAACTGTAAAACCTCCTGGAAGAAGATACCACCAGAAAAGCCTTGTTTTCACCCAAAATACAATATACTGTATGTATTACTTCAGTATTTTAAGTAGTAACAAATAATTGTTGAATTGTTAGGCTCATGCCTGAAATGTGAAAACAGGTTTCAGGGCATAAATAGTTTATAATTTAATAAATACTTTACATGAAGAAATGTGAAAACAGGTTTCAGGGCTTAAATAGTTAATAATAGTTAATAAATACTATATATGAAGACATATAAATAATCCTCTGTGGTAATAATTTTATTATACACGTTTGTGATTTTTTTATTGAATTAAACCAGAATTAAAAAATCAGTATAGCACACAATAATTCATTTGCGAGGTGAAAATAGATACTGAAATAATTTAGTGTCATTTTCCCTGATTAAATACATGTACTTAATCTAGTTTTAGTAAGCGTAATGATCAGGAAATTTTCGGGTAGATTTAAACCCTAACTAAATGAATTTTAGTTAAAGAACTGTGTGTTACAAACAATTACCATTTCTTTTTTATGTAAAAAAAAAATCTGTGTTCACCCTTTCTTTCTTTCTTTATCTTTTGCTGCTGATCTCCTCCAACCCTTTTCAGCCACCTTCTGTGTACATGTACTTTCTCAAGGTGTAGCTGCATGTCATTGCTAATAGTGGGTTATATGATGGTGATAATAGCAGAACATGTCTGTGCAATAAATGTGAACACAGCGACATGGAACACCCTGTGCAACTCCGTGTGCGTAAACACGACCCTCCATGATGATATTCTTTTGTATGTCTCAAGTAAATGAGGCCTTAGGGAGAAAAAGGCCCTGGGACTCAAATGGCTAAAAACCCCCAAATTGCAATAATTTTGTTTATTAAGCACAGTGCTTTAGAAAGTTAATTGTTCAGTTAGTCCCCTTCCGTTTTTTCCAATGGACCTGATCGGATGCTCTATTGCTTTCTATGTGTACATATGTCTGTTTACATCAACCTGCATCCGATTCAATCCCGTTCGCTAAAAACAGAAGATGGGGATTCGTTCCCCATCTGTCTGGCTGATTGGATCGGATGACAGTCAGATGGAAACAGACAGGAGATCCAGTTCCATCCGACAGCCCATAGAGGACAGTGGGCTGTGTCCATGTCCACTCTGTATAAGCGGAGTGGACATGGACCTGTCATCCACTTGCTCAGCAAGCTGTTCTACTGATGGGTCCGCCCCGTGTAAAAGGGGCCTTAAGGTTTACATCTACTTTAATAAGTCAAATTAAAGGATTGGTGCTGAAAGTGTTACCATCTTTTACAGCTGTGTTGCTGGGAAAGCCTTTCAAGTAATTTCTAAGCCTGAACAAACCAGCATTTGTCAAGCAGGCATATACTGTTCATTTCTGTATGATGATCTATTGCATGGAATTTTTGCTATCCAAAGTTTGTATGTGTATGGGGCGATCTAAAGATCTACAACTCATGATATTATTGAATGAATATCTCACAGGCCCAGTGTGGTGATATCACATGAAGCATCTTGTAGTCAATTTGTAAATAACAGCTAACCCTGCCAGGAGACAAAGAGCTTTAAAAGTAATGTATGAGGCTCTGTGAAAGCAATAACCCAAGGAATATTGATTTTAGTCACTGACCTTCAAAAGCATGTAGAAAGATTCAGACTTTATTTTCAAGAAAATAAATAGAAATAAATACTACATTTATTTCAAGGAGTTAAATATGCATTTGGCTAAATTCAAGTAACCTAAGAAAAGTGGGTGCATGTCCTTTAATTTTAATGCCCGCTAATTTACAGAACTAGGCGTTTTGGGACACTGAGCTTGTATTTGGGTCACTTTGATCCTTGGATGCAGTGAGGCATACTCAGCATAATGTCATTTACGTCTGTAACAGAAAAAAATTATCCAATTACTTTGCTGAGCTTCATAACATCTGCTAATCAGATGGAAAAGACAGCAAAGAAAAAAAAAAGTCAAAGTCACTAATAAAGTGTGTGCCATATGACATATGTCCTCACTTGATAAATTAGATTTATGGACACAAATTAGCATAAAACAATTAAGCATGCCTTGTTAAGAAAAAAAAAGACATACTACATCTAATTCACAAGTAAACAGAATAATATAACTAAAAACTGTCGATCTTGGTTGTATAGTATAAATATATTTAGAGGTGCCAGTGAGGAGTTCTTACATCTGACCAAATAATAATTCTTTAGAGAGCAAAGAAGGTCAGAATAATACCACATCATTTGGTATTGTTGGGTCTAGACTGAGTTCACAATAATATTACAGCAAATGTTATTTTTTACTAAATAGTTTTCTATTGTGCAATGTTTGAGCAGAACTGTAGTGGAGCAAAGTTACAAAAATTTTTTATCACTTTATTGCTGTAAAAAATAGACTTAGACAGCAATAAGGTAGACAGCACAGAAGAGAACTGGGATTTGTTGCCCTGCAGCCAAGGGACTGGTCCTGTCTCTGGCAATGGGGCAAGGAGGACTTGCGATTGGTTACCAAAACCAAGGACAGCTAAACATGCCAAGTGCTCTTAGACCTGGATGAGAGGGCGGACTGGGACCAACAGGAGGAGAGTAGGATGCCTGGGTGGACTGAGGTAGCTTAGACAATGTTGCTGTGAGCCCAGGTACATGGCTTAGAGAGGGTTCAGGTGGATGCTGTAGCTGGCCAAGTGGCTAGGACCTAGAGGATAGAGAGCAGGGGGCTGCTACCTAGTGAGAAAGCTGCAGGAAGTACATGGTGGAAATGCTGTTCAGGGTTATGTGTTCTGTTTATTTGATTCTGTTGCAAAGTATGCTGTGGGCTGCTGTACCCATTTAAAACTGTGTTGCTGCGCTGGACTGCCATGTTGAGCGATCTAGAGAAAACTGTCCCACTATTCCGGTATCCTGTTGTTCCAGTACCCTGCTGGCCCAGTATCCTGTTTTTTCCGTATCCTTTTGTTCCTGTTACCATTCTTGTGATTGGTCTGTCTCTGGCAAATGAGTATCCCCAGATTCTTTCCAGGGAGATGGGCACTGTATCGCATTGCAGTGCTCAGTCTACAACTTAAGTCATACTGCGAAAGCATCGATTGAATGTGGCATTATTAGCGCAGTCTGTGAATGTGTGGCTGAGCGTACATCAGCCATGTCATTTTGGATTGATGCTTACGTGTTGTGATGATGTTGGGGAGAGTTTTGAAACTATGAAGACCCCTAAACTCTGTGCACTACTTTATCTTGAACCCTAAACTCTGTGCATTACTTAATCCTGAGCCCTGCATTCTTTGCATTACTTAACCCTGACTCCTGAACTCTGTGCATGACTTAATCCTGAGCCCTAAACACTCCACGTTACATAATCCTGAACCATGAACTCTGTGCATTACTTGCTCAGTCAGTGTCAGTGTATTTTAGGCACAATTTTAAAAAGCATTATTAATTTATTATTGGTGTCTGTTAGTGTCAGTGTGTATTAGGTAGGATAAAGGCTTCCGGGCCCTACTACGGGTACAAACAACAAATAGCATACGCATATGTGGTATCACTGGATTATTCTTTGGTGGTAGGTTATCAAAATAGCAAGAAATATATAGCAAAATTAAACAAAAATACAATTTTGTGCCTGTTTTCCTTTGATAACAAAAAAACTCATAAGATACCATTATTATTTACCACCAAATGAAAGCCCAATTTGTCTTGAAAAGAAAAACAATGTATAATTCACATTGAAGTACTTGCAATGATATGTACAGTTTTACTAATACATGTCAAAGTTGAAAAACTGTTCAGGTGTTAAGATTTGTTTTACCCCCTGTCATGAAGGGGTTAATAGTAGCAATAATAATGTTCATCAATGTCCAACAAACAATGTCCTACAATGTTCTAAAATATTGCCGCACAGTGTCTAAAAATAATATACCATGATGTCCAAAAAAAAATATTTACAATGTCCAAAAAAAATGGTCTGGCGCCAGACCTGTCAGGCACCTAGTGATGCCCTAGTGATCCCTGTGTCAGCTCCTGTGAAGGGGGAGGCTCGTCCAGATTGACACTTCCCTGACCTGCAGGACCACTCTTTCACCACATGAGGGCGTAGGATTTCCATCTTTCCCAGCTATTTCTCTGACCAGACCGGAGAGGAGAGGGGAGTCTTCAGGATATATATACACATGCGTATTACTTATACGCGTTCTGGTTAGTGTGAATTTCTACCATTTGCACTGGGAATCACGGAGCGCCGTTTTCACTGGACTGTGTTTATTATCACTCTTCATCATTACCTTTAGAGCGCTGCATTTTGTTTATATATGAATTTTGGGACTTTTTATGCGTTTTCCTTTAATGTTCAGCTGCTGTGACTATCGATGAGCGCTTACTATATATTTTATTATCCTCTAATCACCACTAGGTATTTCATGTTTTGCTAAATACACTAAATAAGACTGCAAATATTGAAAAAAACAGGTTTTTATTTGTCTTTTTTTTATAAAATTTTGCATATAAATAATCTTTCTTAATAAATTTAGGCCAAAATGTATACTACTACAGTTCACCCAAATCAGTGTATATTATTTAGTCTGTAGGAAAGTTATAGAGTCCACAAACTATGGTATATATCTCTGAAAATCAATCAATTCTGATGTACGGAATGTCTGATCTGTTGAGGCCTGAAAATGGCAGAACAGTACAAATACCCCCAAATGATCCCCTTTTGGAAAGTAGACAGTCCAAGGTATTCAGTTAGAGGCATGGTGAGTTTTTTTAATTTGTTATGTTTGGTCACAATTTTTTGGAAAATGAAGAAATTGGAAAATGAAAAAAAATGTATTTTTCACATTTTTTTTCAGATACTGTCACCAGCGCAGTACAGCGTCATCATATCGTGTGGGTTTGATCAGGGACACTGACAATTTTTTATTTTTTTCTTTTTTTTAATATAATTTTTTGCTTCTTTTAATGATTTTTTTACATACTTTGACCAGAGGAATACAGTGTTACCACAGTAACACTGTACTACTCTGGGGAGTTGATCAGGATTTTCTTTTAATTATATAACTGCTTATAACAGTGGTAATAAACCATTTTTTAATGAATGGCATCCATTCATCCAGTTTGTACTATTGTGGTTAGCTGTGTTTGGCCACAGCTAAACACATGGCACAGATTATTGCCTGCCTCTGCCACCCCTGCCCCGGCCCTTCCCCTCCCGGGCCCGGTTCCACCCCCCCTGACCTGTCCTCACAGGATGATTTCCCGCCCCTTCCCCCTGCCACCCCCGTCAGCAGCTCTGCGGCGGGGATCAGGAAGCGGAAGAAGGAGCAGGCCAGCCCGGCGGCGGAGGACCCCTCCTCCGCCACCAAACGGCCTGCCGTCCTCCAGGATGCCGCAGGTCCGGACCCCATGGGGGAGCACCTCGACACACTGGAGGAAGAGGTGGAAGAAGAGATGGCTCTGACCCGGGCGGGGCCAGATCTCTCCACCGACTTCGATTAGGTCCTCAACGAGGTCCTCAACCAGATCGGTCTGAGCCAGGACCCTGGCCAGGCCGCAGAGGTTGCCCCCCCTCCCCAGGGGAGGTAAGCACAGCCCCTGCTGACTAACCCCTTCATCTCTTTCCCATGATGGCTGAGATCTCTATCTTTTCCATTAATGTGAGGAGCATCAAGGAGGTGTCTAGGAGGCAGACTGTGCTGACCTTTCTCTCCACACAGCAGAGTGATGTCTACATGCTTCAGGAGTGCGCCCTTCCCCCTCTGAGGAGGTACACTCATTTGTCCTCCCAGTGGACCCACGGTTCCTCCTACTGGTCTGGGGGTGGCGATTGCAAGTCCGCAGGGGTAGCGGTTCTTATCAGGGGAGGACGTTTCACTGTTGACTCCGTCCATGAGCTCGTCTGTGGCCGCCTTTTGGTCATAGACGGCTCGTGGGCGGGAGAGCCCGTTAGGCTCATCAACATGTACGCCTCCCCGGAGAAGAACGCGCGGCTGGAGCTTTTCCAAACCCTGCGGACGCAACTCGTCACAACAAGAACAGTAGTGATCGGCGGTGATTTTAACTGTCCGATAGAGGAGGACGGGCGCAGCTCCAGCATGTATGCAAAACTCGACGCCACCTCGAAGCTGCTCCGGGAGGTGATTGCGGAGGCTTCCCTGCAGGACGCCGTGGGATCCGTGGGGCGCGGTTCCATGAACTACTCATGGAGCCGTCCCGACGGATCTGTGCATTCCAGGATTGACTTTGTGCTCACCTCCAGGGCAGTCAGGCACTGCGGGTTCTCCATGGTTCCCTGCTTTTTCTCTGACCACAGGGCCATTCACTTTCAAGGTGATCTGGGAGAGGGCTTTGCCCCGGGCCCAGGCTCCTGGAAGCTGAATTGCACCCTGCTGGACGATGAGGAACTGCTAGAGGAGCTCAGGGAAACCTACGGTGCCTGGAAGGAGGAGAAGTCTTTCTTTCCCAAGGTAAGCGACTGGTGGGAGTTCGTGAAAGTCAAGCTGCGCAGCTTCTTTCAGGCCAGGGGACGCCAACAAGTGTGTGCCAGGAGGAGGGAACTCAGGAGATTGCAGCGTCAGCTGCAATCCCTGCAGGACCTTCATCTCTGTGGCTGGGACGTGAGGCAAGACCTGGAGGACACCAAAAAGAGCTTGAAAAAGCACTTTGAGGAAGAATCCAGGCACATTGTCTTCTGTGCCAAGGTGGAGCATCTAGAGAAAGGTGAGAAGTGTAACTCTTTCTTTTTCAGGAAACTCCACTCAGGACACACACCCCTGTCGGAGCTGCGCGACAAGACCGGAACACTCCAGAAGGGGAAGGAGGCCGTGTTGGAAGTGGTCAGCGACTACTACACAGACCTCTACTCCCCCAAAGAAACAAACACGGAAGCGGCCGACAGGTTCTTGTCAGGTATCTCTAACGCTATTGATCCTGCAGGTTTGTCGGCCACCAACGCCCCCTTGACGTTGGAGGAGCTGCACTCTGCCGCTAAATCCTTTAGGCGAGGCAGGACCCCGGGCTGCGACGGTCTCCCAGCGGAGCTCTATGTACCACTGTGGGATCTCGTGGGCCCGGACCTGCTCGAGCTGTACGAGGAGATGGTGGTGGAGGGCAAGATGCCTCCTTCGTTGAGGGAGGGGATGATCACGATCCTGTACAAGCGTAAGGGGGAGAGATGTGACTTGAAAAATTGGCGTCCCATCTCTCTCCTGAACGTGGACTACAAGATCCTCGCCAAGGTCATGGCGAACAGGCTGAAGGCTGTCATCGGACAGATCATCCACCTGGATCAGACTTGCGGCATTCCTGGCCGCAGGATTGCGGACAGCCTCGCGCTTGTCCAGGACACGGTCCAATACATCAAGGACCGCCGTGTGCACGCGGCCCTGGTCAGTCTTGATCAGGAAAAGGCCTTTGACCGTGTCTCTCATGGGTTTATGTGCAGAGCCCTGCGCAGGTTTGGTCTCGGGGAAATGTTTTGTTCGTACGTTGATATTATGTACAATGATATATGCAGTTCCATGCAGGTGAACGGCTGGAAAACTGACCCCTTCCCGGTCCTCTCCGGGGTCAGACAAGGCTGCCCTCTCTCACCTCTGCTTTTTGTTTGCTGTATAGAGCTCTTCGCCGAATGCATCAGACGGAATCCAGAGATCGGGGGAATCACCGCACCGGGACCAGACAGAAGGGAAGTGAAGTGCTCGCTCTACATGGACGACGTGACGGTGTTCTGTGCCAACCAGCGCTCCATCGACCTGCTCGTCCAGACCTGCGAGGACTTCAGCCAAGCTTCGGGGGCAAAGGTCAACTGCGGGAAGTCGGAAGTCATGCTCTTCGGAAAGTGGTTCCTGCCTTCTTCTGCATCCATGCTCTTTGGCATCAAGACAGACTTCATGAAAATTCTGGGAGTTTGGTTTGGTGTCGAGGGCGCAGCCCTGAAGTCTTGGGAGGAGAGACTAGCAAAGATGCGTCAAAAATTTGGACTCTGGAGCCTCAGAGACCTCACCATCGAAGGGAAGACACTGGTACTCCGCAGCGAGATTCTCCCTGTGTTGCAGTACCTCGCCCAGGCCTGGCCCCCTCGGGTCAACACCTGTAAGGCCATCACCAAGGCGGTGTTTCACTTTATCTAGGGCTCCAAGATGGACAGAGTGAAGCGGGCAGTCATGTTCAAGGAACCCCTCAAGGGTGGTAAGGGCGTGCCCGACATCGCCACCCAACTGAGGGTGTTCTTTGCTTCAAGCCTGACTTGTGGAAACCAAAGACCATCTACAAGCTCATCCGAGCCAGCGACATTTTGGAGTCGGTTCCAGGCCTGCCTTCGGACACCTGCAAGGTGGTCTGGAGGAATGTTTCTTCCAACATTCTCACCAACAGGCACAAAGACTTGGCATGGATGGCAATCCAAGGGGGGTTGCCTCTCAGGACATTTATGCATGCCAGGAACCTGAGCAGATACAGACACTGCCCCTTCTGCATCATCCATGAGGAAACATCTCACCACGTTTTCTGAGAGTGCTCATTTGCTCAGGCCCTGTTGGGGGCCCTGGAACCTGAACTCAAGGACTTTGTACCACAGACAGCCATCACTCACTTTGGGGTGTTGAATGGACTATTCTGTGGGACTTTTTCTCTGGAGGACATTGACGGCGCCTGGCGGGTGCTGTGCTGTTTTAAGGACGCTTTATGGTGCGCCAGAAAGCGCCTCATCCACCAGCGGGAGAGGATGTCCATTGAGGACTGCCGCAGACTGATCCTCACTCTGCTCAGAAACTATTCCTTGATGGACTTTAAGGAGGAAGAGGACGTCTGAAGATCTCCCCTTCCCCCTACTCCCCCTTGCGTGTCTTTGTCCCTTCAATAAATCTTCGGGCCTGTGTTTCCCCCCCCCTTTTCCCCCCACCCCCCACACACCCGATGCCTATTGTTGATCGTAATATTCGGTTTTCGTTTTTGCATGCATTAGTATTATTAGGAAATGTAATGTGTATTAGGATGCTATAGTTTCGGGGTAAGCGGCGTCATGCATGATGTGGTGGTAGGGGGGATTCATCCTCTACGCACATCATGTCAGGCATCATACCACTGAGCGAATGTATTTATTTCTGAATGTATTTATTGTATGCTTGGAACTATATTGCTATGTGGTGCGCTGCGTCGCAGTATAGGGTGAGATGTACCCCGATTACAAGTATCATGTTGTTTTTGATGCTTCTGTAATAAAAGTATCTTTTCAATCAAAAATAGAGGAGTTTGGAGTGTGATTGTTTGAGGTTGTGGACAGGTGTCTTTTATACTGATAACAAGTTCAAACAGGTGCCATTGATACAGGTAATGAGTGCAGAACAGAGGAGCCTCTTAAAGAAGAAGGTACAGGTCTGTGAGCCAGAAATCTTGTTTGTTTGTAGGTGGCCAAATACTTATATTCCACCATAATTTGCAAATAAATTCTTTCCAAATCAGCCAATGTGATTGTCTGGATTTTTTTTCTTATTTTGTCTCTCATAGTTGAGGTCTACCTATGATGCCAATTACAGGCCTCTCTCATCTTTTTAAGTGGGAGAACTTGCACAATTGGTGGCTGACTAAATACTTTTTTGCCCCACTGTATTGCCGAACCCTATGAAGTTGATAGGAGCAGAATCCTGTTTTTTTTGTGACTTTTTCAATGTTAATTTGCAGGCTATTGTTAAAAAGTGCATGGGTAGCTGGGTACTGTTATAAGAAACATGAACAAAAAAAACAGTTAGTAGATGTGGTCCTTTAAAAGGAATTTATGCTTACAAACAGTGGCTAGGGATTTGTCATATAATTGAGGTAACACTACCTTTGCTATATGACATATGCCCAGCCAACTTCTGTTTGTAAGCAAACCAGCTGGGGGGCCCTCATTTATAGGTGGCTGCGCTAAATGTCAGATCCCTGGCTGGCTTATGTCATTTAGAAAAAGGGTAGCCGAGGGGCAGCATCATTGGGAGGTGAGTTGTCATGGCCGCTGGTCAACATCATCAGGTGGCAAGTTGTCAAGTTTGGCAAGGATCTACATCACTGGACAAGGTGACTGATATTTGATTTACATTGAGGGAAATTGTTTATTTATTTTTAATAAATAACCTTTTTTTTACAGCATGAGTGTTTTCTATCTACTTTTTACATTTTCTTCTTGAGAATGAGTACCTAGGAGTAATATGCACCCTATACTCATTCCCCTAAGGGAGAGGGCCCAGCTATCTAAGGGCCCCCTTCTTCTAAAGGTGGGTTTCAGGTTCTGATAAGCTCCCCCACAACCCATTTGGAGAACAGGCTGTAGGTATTAGGGCCCTTGACCCAATCAAAATGGGAACACGGTGCCTTGCAAGGGGGGGGGGGGGTGACGCTTTTCCATCCCTTTTGCAACGTGTCCTCCCAGTGTTGAAGACATTTGGTCTCATTCTCATATCCTTTCCCCCAAATGAGATGGGGGGGCTTATCAAAATCTGAAAGACCCCTTTAGGGGCTTCTCCCAGGGGAATGAGTAGGAAGTACATAGTACACCTTGTTTCTCATTCCAAAAAAAGAGGTAAATGTAAATAAAAACACAAACAGTGTGAAAAATATCCCCCAAGGTAAATTTATAGTTCATCAATTCTTCCAGGTCCTTATATAGATCCTTGTCAAACGTGACTATCCCATACCTGATGATGTTAACCCACAAACATAATGACTTGTAATCCAACAATGCTGGTGCTCTGCCACTCCCATTGCAAAAGACAGAAGCAAGCTGGGGCTTTGTCATTTAGCGCTAAATAACAGATCCCTAGCTGGTTTGCTGACAAATATCCCCAGCTCTCCCACATCATCCACCACACCATGAAACAGTACTTTGTTAAAAAAATAAAACAATATTCCCTTATGTAAATTGGCCTCTTGATATTCACCCTTTACACTTCCACCACACAAAATCAGATGCCAGCCAGATGCTGTATGTCAACAAGCTCATTTAGCCCAAACTGTTACATGATAGCAGGCTGCCAGCCAAGTTATTCACAGTTGTGGAATACCCCACCCTGCAGCCACACAGTGAAAGAGGGCCAATATTAGGTCAACAAAGTCACCAGCATTCCCTCCCATTGATTATGTGCAGATGTGGGGCAAAGAATTCCACTGCTGCAGCTAATTGGGTTGACAGCCTGCTATCAAATAACAGTTTCCCACAAGTTTGGGCTGAACTGAGCTCAGCTCAAACCTTAGATAATCCCTAATATCTGGCTAATCTGTTTACGAATACCAGCCATCCAGGGATCTGTCATCGTAGTGCTATGGCCACAAAATTACAGATCCCCAGCTGATGCTTGTTTGCAAACATCAGCCTGGGGTTCAGGCAGGCAAACTGGCCAAATATGGATGGTTTACTCAGCCATTAGGTGAACTGTAAATAGACTGGGATCAGGTTGAACTCATGTTCAATGAAAACCTGAAGCTAATCCCTTGTAGTCAAACATTAACAAACAATCCAACATCAAAACCTCGTTGGCACACCATTAGTAATCTAGACATGCAGTCTTGTATCATTTTCCTGGGACTACTGTTACAACAGCCAACAGTTTTTCCACCCACAATAGAGATTGTTTGTAGGTGTCTTTTTCACTCCTAAGTATTTCTCAGCTGAGATGGCAGGATCCATACAAAACCCAATATTTACAAGCCATTCCATCTTGAAGCCCACCAGTCACAACAGCCTAGCATGTGTTGAGAATATACAGATCTCCCTAATCATTGGAAGAAAATTACACCTATGGCGACCTTTTGGTCAATGCAGAAATCCTCTGTTGCTAGTTGATTTAGCTTTCCATCTTTTACTGTGGCCACTTTTTTTTAGCAAATCTACAGTATATAAAAATAATAGACTAGATTTGATAACATTTCTTGAACCTTGGCAATAGTTCTTCAATAGAACATTGACCTATTTAAAAATAACATGTGAGGTAAACTAAACTGTGTGCACAAATAATAATCTAGATAATGTACATGAGAAATAAAACAATGATATATAAATATATGTAACAAGCTGTTCATCTTTCTCTCAAACCGACAAGATCATTTCCATGAAATTCTCCAGAGTATTTCTTGCTCAATGAATCAACCAAATTATAATTGTCTACACATGTCATAGATAGTAGGGAGCCTTCTCTTAGTGCCATTCATTCTCTACTTGTTTTGCATGTATTGACCTAATTCTGGTACATCTGACAGAAAGAACTAGCTCTTTATCATAAAAAGGAAACCAAGTGTGGGAGGCCACTGAATTTTTATTATAATTGTTTTTTTCCGGCCAAAATAATTTTTAATGTCAAATATATTTATTTTCCCACTATTGTTATATATTCACTTTTTGCTGCTTGTTATAGCTGCAAGATTATCTCAAGAAAGCCTCATTAGCCTCAATGTTTACATTTTTTCTTTCTGTAAAAAAAATATAAAAGTAAAATAAAACATTTAAAGTGGCACTCCACAAAAACACACAAAAAAGGAAAAAAAATACAAAGAACACTAAATTAAATAAACTAATCTACTCTAATTGTATTCCCCTTAAAATCACTATTAATAAAGAAAACAAAGAATAGATATTTTTCAAGATCATTTCACCTAAACTTGCAATCCCAAGAAAATATTGTTTCGTAAATCCCTGTAGAGATTTTTCCATTTTTCTTTTCAAACATTTTATAACGGTTTTTAGAGTAGAGTACAATATTAAAGGTACATTCATATATTATTTTTTTATTAAAAGTATTTATAAAGTTCTGATAATTTACACAACTCTTTAACCACTTGCCTATCGGGCACTTATACCCCCTTATTTACCAGGCCAATTTTCAGCTTTCAGCACTGTCGCACTTTGATTGACAATTGCGCGGTCATGCAAGATTGTACCCATATGAAATTTTTATCATTTTTTTCTCACAAATAGAGCTTTCTTTTGGTGGTATTTAATCGCTGCTGGGCACTTTACTTTTTGTGCTATAAGCCAAAAAATTGCAAAACATTTTGAAAAAAAAAAAAAGTTTTTTTGTTTCTATTATAAAATTTTTCAAACAGGTAATTTTTCTCCTTCACTGATGTGCGTTGATGAGGCAGCACTGATGGGCACTGATAGGCGTCACTGATGGGCACTGATAGGCAGCACTGAAGGGCATTGATATGCGGCACTCATAGGCGGCACTAATGAGGTGGCACGGATAGGCAGCACTGATAGGCAGCACTAATGAGGTGTCACGGATAGGTGGCACTGATATGCAGCACTGATTGGTGGCACTGATAGGCGACACTGATAATGGGTACTGATAGACAGCACTGATAGGTAGCACTGACTGACATCACTGCTGGGCACTGACTGGCGGCACTGTTGGGCACTGACTGGCACAACCGCTGGGCACTGACTGGTGGCACTGACTGGCAGCACTGCTGGGCTTCACTGATGGGCACTGGTGGGTGGCACTGATGGGCACAGGTGGGTGGGCACAGGTGGGTGGCACTACTGGGCACAGGTAGGTGGCACTTCTGGGCACAGGTGGTGACACTGCTGGGTGGCACAGGTGGGCGCACTGCTGGGCACAGGTCGGTGCATTGCTGGGCACAGGTGGGTGCACTGCTGGGCACAGGTGGGCGGAACTTGTGTGTGGCACTGCTGGGCACCGATCATCAGGGCATTGGTGATCAGTGACCCTGATGATCAGTGCCGATCCCCGCTCTGACAACTGCCGGTTTTTGGCAGTACTTTCCTCACGATCTGACAGCGTGAAGAAAGTGCAGCCGAGAACCGGCATTTGCATTTTCCCGGTGATCAGCGTGTCATTGGACACGGCTGATCACGTGGTAAAAGGCCGCTGTGATTGGCCTTTTACCACGTCATGTGATCAGCTGTGTCCGTAGGACACAACGATCACGGAGATCGCCGGGTGCGCGCCCCGGGGGGCGCGCAGGAGAGCGCGTTCTGGGAGGACGTCATATGACGTCCACCCAGAACTGGCCGGCCGCAGTGCAGCTGTCATTCGGCTATCTGCGGTCGGCAATTACTTAAATACAGTGCTGTGTAAAAATATTTGCCCCCTTCCTGATTATTTTTCTTTTGCATATTTGTCACACCTAAATGATTCAGATCACCATACAAATTTTATTATTACACAAAGATAACCCGAGTAAATACAAAATGCATTTTTTACATGAAATTTTATTTATTACGGGAAAAAAGCTGTCCAATCTTGCCTGGCCCTTTGTGAAAAAGTAATTGCCCCCTAAACCTAACAACTGGCTGCGTTACCCTTGGCGGCAACAACTGCAATCAAGCATAACTGGCAATGAGTCTTTCACATCACTGTGGAGGAATTTTGGCCAACTCTTCTTTGCAGAATTGTTTTAATTGAGCCACACTGTAGGGTTTTTGAGCATGAACAGCCTGTTTAAGGTCATAACACTGCATCTCAATTTGGTTTCAGACCAGACTTTGACTAGACCACAGACTGTATATTGCACATTCAAATCAGTCCTTGCCCCCAAGGAGCTTATAATCCAAGTTCCCTGCCTCAAAGATGTATACACATACTAGGGCCAATTTTGACAGGAGCCAATTAACTTACCAGCATGTTTTGGAGTGCAGTTATTGCAATTTAGTAGTTACTTTATGAGTGTTACAACATATGAATTGTTGTAAACCTTTTTAGTCCTGTACATAGGTTAAAGAATGTACATAATGAGATAGTATCCAGCTTTTTACCAGTTGAAGAGGTGGTGGATAGTTCAGGGTGTACAAAGGAATATAAGTGTCTCCCAGGGGTAGCCAAATGGAGGACCTGACTTGGTCTTATTGAATCTCAATTTAGTATATCTGGGGGTATGGTTGCTATCAGGGTTCTAGCAGCATGCTATTGAAGTCCAGTGAAGGGTATTTGTTATTCCAAGGTTGCCACACCCAGGTCAATGTATAAGCTTTGTCTGCTAGCATTGCCTCAAGTTTCAGCCAGGCATAAGTTTGTTTTTTCAAGGCATTGGCTATAGTTTGTTTGGTTCCTGTAAGCACTCAGAGTTGAAGTCTAAATTGTGCATTATAGATATTTGGCAGCTGTTTATTAAAGAGCACCAAGGTGGGTTCCAAAAGAACAGGTTTGCCTGTTAGTTAAGATGTTAAATAATTTGGTCCAAAAGGTCTTAGCCACTGGACAGGATCATCATGTATGTACAAGGGAGTGAAGCTCTGCAGATCTGCAGAAGCAAGAGGATGGATAATTAGAAATAAGCTTGTGTATCCTGGCTGGGACTAGATGCTTGTGAGAGAGTGCTTTGTAGTTTGTTTCCAGTGCGGCTATGCTTACAGAGGAGGATTTTTGTTCCCAAATTTCCCCAGGAATGAAATTGAGGTCAGCTATTTATTTATTTCAGGTACTTATATGGCGCTGTCAATTTATGCAGCACTTTACATATGTATATACAGTATATATATATATATATATATATTGTACAGTCACATCAGTCCCTAACCCTCAAGTGGCATGTGGCATACAATCTAAGGTCCCTAGCTTACATTCATACATACACATACTAGGGCCAATTTAGGCAGGATCCAATTAAACTACCAGCATGTCTTTGGAGTGTGGGTGGAAACTGTAGTACCCAGAGGAAACCCACACAGGCACAGGGAGAAACTCCAGGCAGGTGGTTCCATGGTGGGATTTGAACCAGTGACCCTAGTACTGCAAGGTGGAAATGCTAACCATTTAGCCACTGTGTTGCCCAGTTGTCAGTCAGCTTTCCACTTACTGTATGTGTCTAGGAGGGAGGGTGAAGGGATAGTGTAGTAATCACTATGGGGAAAATGAAACATGAAGAGTGTGGGTCTCTTAAGTACTGCCAAAAATATGTAAAACGGTGTGGGAGGGTCAACACGATATGTACATGTGCCAGGAATTATTTACCTGTAAATAGTGGAAGGTTTTAGAGGTAGGAAGACGAGACTCGTACTGTAGGGTTTGGAAGGCTTTGACTCTCCTAGAGCCCACTAATGCGTATACCCTGGTAATCTTGAGCATTTGCTAGACTTCAAAAGAGGCTGGGGATACATGACCTGGGTAAAAAGATTGCAAAGGAAGGAAATCAGTAGAGAGTGTGGAGAGACTAGCCTGCATACCTGTTTTACAGAATCCCTGAGTCTGGGTAAGTGGGCAGTGGCTAGGTTTTCAGAATATTACCTATGGTGATGTGGCCACAGTCCACTCCCTCTATAGTTATGCAGATAAGTGTTTCCCATTCAACCTGATAATTCATTAATTGTGCCTATAGAGATTCATGGTAATATTTGGTGAAGCTAGGAAGCCTCCCCTAAACTTGTCCTAGTACAAGCTTGCTTTGGGGACTCTGAAGGCCATTCTCTACAGGATGTGCAAATAGTGGAAATGTTTCCATTTTTAAAGTGAAACACAGAACAATTGGGTACCTTTGCTGATGCATTCAATGAATTCATCTGCTCTGCTGAAAGCCTTAGATGGAGGTGCTGTAAAGGAAGGGCAAATTAAAATGCCTCTTATGCGGGGTACACACTATAAAAAAATTGGATGAATAACTCAGTATTCAGACAGATAGTTCAATCATCGCATAGCGTGTATACAACTTTTGACATCAGATTCAAACCGACCAAACGCAAAAAAAAACCAAGGGACAAACTCCAATTTTTTTTGTCTGTCAACAGCACAGACGATTTTCTGTAAATGTATATTATTTTCACACGATACGAAAGACCGCGCACGATCAGAAGTTGCTATTGACCCAGCAGAATATCAGAAAAAAAAACAAATGTTTGTATCCATAATGGTATCCATATTATCAATTGAGCAGGGGTATAAACCTCACCTTCCACCTTCACCCCCCCCAAAAAAAAATATATATATAAATACATATTTATATATGCACATATATATTTATATGTATGCATGTGTACATATATATATTTATAATATATCCCTTTGTGCATTGGACTGTTTTTGGGTTTAATAAATGCAAAAATACAATGTAATTGATGTTGATAACAGTTTATAATAATGATTAAACCATGAAAAAAACAAACAATACTCAACTTTGCCAGAGATGAAAGTGAAGTGCTTGGAGTCACTCGGCACAAAATTGCACAGAACAACAAAATATAATATGTTTGATATTTTCAAAAACAATATACTTTACAATCAATTTAACTTGGATGGAGCCTAGGGCTCAGGGATCTAGTGAGCCAACAAAGAAGTAAAGTGTAAAGTGAATAAAACATAGAATCAATGGCTGTAAAGTGAATACAACATAGAACAAGTGAACAAAACATAATTAAAATACACTACAGATGTATATAACAGAAATCATGGGACCATGAGGTGCAGGATAAGGCCAATGTGCAGTGTGCTGCTGTGCTGGCGGTGCTGGAGGTGGAGCTGGAGGTGGGTATTCTTTTGTAGGGCTGCAGAAGCCTGTGATAAAAAGTATGTAGTAGTATCTTTCAGATTTTTTATTTTTCTGAGTTTAATCACAGGAGTCCTTGGTGGGAACATTACTGGGTCTTTATCCTAGGGATGATAAGGTAAAAGGTCATAAGCAATTAATGCTGAAGGCATTTTTATATCGTTTGTGAATAACAAGATTGTTAAATGATAGGCATACATTTAAATATATAGTGCATACAATTATGATTGTTAAATAGCAAAATGTTTTGACGTGAAAAAATTTGATTACAACCACAAGCTATTCCCTGCAGCCAGAAAAAAATTGTAATTGTCAGTTTAAAGCAACAAATTACCAATGTCACTAAGAGCTCCTGGGTCACTGATGGCTCTTGTATGAGTGGTAGCTCATCCTGGTCTTCTCCATACAGTTCTAGTGACAAGGCCTTGAATTATGTAGATGGCAGAGTTGATAATGAAGGCCTGGAGTCACATTGATCTGTCAGAAAGCACAAGCTTTCGAAATACCAAAGTCTTGGCACATAGATGTCATCTGCTGCAGCTCCAGAATGTTCTGATTCTCTTATTTTGTTCAATTCCTTCCTGAGCACTGCCCTCAGATTAGCAATTTTATGGCGCACATAATTAATGTCAGCTTCTGGACAGATAGTTTTGCACATCTCAACAAGCTTGCATAAAGCCCCATTTTTCTTAATCTTGTCATAGTACTCCTTTGACTTTATCCTCCACAAACATGGCAGCTGCGTACATTGATCAATGAAATGTGGCAAGAAGGAAGGAGATGTGAATTTTTTTCTGCCATGGCTCCTGCAAAATATGAAACAAATTGAAAATCTAAATATGAAATAACATGACCCTTCAAAGAATTTAACAACTTGAGGCTAAAGAAACAATGGTAAAGTTTGCCCTTGTTTATACAATGAAGATTCTGTGGGTTGGATATCTCAAAATATCTCGAAACAGCAGGCATCAAAAGCAAGATGGAGGTGAAGGAGATTACTAGGCCACCAGAAAAATTGGCAAGCAAGAAAGCAGGAAAAGTCAAGGCCACATACATGAGCAGGCACGAGACGGTGGAGCTGGTATACATGCTTGAAAAACGCGACTATGATGGAAGGCTCAAGAACTATGTAACACCCAAAGACCAGATTTTAGAGAAAGTTCTTCTAGTCCTGCAGGAGAAATTTGGTGTTGAAAGATCCAAAGACCAAGTGAGAAAGATTGGCCCAATCTAAAACAGAGGGAACATGAGCAGCTTGGCTGCATTCATCACATCATCCATAAACGTAAGTTTTTTAATTAAAAATTATTACTGATAAGTCTGTTTTTTATGTAGACCTGTGCTTTGTTGTGATATCTGTTCCTATGCATTTATTTAATATTTTCCTTTTTTCATGGAAAATAAAGAAGCAGCTTGCAAAAAGAAAATCATGTAAGAAAAGATTTTTGGATAACATGGCAGGAAAAAGTGAGGTGTGGGACAGTGAGGAAAAGCAAAAAGTGGACTCGGACCAGTTTTTTAGCAGTACAGGTAGCTGCACATTAAAATATAATATAATATTATATATATATATATTTACAAAATCTCCCCCACACCATTACTCCACCAGCCTGAAGTGTTGAAACAAGGCAGGATGGATCCAAGCTTTCATGTTGTTTACGCCACATTCCCTCTTTCTGACCCTACCATCTGAATGTCGCAGCAACCAGTCTGCCCATTCTCCTCTGACCTCTGACATTAACAAGGTATTTTCCTCCACACAACTGCCGTTCACTGGATATTTTCTCCTTTCAGACCATTATCTGTAAACCCTAGAGATAGTTGTGCGTGAACATCCCAGTAGATCAGCAGTTTTTGAAATACTCAGACCAGCCCGCCTGGCACCAACAACCATGTCATGTTCAAAGTCACTTAAATCCCCATTTTGATGCTTGGTTGTCTTCACCACATCTACATGCCTAAATGCATTGAGTTACTGTCATGTGATTGGCTGATTAGCAGTTTGTGTTACCAAGCAATTGAACAGGTTTAGCAAATGATTCCATTACTGGAAATATTCATCTTCTCTTTTTTACACAGCATTGGAAAAAGCGCTGCAGATAGATATCAGTAAGGAGGGAGCATCACAACAAATGGTGCCTGCCAATATACTGTACATGATGGAGACATTCAGGAGGAAAAAACAAAGCTAACATCAGGCACAAATGCTGGATGCATAGGTTAGTAAAAGAATAAGCGTATAGCAAGCTTTGCCATCTGATATGATGCTGCTCTTACAGTGTAAATGTAATTTAAACTTGCAGTCAGTAAAAAAAAAACAACAAAAACAAACAAAAACATTGACCTGCTACCCCTGAAAGACATTTTATCCCCATTGGCTGGGTCTCAGTAGTGGGAGACACTAACTCCCATTGTTGTCAGTCATAACCATTCAGAACAGTATGTTGTGTGTTGCTGTCATGCACTGAACTGACATGCCGTTGGATCCTAAACATTTCCGAAAGCACATAAGTATGTGATGTTTGTTATTTTCTCTATTAAAACTAAAAAAATAAAACCTTAATAAATACATTTCTGATGATATTGTAGGTGCTGACATAATCACAAACCTGGACAGAGAAGTGGAACTGCATTCTGCCTATCAGGATTCTGGAATTGACCAGTCCACAAAACCAGCAACAATTGAAATTCCAGCTATTGACGTCAGCTCAGATGGAGGTGATGATGATAAGCCTGATTCCCCGACAGTAGATGACATGGATCTTGTCTCCTGCACACGTAATAATGAAAATCCTTTGCTTTGTAACTTCCTTCAAAAAAGTGTGAATTTTAAATTGACTTATTCTTTACAGGTCGTGGTATGGATGGTGACACAAGGATGATGATGGATTTGTTCTACTGCTGTCATGAATTAGAAAAAAAAGGGATTAGACAAATTCTCCTGCGGACAAATTGTCATTTGTTGTGTTTGCAGCATATTTACTGGAATCAAAAACTATTTCAATCAAACTTTTAACAACATTTTAACTTTTCAAACATTTTAACAGGTCACTTTACATTGTAACATAGGAGCCCTTACTTGATAGTAGCTTCACAAGTCTTGCATCCATTGAACTTGTGAGTTTTTGGACAGTTTCTGCTTGAATTTGTTTGCAAGATGTCAGAATAGCCTCCCAGAGCTGCTGTTTGGATGTAAACTGCCTCCCACCCTCATAGATCTTTTGCTTGAGGATGCTCCAAAGGTTCTCAATAGGATTGAGGTCAGGGAAAGATGGAGGCCACACCATGACTTTCTCTCCTTTTATCCCCATAACAGCCATTGATGCAGAGGTATTCTTTGCAGCATGAGATGGTGCATTGTCATGCATGAAGATGATTTTATTACAAAAAGCATAGTTCTTCCTTGTGTACCAGGGAAGGAAGTGGTTAGTCATAAACTCCACATACTTTGTAGAGGTCATCTTTACACCTTTGGGGACCCTAAAGGGGCCGACCAGCTCTGTTCCCATGATTCCAGCCCAAAACATGACTCCACCACCGCCTTGCTGACATCGCAGCCTTGTTGGAACAGGGTGGCCGTCCACCAACCATCCACTACTCTATCCATCTGGACCATTCAGGATTGCACGGCACTCATCAGTGAACAGGACTGTTTGAAAAGTAGTCTTCATGTATTGTTCTGCCCAATGCAGCCATTTCTGCTTGTGAGCATTGGTTAGTGGTGGCCGAATAGAAGGTTTATGCACAGTTGCAAGACTCTGGAGGACTCTACACCTTGATGTCCATGGGACTCCAGAGGCACCAGCAGCTTCAAATATCTGTTTGCTGCTATGTAGTATTTTAGCAGCTGCTCTCTAGATTTTCTCTAGTTTTCGTGAAATATCTAATATTTTCATACCTCGTCCAAGGCATTGAACTATTTCACTCTTTTCGGCAGCAGAGAAATCCTTTTTCTTCCCCATATTGCTTGAAAATGGTGCTCTGCTTAATAATGTGGAACACCCTCCTTTAGTAGTTTTTCCTTAAATTGGGCTCACTGGCCAATCTAATTATCACAGGTGTCCGAGATTGTTTTTAGTGATCAAAAAAGCCCTGACACACAATGTTATCCATGAGTTAAACTGAAAAACAAAATATTTAATCTTTGTGACACTTAAATAGATTATTATTGCATAATAATTTGGAACGCGGTGTACTGTATATGTATATATATGTAGAGGTGAAACTTGAAAAATTAGAATATCGTGCATTAAAGTTAATTTATTTCAGTAATGCAACTTAAAAGGTGAAACTAATATATGAGATAGACTCATTACATGCAAAGCAAGATAGTTCAAGCCGTGATTTGTCATAATTGTGATGATTATGGCTTACAGCTGATGAAAACCCCAAATCCACAATCTCAGAAAATTAGAATATTACATGCAATCAATAAAACAAGGATTGTACATAGAACAATATCGAACCTCTGAAAAGTATAAGCATGCATATGTACTCAGTACTTGGTTTGGGCCCCTTTTGCAGCAATTACTGCCTCAATGTGGACACTATCAGCCTGTGGCACTGCTGAGGTGTTATGGAAGACCAGGATGCTTCAATAGCGGCCTTCAGCTCTTCTGCATTGTTCGGTCTCATGTCTCTCATCTTTCTCTTTGCAATGCCCCATAGATTCTCTATGGGGTTCAGGTCAGATGAGTTTGCTGGCCAATCAAGCACAGTAATCTCATGGTCATTGAACCAAGGTGTGGTGCTTTTGGCAGTGAGGGCAGGTGCCAAGTGTTGCAAACGTGCGCAACAGAGACTGATGCAGTCCGCCATTTTGTTAAGAGTATCCATTTTTCTCCCCTCACTCCCTCCCCCTCCCTCTCTGAGAGGAGACGTTTGGCCAATGTGTGTGTGTGCTGGTTGTGGGTCACTGGCAGGTCAAGGCATCTCTGAGCTAGGTACCTAGCTGTCTGGGCGAGCTGTCCCATTTCACATCTAGGAAGGGATAAGGCAAGCTTTCTCTGGAGTTGAGAGAGATTCCAACCTAATAAAATCTAACTCAGCGTAGGTGACAGAATCAGATAACCTCTGTTAAAACCATTTTTCCCGTATTTCTCATATCTTGGAATATGAAAGACTTACATAAAAACTGAGCATATCGCCAGATGGGCTAAGAGGAGTTGAACATTTTGGTGGGTCACTCGCCTTGTCTTGGACACACAGGAAAGCAGAAAAATAGATCTTGTGAATCGTTCAGTGTACACTTTCATAATTCATATCTAATCAATCCTCAGACTTGTCTGCATAATAATCTACCCGCAGGTGGAGTGTCACTTGTGCAAATGAAAAGTTATATGCCAAATATGAGTTATGGGAGGTTTTTGCTCTAGTTGAGGCATTCACCCATCTCTCCACGCCCTAAGCAGAGATTGGTTCTTGACTGCAGAGCCACCCCCTGCTGGGGACTACAAAACAGGCTGTCAGGCCTAAGAGTAGGAAGTTGAAGAATTCTTCCATTGACCATCTTAACATAGGGAGATCAAAGCACTGTTCTGCTCTGAAACTTGAATCTGCTAACCCAGGACTGTGGCAAGTACTTTAACCCTTTCATCTCTCTCTGATATCTCTTTGCTGTGCTGTTGGTCTCTGTATGTATATATATATATATATCTTAAGTACATCTTTTTCTGTAAATATTTTTATTGCACCCGTTTGACCTTTTAGTAATAAATCTTTCTTCCTGAAAGTGTTAAACTGTTTCTATCGCTCTGTATTGCAATTCACAAATTCCTGCCTCTAAAGAGAACGCTACTGTGTTTGTTTAAACTTCTGTATAACCGGCTTGCGGACCGTTTTATACAGACGATTATTTCAATCATTATAGTGTTATAGCTGATAACGCCAAGTTTCCTCTTTCTCTGTACAAAAAGGAGGTGGTGGCAGTGTGAAGGGTTATTTGCGTAATCAACCTGACCCAGTAAGAATCGCCCAGGCTGCCTGTACATCGATTGTGATCCATTAGCTGGAAAATCGTTGTGCAGGGTGCAGCTGGGGGTGGCATTGTTACGCACGTCACATCGCAGTTTTAGATCGGCTAGTCCTTCGGTCACGAGTTTGGGTGAGAAGGTCTGGGGTCTGATGCCGCGATCGTGACACCAAGTCCTGCTGGAAAAGGTAGCCAGCATCCTCATAAAGCTTGTCTGCGGAAGGAAGCATGAAGTGCTCCAAAATCTCCTGGTAGACGGCTGCATTGACCCTGGACTTAATGAAGCACCAACACCAGCAGATGACACGGCTCCCCAAATCAACACAGACTGTGGAAACTTCACACTGGACTTCAAGCATCTTACAGTGTGTGCCTCTCCATTCTTCCTCTATACTCTGGGTCCTTGGTTTCCAAATGAGATGCAAAAGTTGCTCTCATCAGAAAAGAGGACTTTGGACCACTGAGCAACAGACCAGGTCTGTTTTTCTTTAGCACAGGTAAGACGCTTCTGATGTTGTTTGTTGTTCAGGAGCGGCTTGACAAGAGGAATACGACATTTGAAGCCCATGTCCAGGATCCGTCTGTGTGTGGTGGCTCTTGATGCACTGACTCCAGCCTCAGTCCACTACTTGTGAAAGTCCCCAACACTTTTGAATGGCCTTTTCCTGACAATCATATCCAGGCTGTGGTCATCCCTGCTGCTTGTGCACCTTTTTCTTCCAAACTTTTCCCTTCCACATAACTTTCTATTAATGTGCTTTGATACAGCACTTTGGGAACATCCAACTTCTTTTGCAATTACCTTTACAGGCTTTACCTCCTTATGGAGGGTGTCAATGATGGTTTTCTGCACAACTGTCAGGTCAGCAGTCTTTCTCATGATTGTGATTCCTACTGAACCAGACTGAGCGACCATTTAAAGGCTCAGGAACCCTTTGCAGGCGTTATGGCTTATTTAGCTGATTAGAGTGGGACACTTTGAGCCGAGAATATTGCACCTTTTCACAATATTCTAATTTTCTGAGATTGTGGATTTGGGGTTTTCATGAGCTGTAAGCCATAATCATCACAATTATGACAAATCACGGCTTGAACTATCTTGCTTTGCATGTAATCTGTAATCTGCAACTTTAAACTTGAAACTAATATGAGTCTATCTCACATATTAGTTTCACGTTTAAAGTTGCATTACTGAAATAAATGAACTTTTGCACGATATTCTAATTTTTCGAGTTTCACCTGTATATGTGTCAGTAGTTAGAAACGGTATGTAAGTATACTAAAAACATTATATAACAGAATGTAGACTTGGAGTCATAGGTTTGTCACAATATCAGAAATGTGACATGATGATTATGCACACATTTAAGGTTTAATAAATAATAAGGTGCAATGTTACAGGTTTTTTATATACAATTTAAAGATAAAAAAATGTTAGGCCCTAAACCATGACTTGGAAAAATATTTAAACTTATGGGCAATTTTTTTTTGAAATGTTTGTGATTAACAGCTGTGTTAAGATCGGGGTGGAGCCTGGACATGGCGGCTGAGGGGAGCGAGCGGCACTAGCTTTCGGCTAGGTCCCACTTCTCGACCTCCCTAGTGACCCTTAGAGAACGACTCACTGGAGTCTGGAGCGCTTGGAATGGAGCCCGGAAAGACGGAGATGGGAGCTGGACGGAGGCTGCAGTGACGCGCCGGCTCCTCCGGCGCCTCGTGAGAGAGGGATCCGGACGGCTGGGAGGCGAGGTGACGCGGCGGGGGCGTGTATGCAACCGCGGAGGATCTCTGGGAGAAGCCGGCCGGCCGCCTGATGAGACAGAGAGACGCCGGCTTACTGTTACCGGCTCCCTGTTGCCCATAACCCCCGGCTTATTGCTGCCTACAACCTCTGGCTTGTTACTGGCCGTGTCTCCTGGCTTGCTTGCGGCCCTTGGCCAGTAGACTGTTCAATCTGGGGAGACCCGGGAGTATTAGGAGACCCACCCTGCATCCCTGGGACGAAGCCCAGAGAGGAAAAACGAGGCATAGCGTGGGAAGACCAGAGGAATCCCCCCCAGGACAGAGCTGATGTGAAGGCCCTCCACTCATGCTTGGAGCCACCGTCTTGGGAAGAGAAGGGTGAGTGAGAGCTGTGGGGGGTCTATTGTGCAGTGGACTACTGAGTGACATTGGGGATCAAGGGGTCAAGGAGGAGAGAGGAGGATTCCCTGGGTTTAGAAGAGAAAAGCCCCAGGTGCCCCAGGAGAGCAAAATACAAGGAAAATCTGCAAACCTGTCTGGAGCACAAACCATAAAGGAGAGGTACACCCCCATCTAGAGCATATAGAAGACAAAAGATATATAGAGGATATGAAGAATAAAGGTCCTAAGGGAGCAGGGCTCAAAGGGTCTCAATCAGGCACGCTAAGGAAATTTACATCATACGGTAATATTACCCCAGAAAGGCCCCAAGGCGACAGTGCTAAAGGGGAAATGGACACTAGATCCGGAAATAGTCCTAGATTGTCATTGGGTATGAACAGCAGTAGAAGCCAACAAATAGAGGATGGCTTGGGAAAAAAAGAGCTTGATGGTGAACTACAAGTACCGAATAAGAAGGAGATGACAGAAATGTTTCAAAGTTTGGAGAAAATGATAAAACATGAAATGACAGTTATTCGAAACGACTTAGGGCATTTGCTGTCGAGAATGGAAGAAATAGAGGAGAAAGTTAAAACCCAGGCCCAAACCATAGATAATCTAAGGAAAAAAACAACCCATTTGGAGAAAACCCAGAAAAAATTGCTCTATAGGATGGAAATTCAAGAAAATAAAGAAAGAAGGTGTAATCTCAGGATGCGAGGAATTCCAGAGTCTGTAAAAGGGGAAACATATTATGAACTAGTCAATAAAATCTTAAACTCCATAAGAGACAGACCTGAAACAGATGTGATTGAACTGGACGGAGTGTTTAGAATAGGAAAGTTTAAACAAGAGACTGAGAGGGAAAGATCGAGAGATATCGTTGTCCAGTTCCAGAAATGTGGGGTCAAAAATGAGATTTGGAAGAAGATCAAGGGAAGATCATTAATTAAGTATAGAGATTGGACTATTCAAATTTTTGCGGACTTAACATCAGAGACTCTATGGAGAAGGAGATCCCTGAAACCCCTGTTGGAGCAAATGAGAAAACAGAAAGTGCAATATAGATGGGGTACCTCAGTATCTCTAATTGGCTGGAAAAATGGGGTCACAGCATATCTGAGATTCCCGGACGAACTGAGAGATTTTTGCGATAGACTGGACTTGCAAAGAATGGAGATAGCTGGGTGGGAAGAAGAAGAAAAAGGAGATACGGTTAATGCAAGAAAGGAGGACTGGCAGCAGGTCGGGGGGAGGGGGAGGGAAGCCTTGGGGTTGGGGGGAGGGGGGAGGGAGAATTAAGTAAAATATATGCTTTTCTTCTTCTCTCTCTTTTCTCCTCACCCCCCCTCGTATCCCCCCTGTAGAAGCGGAGGTCCCTCTGGAAGCTCCGGTTAAGGGGGGGAAGTAAAGGTATTGCAGAGCCCAGTTGATAGAGAAAGGGGAGCTGGGGAGGTCGGAGGAGAGGTGAGCCGTCCATGGGCGGAGCTTACGCCCAATATTTTAAATCAACCGTGGAAACAGTTCCACAAATGATTTGTAGGCAGTTTATAAGCCTAAAAATGGGTAGGGGGAAAATAAGAGAGGGGGGGTGGGGGAGGGGGTGGGGTATAGGGGTTGGGTGGGAGGGAGGGGGGGGAGGGGTTACGGGGCTAATACTCTGCAAGACAGCTGGGCCTAATAGGAAGAGACGATTTAGAAGAAAGATAGACAGACTTATGAAGGATGGAAGAAATACAGTTTATAACATATAATGTGAATGGGTTGAATTGTCCTGGGAAAAGATTTAAGTTGTTTAAAGAGTTACATCACAGGGCAACGTCAGTGGTATTTTTACAGGAGACACACTTTCAGATAGAGTCAAACGTGAAACTAAAATCTAAATATTACCCAACATGGTATTACGCTGACTCTCCAGTTAAAAGAGCAAAGGGGGTGGCAATAGGCTTGGCAAAGAATATGAGATTTGAGCTGGAAGAGAGAAAGACTGATCCGGAGGGGAGATTCCTATTTTTGAAAGGTAAACTACAGGGAATTGAGTGTACACTAGCCAATATATATTGCCCCAACAAAAAACCGGAGATCTTTTTGAAGGGTCTGCTGAAAAAATTGATTGATTTTAAAAAAGGGCGTTTAATAATAGCAGGAGATTTAAATCTTTGTATGGACCCACAAAAGGATGCAACCTCCCTTGTGCAGAGAGAGGGGGGTAGGTCTCTGAGAGCTTTGAAGAAGGTGATCCACGAGTACCAACTGGTGGACTCCTGGAGAATAATGCATATGAAAGACAGAGACTATACCTTCTTCTCTAATGCACATGAGATATACTCGAGACTGGATTACTTTTTGATAGATCATCAACTCATTGAACTGTTGGTTAAAATAGAAATAGAGACAAGAACTTTCTCGGATCATGCCCCTGTCATAATGAAAATAGGATGGGGAAGAAGGTGGACGGGAGGCTTAGGATGGAGGTTAAATGAGGCTCTTCTCTTGGATGAGGATATTGCGCAGAAGATCAGGGAAGAGATTAAAGTATATTTCAAGGAGAATGAGACAGAGGAAGTATCGACAGCTACAGTATGGGAAAGCCATAAGGTATATATAAGAGGAATCTTGATTGCGATGGGAGCAAGGAAGAAAAAAGAAAGAAGAGAGAGGGTTAGTGGACTCCTAAAGGAAATCCTGGACTTGGAGCAGATACATAAGAAGAAAATAACAATAGAAACAAGACAGAAGTTAAAGGATAAAAAAGACGAGCTAGAGAGACTGATGGAAGAGGAGAGGAGAAGAGTATATAACAAAGTATTAAGTGAAAGATATAGATGGGGAGATAGACCAGGAAAATACTTAATGAGAGCCCTGAATAAAAAGAAAAACAGGAATTATATAGAAAAGATAAAAAGTCCTAAAGGGGAGTTGGTCCACTCAACTAAAGAAATTATTAAAGTATTCACGGAGTATTATAGAAAGTTATATAACATTAGTCATCAAGGTGCACCAAAAGAAATTAGAGAAGGTATTAACGAAAAAAGGATGATATATTTAAAAAATGCGGGATTACCTAAGCTCAGTGAAACACAATTGAATTCCTTGGACGCGGAAATTTCCCAGGAAGAAATAGAAGCAGCATTAAGAAGTACAGGGGGTGGGAAAAGCCCTGGCCCGGATGGTTATACAGTTAAGTACTATAAAAAATTTAGTGAATTACTGTTACCGAAGCTGAAGAAGTATATGAATGACTTGGGAGGTGGGATGGAGGGGAGGAGGGAATCCCTTCAGGCCCATGTAGTTCTCATTCATAAGGAGGGAAAAGATCCTTCTCAGTGCTCTAGCTATAGACCAATTTCATTATTGAACACTGATACTAAGTTGTACGCAAAGGTTCTAGCAAACAGGCTGAAAGAACTAATGCCTGAATGGATCCATGGAGATCAGGTGGGCTTTGTCCCAGGGAGAGAGGGTAGAGACAACGGGTTGAGAACTTTAATGCTTATTCAGAAAAGTAGAAAAGGAAAAGCCCCGGTGGTGCTCTTGTCAATTGATGCCGAAAAGGCGTTTGATAGAGTGGACTGGGGCTTTATGATGGACAACTTGGAAGTGCTGGGGATCGGAGAGAGAATGCGGGAGTGGATAGGTAAATTATATAGGGAGCCCACCGCAATCATTACGGTAAATGGGGAGAGGTCGGAATCCATTGGGATGTCCAATGGAACAAGACAGGGCTGCCCATTGTCCCCCCTGTTGTACGTTTTGACACTGGAACCCTTGTTGTCAATAATAAGGAATAGTGGAGCGGTAAAGGGAATCCAGATAGAAAATATAGAACATAAGGTAGCGGCCTTTGCGGACGACCTATTGTTTTATGTAGGCAACCCCCGAATAACATTACCAAGTATAATGAAGACCCTGAAGGAGTATGGTGAACTATCAAATCTAAAAATTATCCCAACAAAACAGAGATTCTGAACATCAATATACCAAAGAGCGAAAAAGGAAAATTACAAAAAGAATTCCCCTTTATATGGAGAGAAAAAGATATAAAATACCTAGGAATAAAACTGGCTACTTCATATAAACAACTGTATAGATTAAACTATATTTCTCTGATAAACGAGACTAAGGATGAATTAAAAAGATTAGAAGGAGGAAATCCATCATGGTTAGGACGTATAAACCTAGTTAAAATGGTAATTATACCTAAAATACTCTATAGATTTCAAATGGTCCCAATTAAACTCCCAGAGGCGTTTTTTAAGATAATGAGAAGAATGTTAACAAGATATATATGGAGGAATAAAAAACCAAGAATATCATACGAAACATTAAGTAGGACTAAAGAGAAAGGGGGAATGGGACTACCTGATGTCAAGAGATATTATAAAGCAGTAATTTTAGCGAGAATATATGACTGGACATTTAACCATAAGGGAAAAAGTTGGGTAAATATAGAAAACGAACTGAGTGGAATTAGTTTGAGTAAGATGATATGGGTCCCAGCACAATATAGAAGAATTAAAGAAAACACTAGCACTCTCACTTTAAATGTTTTAAGGACATGGGATAATTTACATAAACACATGAAATGGGAATTCAACTCTATATTAATGCCACTTGCAAACACTGAGTTTTTTCCTCCAGGAAAGGATGAGATATCAGGGAGATGGTTTAAAAAAGAAGATATCCAATTGAGAGATGTATTGGTAGAGGGGGAATTGAGAACATTTAAAGAATTAAAAGAGAGGGGGGGGATATGTTTAATAGAATAGATGAGTGGAAATATCACCAATTAAAATGTTTCATTGGAAATCTCCCAAAACCCTTGAGAGTAAAAAAGGAGTGGAATTTGTTTGAAAGGCTATTAGAAACACGTAGGGATGGGAAACACGGTGTTACAAAACTTTATAGGATCCTCACAGAATTAGACACGGACACAAAGTTAATTTTTATAACAAATTGGGAAAGAGATATGGAGGTGGTGATAGATGAGGATCAACAGAATAAGATATTTAGACTGGTACATGAGAGTGTTAGTATGAGAGACGTTGAGATTAACTATAAATGTCTGACACGATGGCATATTACACCGAGCACTGAGCACAAGATGAGTGGGGAGAATTCAAAAATGTGTTGGAGAGGATGTGGGGAGGAGGGCACGGTGTTCCACATATGGTGGCAATGTCCAAAAATTCAGGTTTTCTGGAAGACAATAGTTAAATTAATAGAAATAATAACTGGAAATGACATAGGGTTAGACCCAACCATGTGTCTCCTACATAATGTTGAGACAACAGTAAATAAATATAAAGAATCAGGCGTATGGTACTACTTAAGTGCTGCAAAAGGGTTGATACCTAAGTTTTGGCGGAAGACAGAGGTGCCGATGGAGGAGGATTGGATCAATAGGGTAAACCAGATTAGCAGAATGGAAAAATCATACTATATGCAGGAAGACAGGTTGGAAATATACTATTCGCGATGGGAAAAATCAGGAATGAAAGAGAAATATAGAAAATTTTAAACTAGGAAATTATTTAAAGTTATTGTGTCTTGAGAGATTGGAGATCTTGCAGAGGGGAGGGAGGGGGTGGGGGGGTAGAGGTGGGTTGGGAGGGGAGGGAAAGAAAAGAGGTAATTAGAAGGGGGCAAAGTAGAAATGTATTGATTATTTATATGTTTTGTGTCTCTTCTTATGGAATTTTTGTAATAATATGAAAAACTAATAAATATTTAAATTAAAAAAAAAAAAAACAGCTGTGTTAAATGTGGCAATAGAGTGTATATTTTTGCAAGTAATGCGTCAGTCTCTTTATTAAATTAATATATTATTATACAGTATTTATAAAGTGCGAACAGTTCACTCAGCGCTGTACATTACAAAGGGAGACAGAACATGCGACAGTACGAAAACAATACAATGTGATACACGAGGGGTTCGAGGGCCCTGCTCTTTCGAGCTTACAATCTAGGAGGGAGGGGATAGTGGTACAGGAGGAGATAGCTGTGGGGAATGGAGTGGTAGGAAGAGTGGAGGAGGTTGGCAATTAGCAGGGGGTGGGGTAGGCTTCCCTGAAGAGGTGGGTTTTCAGGGTGCGCCTAAATGAGAGGAGAGTAGGTGATAGTCTGATGGATTGGGGTGTAGAGTTCCAGAGGATAGGTGATGTCCTGGAGAAATCCTGGAGGCGGGCATGGGAGGAGGAGACCAGGGAACTAGAGAGAAGGAGGTCTTGAGAGGAGCGGAGTGTGCGTGTTGGGTGGTACTTGGATATTAGGTCGGTGATGTAATTTGGGGCAGTATGATGGACAGCTTTGTACGTCAGTGATAGGATTTTGAATTTGATCCGTTGTGCAATGGGAAGCCAGGGGAGGGATTGGCAGAGGGGGGTGGCGGAAATGGAGCGGTTGGTGAGGTGAATGAGTCTGGCTGCCGTGTTCAGGATCGATTGAAACAGGGATAACTTGTGGTGAGGCAGGCCAGTAAAGAGGGAGTTGCAGTAATCGAGTCGTGATATGATGAGTGAGTGGATGAGCTGTTTAGTGGTTTCTGGGTTTAGGAGCGTGCGGATTTTGGCGATGTTGCGGAGGTGGAGTCTGCATGAGTTTGTTAGTGATTGGACTTGGGGCTGGAAGGATAGGTTGGGGTCCAGAATGACACCAAGTACTCTGGCCTGCGGGGCAGGCCTGATAGTGGCATTGTTGGACGTGATGGAGAAGTCAGTCGGGGGTGGTGTGCAAGCTGGGGGGAAGACTAGGAGCTCGGTTTTGGAGAGGTTCAGTTTAAGGAAGTGGAGCGACATCCATTCTGATATGTCATTTAGTAGGTTTGTGATTCGGGCGGAGACAGAGGGGGTGAGGCGGGTGGTAGAGAGATAAATTTGTGTGTCGTCGGCATAGAGGTGGTAGTTGAAGCCATGAGAGTGTATGAATTGGCCAAGGGAGGAGATGTAGATGGAAAAGAGAAGGGGCCTGAGGACGGAGCCTTGAGGGACCCCAACAGAGAGGGGGAGCGAGGGGGAGGTGGTACCATTATAGGTAATGCTGAAAGAGCGTTGTGATAGGTAGGATGAGATCCAGGAGAGAACAGAATCTCTGAGGCCGAGGGAGTGTAGTTTTTTGAGGAGGAGAGGGTGGTCGACTGTGTCGAAGGCAGCGGAGGAGTAGGAGCACTGAATAGTGGCCATTAGCTTTTTAGCTTTGGCTGTTAGAAGGTCATTGGAGAGTTTGAGTAAAGCAGTTTTGGTGGAGTGTAGGGGACGGAAGCTGGACTGTAGGGTATCGAGGAGGTTGTTGTCATTGAGGTGAGAGCTTAGGCGATTGTAGACTAAGCGCTCAAGGAGTTTGGATGAGAATGGGAGCAGGGAGATGGGTCTGAGGTTGTTCGGGTCGTTGGGGTCCAGGGAGGGCTTTTTAAGTATGGGAGTGATGTGCGTGTGTTTCAGAGGGGAGGGGAATGTGCCGGAAGAGAGGGAGAGATTAAAGATGTGGGTGAGGGAGCGTAGGATGGAGGGGGAGGGAGGTCGTAGGAGTTGTGAGGGATAGGGTCGAGGGGCAGGTGGTGAGGCGGGCGTCAGAAAAGACCTTGGTGACCCCCTCGATGGTAGTAAGGTTGAAGGTGTGCAGTGTGGAGGGGGCTTCAGTGTGAGGAATGTTAGGTGGGGTGGAGGTCAGAGCAGTGGTGAGGCCGAGGGAGAGGGGTGATGAGGGGGTAGCTGTGTGAGAGGGGACGGGTTTGGAGGGAGTTTGAGGAGCGGCGATGTCCTTGCAAATTGTGTCAATCTTGTTTTTAAAGTGATTGGCAATCGCAAGGGCGGTGAGTGAGGTGCTGGGTGGAGGTGGGGGCGGAGAGAGTAGAGAGTTAAAGGTGGAGAAAAGTCGGCGAGAATTGGAGGAGAGGGTCTTGATGAGGGTCAGGAAGTAGGCTTGTTTGGCAGCGTGGAGGGCGGAGGTGTATGTGTGGAACACGGATTTATAGCGGGTGAAGGCTTGTTGGGATCTGGTTTTGCGCCATAGTCGCTCCAGGGCACGACTGTGTCATTTGAGAGTTTTGGTGTGATCAGTCTGCCAAGGCTGGAGCGGTCGGGGTCTTATGTTTCATGTGGTTAAAGGCACTAATGAGTCAAGGGCGGCTGACAGCGAGTTGTTATAGGCAGTCATAGCCAGGTCGGGCAAGACAGGGGGAGGATGCTGTCGTGGAGTTGATCAGCTGCAGAGTGGAGGGGGGCAGGGTTCAGGTTGCAGAGGTTACGGCTGGTAGAGTATGGTATTTGGAGGGGTAGGTGTTTGAGGACGAGGAGACAGAGAAGGTAATAAGGATGTGGTCCAAGAGAGGGAAGGGGGTGTTAGTGAGGTTGTGGGGAGCGCAGAGGTGGGAGAAGACAAGGTCCAGGATATTTCCGTTGGAGTGGGTGGTGGATTGTATGCACTGTGTGAGTGCAAAGGAGGAGGTTAAGTGGAGGAGTTGGGATGAGGCCAGGTTGTTGATGTTGACAGGGATGTTGAAATTCCCAAGGATGATGGTGGGTAGCTCGGAGGAGAGAAAGAAGGGTAACCAGACGGAAAAGTCATCAAGGAAGCAGAATACGGGTCCAGGAGGCTGGTCGATTACGGCAACCTTTAGGGGGGTTGGGGAGAATAGTCGGATGCAGTGGGCCTCGAAGGAGGAGAAGGATAGAGAGGGGGGGTTTGGGAGGACTCGGAAGGTGCTCTGTGGTGACAGGAGCAGATCAACCCCACCACCTTTACGACCGTTGGGTCTGGGTGAGTGGGTCCAGATGAGATCACCATAGGAGAGTGCAGCAGGGGAGGTAGAGTCAGTGGCCTGGATCCAGGTTTCTGTGATAACTAGGAGGTTGAGGGAGCAGGAAACAAAGAGGTCGTGGATGGCGGTGAGCTTGTTGCACAGTGATCGTTCATTTAGGAGTGCACATGAAAACTGGGGGATGGTTTTAGGGAGCAGGGCGACAGATACTAGGTTGGGGGGGTTTCGGCAGGGCATGAAAGTGGGAGGGTGCTGTGTGGGTGAGCGAGGTGGTGGAGGGCCAGGTTTCCGGGAGATGTTCCCCACGGTTAGGAGAAGGAGGGTGAGAAAGGTGGCATGGTAGCGGGATGTGCAGGAGTGTGTAAGTCTACCAGTGGAGGTGATCAGGTCAGTGGGAGAGTGGAGTATTAGGAGGAGGTGGTGGGTGCCAAAGAGGGGCGAAGGAAGCAGTGAGGACACAATATACAGTTTTTGGGAGGAGCAGAGGGATATAGATAATAGATTTTGGGAACGGAGGAGAGGAATATGAGAAGGAGGAGTGGAAGAGGCATTTTTGGGAGGTGCACGGGGTGGCGGACAGGAGTGGTGGGAGACTTGGCTGCCGATAGTCCAGCGTGCAATGGCGTATCTCGTCGCTGTGTCTTCCGGTAGCTGGAGTTTAGGGGAGTAGGGAGAGGGGATCGGGGGTGGATGGGTGGTTGCCAGGGGCGCTTGATTGGAGACACTCTGGTGTGCAGTGGGGTTTCGTGTTATGGTGTCTTACATCTAGGGTTCTAGTCTTTAGGTCAAGTTGAGCTGGGGTCGGTGTGAGTGGTCTCTGGGTGGTCGGGTCAGGAGCATTGTGAAGCTGTTTCCTGTCTTGCAGGGGTGGCTCTTGGTGCTGGCGGAGAGGGCCAGGGAGCCCACTGGGGTGTCCATGAGGTGTGCGGCTGCACAATAGCCTTTTGCGCTGTTGTGGTCCCCTCTCGGTGCTGGTGATATTCCCTAATGGTGCAGGCAGGACAGGAGCTGGTGGCTTTCCCTCTGAGTGTAGGCAGGAAAGATGGGAGCAGGAGCAGGAGGTAGAGGCTCTCCCTCCCTGTGGCGGTGGCTTCCCTGGGTACCTGTGTTGGTGGAGGTGGTAGTGGTGGCAGCTTCGGTGGGGGTGATGGCTGCTTACCCCACTGGAGAGAGCAGCGGTGCGGCGGCATCTCGGTTCGCTGGGTGGCCTGGAGTGGCCTCTAGGCCGAGGCTGGGTGCTGGTTGGGTGCTGGGCGCTGGCTGTTTCAGGGTGCTGGGTGGCCTGGAGTGGCCCCTGGGCCAAGGCAGGGTGTTGGTTGCTGGTCGTTGCAGGGTGCTGGGTGGCCTGGAGTTAGCCCCTGGGCCGAGGCTGGATGCGGGTTGCTGGGTGCCTGGTACTGGTAGCTGGGTGCTGGTTTCTGGGTGCCGGTAGCTGGGTGCCGGGTGCTGGTTACTGGGTGCCATTTGCTGCAGGGTGCTGGGTGATCCGGGCTGATGACCGGTGTTCCAGGTCGGCCGCGGCAAAATTGAGGCCGCAGCTTCGGAGGCCGCAAATCATGGAGCTCAGTGCCGGTTGCTGTAGGGTGCTGGGTGGCCTGGGATGGACCCAGGGCCGATGGGGAGGGCCCAGGGAGGCAGGCAGGTCAGCGGGGGCCGGAGGGACGGAGTGGCAGCGAACCGGGCCAATGACCGGCGTTCCCGGTCGGCCGCGGCTTTGGTAGGCCGCAAGTCCTGGAGATCTGGGATTTGGCCGAAAATGGCCCAGCGCCCCTCCCTGGGTGCTTGTCAGTGGCGGCAGGGTTGTGGGATGGCAGCGGATTGGGACTTGGGGCTTAGGAGCTCTCCCTCACATGTCTGCTCCCGTCGCCATCTGGTATCAGTACTGAATATTAGGATATTGATAATTGCCAATATTTTTGAATAACATTTTTCCATTACTTTTCATTATCCAAATATCATAAAATATAATATCTATAGCCACTGACATTGTTTTTTAACTTAACTGTTAAATAAATATGATATTTGGATGTATGAACATATGTGGTATATATTCTACACAGACAGGAACACAAAAAGTGTATATTGTTTTTGAATTTTTGTTTATTACTAATATATTAATAGGTGAAAAAAAAACCTTGCAATATGCAAATCAAGTCACGATAATTTGTCACATAAACTATTTTCAAAGGCAACATGCATTCAACTGTTTGCATTATTAGTGATAAATGAGCATGAATATTTCTGCATACCAATCCACTGCACCAACTCTGTTGAAATAGTTCATGTAGTTAAGACAATTTTGTCTGGCGCTTTGGGTGGGTAATTGAGGATGGCCTACACCAATGGGAGTCATCCCCTCTATGGGTACATGGTCCTCAACACAAGAACTGTGCCCCGATTTTGCTGGACCATGTTCAGATTGGTGTGCAGAGATGCACTTGTCCGCATGTCTCCTCAGAAAATTATGCAGAATGCAGCAGCAGAGCACTAGATAGTTCACTGTATAATGCAAGATTGATCAATGTGATAGATATTCTGAACCTATTTGCCATGATCCCAAAAGCATTCTCCACCATACACCTAGCCTTAGAGAGTCGATAGTTATATATGCATTGCTCCTTTATGAGATTACGCATAGGGAATGACTTTAACAGATTTTCAAAAGGCTTCATCTGCTACAAAGACAAAGTTTAGGTTTTCAACATTCTCCTCACATTTGGGAAGGTTTAGGCTTCCATTCAACATCCTTTTTTAGAATTCAGTCTGATCTATAACTGCACCATTTGAATTACCGCCATTCTTCCCATTATCAAGATAGATGTATTCATTGTTCACATTTACAACAGCCAGCAAGATAATACTGAAGCCCTTGTAGTTGTAAAAATAGGACCCTGATTTTGGGGGAAGGCTTATTCTTACATATTTACCATCTATAGCTCCTCCACAATTAGGAAAATGCCATTGGTTGTTAAATTGTCTAGCAATTTCCTTCCACTCTTCAGAATTGTTTTAAAACTGTAATAAAAGAAGAAAAAAATTAAGTCATGTATTTATACTAGATTTTGTTATGTGAGAAGGTAAGTACATGTGCATAGTAGCAAAAAATATTTTTTTAAGTACTGTCAAGAGAAAAATATTAGGGTGCCATCACTGAACTCTTTATAGAAATGCTAGTTGCCTGGCTCTCGTGTTAATGCCTTGCCTAACATACGTTTAGATTATAAAGCCTGCATGCTTGTTTTGGGATGGAAAATTTTACATGCTTTGCAATACTTTTACTTGCGTCTATACTAGGTTTTGTTATGTGAGAAGGTAAATACATTTCCCCACTTCAAGTCTGGACACTTTCACCCCCTTCCAGGCCAATTTTCAGCTTTCAGTGCTATCACACTATGAACGACAATTGCGCGGTCATGCAACACTGTACCCATATGAATTTTTTAGCATTTTTTTGAGACAGATAAAAATTTATTTTGGTGGTATTTATTCACCACTGGGATTTTTATTTTTTTGCTATATAAATGAAATAATTTTGCGAAAAAAGTGTTTTTCTTATAAAACTTTGCAAATAAATAATCTTTCTTCATAAATATTGGCCAAAATGTATTCATATATCTTTTTAGTAAAAAAAAAAAAAAAAACACAAATTAGTTTATAACCAAAAATTATAATTGTAAAATTTTTTTTTACATTTTTTTTTTTTAATTATTATTATTTGTTTTTTTTTTAACATACTGTCATCCTAGCAGTACAGTGTCACCATAGTGACACTGTACTACTTGTGGGGGGTGATGAAGATTTTTTTTTCTTTTATCAAGGCTGTAAAAGCAATAATTTCTCCTCTCTGGCTGCATTCCTGCAGCCATTGAGAAATACTGTGCGAGCTGTGATTGGTCACAGCTTGTCACATGGTACAAGGCTGTTGTGAATAGCCTTGTACCATGTGACCTCTGTGATCATTCACAGATTTCACAAGTAGTAAGCAATGATGTTGGAAAGTGACATCTTGTTTACTACTGTTCATGTAATCACTGATTGGCCCATCAGTGATCACAGGAATCAGGATCTCACATAGAGGTCCCTTACAGCGATCTGTACGGAGGACACAGCAGGCACCGATCTCTCCCAGGGAGCGTGCACAGGCAATGGATGCGGGGACGGGACGTTTAGAAACGTCCACCTGCATTGGCAGCGCTCCCATCCAGCCATTTGTAGACATGGGCCAGACAGGAAGAGGTTATCTCATTGCACATGGATGATGGCTCTGAAGAGCTCAGGGATTATAACTCCTAGGGTTTACGGGCATATGCCAATTGTAATATTGAAATCCTGTAGACTTCTGCGACGTGGCCATCAATCTCTGTTCCGCACTGATTGCATCTCGCAGAATGGTGTTCTGCTTGCTGATATGTAGCTGCACTGCATTCAGGAGTATATTGAAACAGTCATCTGTCATTCTTAAATAATTCCTGAAGTCGTCAGGGTTGTCTTCTTGTAATTCTCTCAACAGTGACAAAAGTGAAAACGGGTTACGATTCAGTAGCCATTTCTTGCACCAGGTTCTCCTCTTTCGCTTCTTTCGTAGCTGGTTCTGTATTGCCAAATCTCCAAGACCAACTATAGAAATTGCAGAGGTTTGGTAGTGCATTTTGAAAATCTGATCGTAGCTACTAGCAAATATCCGGGGACTGCACAAATTTAATTTTATTTTATTTATTACAGGTACTTATATAGAGCCATCAATTTACACAGCACTTCACATATATATTGTACATTTACATCAGTCCCTAACCCTCAAGGGGTGTACAATCTATGGTCCCTAACTTACATTCATACACATACTAGGGCCAATTTAGACAGGATCCAATTAACCTACCAGCATGTCTTTGCGGTGTTGCAGGAAACCGGAGTACCCAGAGGAAACCCACGCAGGCACAGGGAGAACATGCAAACTCCAGGCAGGTGGTGCTGTGGCTGGGATTCGAATCAACGACCTGAGTACTGCCAGGCGGAAATGCTAACCATTTAGCCACTGTGCTGCCCAGTTCTGCCAGTATTGCATAGAGAAGCACTGAGTCTCCGAAGTACCCACGCAGGCACAGGGAATCCACAGTACACCGCCACAAAATATTATAGACAGAGACGGCACGATCAGCAACAAAACAATGATGTCGCACATAGGTGTGGCTAGAGGGTTACATGTACATTCCCTCAAATCCTAATCTAGATTATAACGTCTGTACGTCAAACCAAAAAAATTAAAATTTGTACGAGAATTTTCGTACAATAGTAACAACATTGGTTATAACTTGCTGAACAACGATATTTTCGTCCAATTTTCTTTTTGGCCCTTAATTACATCAGAATTAAATGAGTGCATTGTTGAGCTAGATGAACAGGTACACTTTACTTGCCAGGCCAGGAACAAGTCAGTACTCCTTATTTCTGTGTTCAAACTGTATTGAAGCAATGCTTTTGTTAATTTGGCTACAGAGACATTTTGCTCATGTGGAATAGTACAAAGTAAATCTCAGGTGGTATTATGCCAAGTTAAGTATACATTTCTTACCTCACCTGGTGGTTAAAGCTGACACCTTCCCTCTTCCATTAGAACTCTAGTGTAGAGTGTTGTGTTAGAAATCCCTTGCATTATCGTTGGTACAGTGCAGGTTGTGACTATCAGTGTGTGGGACAGATATGACATTTGTTATCTTGGTTCCACTTCTCCACTTGGGACACTTGTAGTGGACAATCTGTTAGAAGCTAAATTGCAGTGTAGGTGGCAGTGAGGACAAAATGATCCCCATTGGAGTGCATTTAAGCTAGGTTCACATTTGAGTATTTTTGGAAAGGGTCAGGGACTTTTTTTTCCTGCAGCAGATTGCATTTTGCATGTAATAGACTTTAATGGAGCTGCACCAAAAACACAAGTGTTCTGTTTTTGATGTGTTTTGCATTTTTTTGTCAATAGGAAAGTATGACCATTTTGAGTTGGTGGCAATTATTAGGGTTAAGGTTAGCAGTAATTTTTAGGGTTAACCCTAACAACTTCTGCTAAACCGAACACTAACCCTTAGGGTTAGGGTTAGAGTTAAGGTTAGAGTTAGAGGTAGAGTTACGGTTAGAGTTAGAATTAGGGTTAGAGTTTGGGTTAGAGGTAGAGTTAGGGTTAGAGTTAGAATTAGGGTTAGAGGTAGAGTTACGGTTAGAGTTAGAATTATGGTTAGAGTTTGGGTTAGAGGTAGAGTTAGGGTTAGAGTTAGAATTAGGGTTAGAGGTAGTGTTAGGGTTAGAGTTAGAATTAGGGTTACAGTTAGGGTTAGAGGTAGAGTTAGAATTAGGGTTAGAGTTTGGGTTAGAGCTAGAGTTAGGGTTAGAGTTCAAATCAGGATTAGAGTTAGAATTAGGGTTAGAGGTAGAGTTAGGGTTAGAGTTAGAATTAGGGTTAGAGTTTGTTGTAGAGGTAGAGTTAGGGTCAGAGCTAGAATTAGGGTTAGAGTTAGAGCTTGGGTTAGAGTTAGAATTAGGGTTACAGTTAGGGTTAGCGATAGAGTTAGGGTTAGAGGTAGAGTTAGAATTAGGGTTAAAGTTCGGGTTACAGCTAGAGTTAGGGTTAAAGTTAAAATCAGGGTTAGAGTTAGGGTTAGAGTTAGAATTAGGGTTAGAGTTTGAGTTAGAGGTAGAGTTAGGGTTAGAATTAGGGTTTGGGTTAGAGGTAGAGTTAGGGTTAGCGGTTATTTTATGAGTTAGTGTTAATTGTTAGGGTTAGCATTAATTGCTAAGGTTAGGGTTAACGGTAATTGTTGGGGTTAGGGTTAACGGTAATCTTTAGGGTTAGGAGTAATTGTTAAGGGTTAGGGTTAGCAGTAATTGTTAGGGTTAGCGGTAATTGTTAGGTTTAGCGGAAATTTGTAGGGTTAGGGGTAATCGTTAAGGGTTAAGGTTAGCGGTAATTGTTAGGGTTAGCATTCTAACCCTAAAAATGACTGCTAACCCTAACCCAAAACTCATACTTTCCTGCATAGATGTAAATCGAGCTTTATAGGAGTAATAACATAAGGATGAATATTGTTCTACTGCTGCTTATATAGAGGTGTGAGATGGCAGACTTCCGAAGAGCATTTTGTAGAAATTATACCAGCAGGGTTCACAAGCTAATTTTAATAGCAGGCTTACTTTTTTTGTAGTTTATATAGTCAGCACTGCTTCCTGTACAATTTCCCTTGGTAACTGCCCTCTCTGCTCAACGTGAGCTCTTCAAATATGTGGAGCTTTTATCACAGCAGCTCCCAAGCAGATTTTCATTCTTCGTTCAGCCTAGCTCCCCAGGCTGCAGGGGAAATGTTTGTTTTAATTGAAAAGGCTGATATAGACCCCTCCGAACAGTTTCATCTATCCTCAAATATGCATTCCAGGCTGTCATGTTCAAGAAGCTGGCTTGATTCAAACATAAGCAACCTGGAGAGAAAGCGACTTTATTATCACGCTTCAGCCTTGTGCAGATGGCGCCAGGGCCTTAATATCTTGGCAGGCCACATCAGAAATGTCATTATTTGAGATGTTTTTTTTTTAAATTCCTCCAAAATTCTTTTCTTACAAATCATCACAGTGGTTTCTTCTAACAAAACAAAAACTGACAGGTTAGCATATAATATGCATGCGTAATGACTTCCTGCGATTTAAATCTTTCAATCTAATTTTGTTTGAAAGCAACACGTACTATGATTCAATGTCACCAATCAGACATCCTCTATGCCTATATGCAGTTTTGACACTCCAATGTGATAATCATATTGTAATGTTTGGCAGGAGGTTTGGTTTGAAATTCCCATTTTCATCTCATAGAAGTAAATCGAAAGCTTACTAGTCTTTGACAATGAGGAATATGTCAAAGCAGGCATATACTTTGGTGTTTACTGCCAGCTAAGAATCGTTTGTAAATCAAGGAAATGTGGGCACTAAATAAGATGTACTTTATTACATTTTCAGCCTTTAAAGATCCCCTGTGATCCTTTGCGAGTCAGACCTTAAGGTTTGTTGACAGGTTAAAAACAAATGTTCCTTTGAGCACTGCTGGCTTGACATAATGCTGTATTTAATAAAAAAAAATGCAAAGTGTTAAAGTAGTCTTAACAGACTGTTAATACTTTGCAAGTGTCAGCATCCCAAAGCAAAGATTTTTCCTTTTGTTTATGCCTCTTGTGGTTAGTGATTTAATATGCAGTAATGAGACAGGCTAGCCCTAGAATTGTAGCTAATACCAGATTAGTTGCAGATTTATACAACTCTGATCAATCTAGGCAAATACATGTTGAATTCACAACACGCACTCAGCATTCAATGGCAACTTTTGTGCAAAGCAGTAAATGTGATACCATTGTATGTTCAAACAGTGCTTAAAGCAGAACTAAATTGTATCTGATCACCACATATTGAAAACGTTATTTCATTCTTTTTTTAATATTCAAAGCACACTCACTCATTCATCCATATCTCCATGCTGTATTCTAAAGAGAAATCATTTTGTAAAACAACTTTCCACCATTTCTAGCTTCTGCCATCTTGAGTAAGGGCAGATGATACATGTAGCATTTATTTCCTGGAATCTATTTGCCCTTAGCTCAGGCATGCAGGCAGGAGGGCATGCATAACTGAGAAAAATCCTCTTCCCCTCCATCAGAAGAAAGAAAGAAAATGCAATGAGGACTCCTGAGATACTGTGTATGACATCATTTTTTCCTACACCAGAAACTAGGAAGCAACTGAAGAACTGTAAAAAAAAGTTTAAAACAAATACATATAATATACCTTCCTATATACAGTATTTAGTAACGCTAACAGCATAATGATGAGTTTTGTTCTGCTTTAACGAACAGCAATTTTGGATGAATTTGCATTGAACGCGCAGGGAATCTTTAGGCTCCATGCACACGGGACATGTTGATAACGCTGGTAATGTTAGCTGTGTAAAGTCACGTTAAAAACTTGAGTTTTTCAGCTTATTTTAGCATTTTTGTATTAGCGTTTAGCGGCATTTTTCTGTGATTAGCGGCATTTTCCCACATTTGCATTTTTTAGCTTTTTTTTACCAAAAAGAAAAAAAAAGTTGTGTCAAAAAAGTCCAAAAAAACGCTGGCGTTTGTGGCATTTCACCACATTTTGCTGCGTTTTTCAGTGTTTTTCAGAGTTAGAGCATTTTTATAGCTAAAAAAACTCTTCTAGAAACCCACTAGTCCTGGGGTTTTTTTCCAGCCAAAAAACGTCCCAGCCAAAAAATGTTGATTTCAGTCTATGTGTGCATGGACACATTGGATAACATGCTGGCAGGTTTACTGGCTGTAGAAAAAACTGGCAAAAGCCAAAAACAGCCTCTGTAAAAACTAATAGCACAACGATTGTGAAGGTTTAATTTATCCATGGAGACTTCAAGCAGCCACACTGTGGGATGTTCGGTAGGCATGTTCTTCCATGGTCACCCTGAAAAAGCCCATCCTATGCTATGTTGTTAAATTGTTACTGGAGTGCATGCACACAAACTAGAAATGGCAACACTGCTGGTATGCCATATAGGATGATAAAATATATAATTGTTTTTTTAAAATAGCAATTAGTTTATGATACACAATGCTTTGGCAAACGTCACCCAGTTACCTTTAAGATTTGCACACTGTGGTTCAAGTCAGATCAAATTTGTCTGCAGATTTACATCTTTTATAATGGTATGATGGAGAAGTATGTTATATTCTATGCAGAAATTATGGGTTACCAGATTTACCTCACTATGGAGTGAAAATTAAAAATTTTCCACAATCCTTGTGCTTCTAGGCTTTTATAACACATTTTAAACACAGATAATGTACTATGACCTTCTTATCTTAGAAATGGTCACTTACATCATTTTATTTCTTTGACGTGGGGGCTATCCCAGAGGCTGTGCTATCACTTATTATACGCTATTACCAAAGCAGGACAAGGACAAGTTCTGTCAAAAATTTCTGTCCTATCTCCTTGCTTAGAGTGGTATTAAACCCAAAAGCAAAAATGTAACATATTGCAGCTTACCAATCATTAGATGTGCTGGCTGCATTAGTTTTCTCCATTAGAGGTATATCCCTTCACATCTTGTGTTCCAAAGTTAATCTCCAACCAGGGGCGGACTGACCATTTGGAAACTCGGGCACTGCCCGAGGGCCTGGGCTGAGTAGGGGGCCCCATGAGATGCCCCTTGTACCTTTTTCATAGGCTTTTTTGAGTTTGGGCAAGGACACAGGGGCCCCATGATCCCCTATTGCCCGGGGGCCCCATGAGTTGTCAGTCTGCCCCTGTCTCCAACTTTTTTTTTCATAAAGCAGAAGCAGGCTAAAACTCATGTCAGCTTTGTATTTGTCTGTGTCCCTGTTGCAGAAACAGTTGTCACCATGACAGAAAGTGAGTGGAAATATCTCAACAGAATTCAGGAAGTTGTAAAACCAGACAAAGCTTCTAATCCTTTGTTGCTATCCCAAACAAAAAAAAAATTTGTGTGGACTTACACATTAATATATATAACAAAAAATATTTTGCGCTAGTAAATGTAAAAATATATCCGTGAAACAAAAAATATCAAAAATATATATATATGCATGAATAATATTTAAATGAGAAAAAGTTCAAATAATAAGTCTACACTATAAAATATATGTAACACAAAAAAATGTGCACAAAAAATGTCTAAATGTGACAGACCACCACCAAAAAACTAAATAAACTCACCAGAGCTATAAAACAAAAACATGTATTGCTCTGGGAGCGATGATAAAATGGCAAATCATTCGTAGATATATCTTCAGGAAATGAAATTCTGCAGAACACCGATCCACATAGACCAATTTCAGATGGAGCAAAATACTTTCAAATTATCATCAAGGAAATCCACTTCTCCAAAAAAGCCACCCTTAATCGTATCCAAGGAAGAAGATGCCAGACACTCGGAAGAAACAAAAGAACTTCATGGTGCAGTATTATTAAAAACCAAATTCCTTTAATAGGTACTCATTGCACTTAACTCAGGAGGTGTCCCAGCCGACACCAGTGTCAACAGCATACAGCAATCACAGAAAATGGACCCAGCTACTCAGCACATGCGCAGTAGCTCGTAGACAAACGTAATGACGTCACATCGATCAAGCTCTTCCCTACGCGTTTCGTCATCGCCGTCCTCACGGAGCGGATGGATGTGAGACGTCGCAAGCTCATTAACCATTAGCCGCCCGGCCAATGGCCGTTTGGCGGCTTCATATGTGCCTCTCCGTTCCGGGTACACGCCATTTGGCGTGCTCCCGCACATGCGCCGTTTGCGCTAATGCAGAGCGGCGCAGCAGTGCGATCTGTCACCGGCCGTGCACCTGGGACACGGCCGATGACAGATCCGAGTACCGGCTCCCGTTGCTGGTACCATGTGACCTGCTGTGACCAATCACAGCAGGTCACATGACAGTTGTATACAATGGATGGCTTCATTCATGATGCCATCCATTGTATACTAGTGCCTAGCTGTGAATGGTCACAGCTAATCACATGCACATGTCATGTGATTAGCTGTGACCAAATCACAGCTAAGCACAAAAAAAAAAGAAAAAAAAAAGCTGAATGAATCGATTTCATTCAGGCAAATGCTTGCTTATAGCAAAGTCATTCTTTGCTATAAGCAAATTGTGTAAAAAAAAAAAAAAAATACTGATCACTTCCCCAAAGTAGTACAATGTTACTATGGTAACATTGTACTACTTTGGTCATAGTAAAATATGAAAAA